>NC_031998.1:45473130-45478070 GCF_001879085.1 Nicotiana attenuata
AGTGGACTTTTTTGATATCGGGGTTGGATTTGGATTTCGAAAGTGGGAGTAGGTCCGTAATGCAAATTATGACTTGTGTGCAAAATTTGAGATCAATCGGAATTGATTTGATCGGTTTCAGCATAGAATGTAGAAGTTGGAATTTCTTAGTTTCATTAGACTCAAATTGGGGTGTGATTCATGTTTTTAGCGTTCCTTGATATGATTTGTTCCTTATGACTTGTCCTTCTTCGTTCAGTTTGTTCCTGAACACCCATTTTGTTCCAATGACGGATACATTTTCAGGTCGGGGTATCAGCTTCCATACTTGATTCTTGCTGAATTGATCTAGTTCTTCTTGCATGGCTTTCACCCAGCTTGAATCCTTCAAAGCTTCCTCTACCTTTTTGGCTCTATTTGAGAGATCAAAGCAATATTTGCTTTCTTTTTAAGGGCAGCCCTGGTTTTCATTCCTTCGTTTGGATCTCCTATGATATATTTCTGTGGGTATTCAATTTTATTTCTCCATTCATTTAGTCGAACAGTGCTTGTAGTCGAATCCGTACGTTGTTCTGTAGTGTTATTGCTAACTTGTTCAGTCGGCTCAACCACATCTGCAGGATTAGTTGACTCCTGTGATTTTCCTTTGTCCTGAATTCTTGAGTATGATCTTCGTCACCTGCATTAATGCCTTTCTCGACCAAGGGATTATTTTCATCGAATATAACATGAACAGATTCTTCTACGCATAAAGTACGTTTATTAAAGACTCTAAATGATCTGCTATTTAATGAATAACCAAGAAAAATACATTCATCACTTCTTGGATCAAATTTTCCAAGATTATCCTTACCATTGTTATGAATGAAGCACTTGCTTCCAAATGGATGAAAATAACTGATATTTGGACGTTTACCTTTCCAGAGTTCATAGGGAGTCTTTTTCAGAATAGGCCTTATGAGACAACGATTGAGAATGTGACACGCAGTACTCACACCTTCAGCCCAGAAATTATTTGGGAGTGAATGTTCTAATAACATGGTTCTTGCCATGTCTTGAAGTGTTCTGTTCTTTCTTTCCACAACTCCATTTTGCTGTGGTGAACGGGGTGCGGAGAAATTGTGAGTGTAACCTTGATCGTTACAGAAATCTTCAAATGCTTTACTTTTAAACTCGCCTCCACAATCGCTTTGGATTTTTGAGATCAGATAGCCCTTTTCTCTTTCAATCCTCTTGCAGAAAACTTCAAAAATTCTTAAGGCTTCATCTTTATGAGATAAGAAAATTACCCAAGTAAAACGTGAAAAGTCATCAACAATAACAAAAGCATATTTCTTGCCTCCTATGCTAGCAGTTCTAGTAGGTCCAAATAAGTCCATATGAAGTAATTGCAACGGTTTTGAAGTAGACACTATGTCTTTGTTTTTCAAAGAGTTTCTAGTTTGCTTACCCATCTGACATGCATCACAAATATGAGTTCTAGAGAAATTCAGTTTAGGTAAGCCAATAACTAAATCATGCTTGGATAATTTTTCAATCAAATTCATGCTGGCATGTCCTAGTCTTCTGTGCCACAACCAGGGATCATCAGATATAAAAGTTAGGCAAATGTGACCATCTATATTTTCAAATCCATCAAGTATGTAAACATTTCCGTACCTTTTTCCAGGAAGAATTATTTTACCTGATTCGTCTTCTATGGCACAACCTGTTCTCTTAAACTTTACCTCATATCCTGAGTCACAAAGTTGACTTATACTGAGGAGGTTATAGTTTAGTCCATCAACAAGATATACCTCAGTAATGTCACGGTTGTTGTTGAAAGGAATAGTTCTAGTTCCAACTATTTTGCCTCTTGAATCATCTCCAAATTTGACGCTTCCTCCATCAATCTTTGAAACCTTCTTAAAAAGATTTTTGTCACCTGTCATGTGACTGGAACACGCACTATCTAGGTACCATTTTCCTTTGCGACTTATTTTGTGGTGTTCCTACAATACATAATAATTACTTTCTTTTAGGTACCCAAGTTTTCTTGGGTCCTGGTGAGTTAGTGTTACTGGCTTCAGAGTTTTTAGGTTTCCAAACCCATCCAGACATATGATGTTTACGAAATTGACAACCAGAATATTTATGCCCACTTTTGTTACAGTAGTGACATTTAGCCACAGACCTGTTTTCAAGTCTTTCATAAGTATTGGAACTAGCTATCACGAGATTAGCTAATTCCGTTCCAGTTGACTTGTAAGTCGACTGGTCCGACCGACTAGTCGATTTAGTTCTGATTGTTCCTTTCCAGTTGACTTGTAAGTCGTCTAGTTTGACCTAACAGAATTGTGACTGGTGGATTTGCGCAAGCTGTTAAGCTGCATTTGCAATTCCTCAAACTCTTCTTGAAGTACGTCCTTTTCAATTTCACATACTTCATGTTTGAGTTTCCAGTCTTTGATTTCCATAGTGAGTCTCTTAAGCTCATCCATCATTTTTTGAGACTCTTTTAAGGTGGAATCAAGAATGTCCTGCAATTCATTACATCTATCACAGTCATAAGATCTTACCTCGCTAGTTTCTCCTCTTGCCATAAAACAATTTTCATCGTCTGAATCATCTTTATCTGTCCAGCATCCTGAAGTGTTGTTGATCTCATTTTCTAGGATTGTCATGAAGCAGAGATTTGCTATTTCTTCACAGTCTGAGTCATCCTCATCGCTCCAGCTTCCAAATGATTTGTTTTTGTTTAATCCTCTAGAGATCTTCCTTTTCAATTTTGGACACTCCGCTTGGATGTGTCCAAATTTTCCACATTCGTAGCATTTTCCATCATTCTTATCTTGTTCGTTGTATTGTCTAGATCTTCTTGGTGGAAATCTCCCTTTCTTTGTATTTCTATATCTTCTCATCAGTCCATCCATGTTTCTAGACATCATAGCAATTTCTTCTTGTAAGGCTTCAGGATCATCAATTTCATTTTCAGCCGCTTCAGTAGTAGTTTTGAATGCACAACTTTTCTTTTTCTCCTCTTGATTTGTCTTTTTCAGGTGTGTTCTTTCAAAAGAAATGAGCTCTCCTCGAAGTTCATCATATGATAACTTGTTAAGATCTTGAGATTCTAGGGTGACCACTTTGGTCTGCCAAGTGGTTGGTAGACTTCTGAGAATTTTCCTAACTTGATCGCCACTGGTGTAAGGTTTGCCAAAAGCTTTCAAGTCGCTGATTATCTTACTGAACCTGGCAAACATTTCTTCGATGGATTCTCCTTCCTTCATTGAGAACAGTTCATAGTCGTGAACTAGCATATTGATGTGAGTTTCCTTTACTTTGCTGGTACCTTCATAGGTAACCTCAAGTTTGTCCCACATCTCTTTGGCTGTATCACAGCTAGATATTTTCTCATATTCTTCACCATTTATCGCATTGTGAAGCAGATTTCTTGCCTTGTGATTTATTTGGACAGCTTCCAGTTGTTCTTTTGTGTATGAGTCTATGTCATTAGGGTCAGCGAGTGGTGGAGTGCTGGCAGGCAGTGGGTAGTTTCCCTTCTTGATAACTCTCCACACTTTGACGTCGTATGCCTTGGTGAAGATTTCCATTCGAATTTTCCAGTGGGAGAAATGTTGTCCATTGAAGTAAGGTGGCCTTACTTGTGAAGTTCCTTCCTGAAAGAGAGCTCCTATGATAACCTGATTTGCCATGATCTTTTTCTCACAAGCTGTTAAGCAGAAGGCAAAAGTGTGAGCCTTGCTCTGATACCAATTGAAAATACAAGAGGGGGTGAATTGTAGATAATTAAAGTTAATCGTTAATAAGTTGACTTAAAACTTAAGTAGTCGACTAAATATGGCAATCTTGCAGATATAGTAATTCGAGGTAATAAGCAGAAAGTAAATGCAAAAAATTAAAGACACCAGGAATTTTTATACTGGTTCGGATTCAATGTGAATCCTAATCCAGTCCCCTTGGTTGCAAGGGATTTCTCTTCAAGTGAATAAGTTTTCTTTCGAGTACAGATTTGATGTATGTCGCTCAGTTTCTCTAGCACTCGTTTGATACAATGCCTCACCAGTTGTATGCCCTCTTTCCATCCCTGACTTGTTACACAACAGATCTATATAGGCTACTATGCTTGTTTGTAGTAGAATGAAGAGAGTTATTTTGGTTTGATCAAAGTATACTAAGGATGGAGATATACTGCGAATTTATACAAGGATAAATGGTGAAGGCTTGTCAACCCAAGGGTTTTGATCCTTGGAAAGAGTTGATTCTTTCCAAGAATAAAGAACTATCCGTTGCTTCTCTTCAGATCTTTTCCTTCGGCAGATAACGGGTTTGACATGATTCTTCCTTGATTGTTGGACCTTCCAATCTTGACCGCTGTCCGGATCTTCTAGCTTTAATTGTTCTTCAGTGATTTGATCTGACTCGTCAATCACAGATTGCATTGAATCTTTATTCCATTATGGCAGATTTGATTTCCTAGAATCATGGAGCTAATCCTGATTTGCTGATGTAGTACTGTTTCTTTCCTTGTACGTCGTAAGTATTTCAGGCAGCTTCCCTTCTGAATAGTTTCCTTCCTTGTTCGACATAGCCGTTCCAATAGTTCCTTTTTACTTCTTTGAACTCCTGCACATACATATTAATTGCATCATTAAAATATGATCTAACAATCTCCCCCTTTTTGATGATGGCAAAATAATATACAAAAATGTAAGGATGTAAACAACAGTTGACTTCCCTGTTTAGTACTAGCCGACTTGGCTCCCACTCAATGTGTGTAGTCAACTGAACTTGATCTCCCCCTCAATGTGTGCAGTCGACTTGTACCTATATAGTCTTGTCTATGCATGGGCAACATAGTTGACTTAACCTGTTCAAAGAACATCTATGCATGTAGCATAGTCGACTTAACCTGTATAACAAATAAAGAATACATATGTGGACCCTATGTATGCATAGTCGAC
>NC_031998.1:45479459-45482080 GCF_001879085.1 Nicotiana attenuata
TCTGCAGGATTAGTTGACTCCTGTGATTTTCCTTTGTCCTGAACTTCTTGAGTTTGATCTTTGTCACCTGCATTAATGCCTTTCTCGACCAAGGGATTATTTTCATCGAATATAACATGAACAGATTCTTCTACGCATAAAGTACGTTTATTAAAGGCTCTGAAAGATCTGCTATTTAATGAATAACCAAGGAAGATACCTTCATCACTTCTTGGATCAAATTTTCCAAGATTATCCTTACCATTGTTATGAATGAAACACTTGCTTCCAAATGGATGAAAGTAACTGATATTTGGACGTTTACCTTTCCAGAGTTCATAGGGAGTCTTTTTCAGAATAGGCCTTATGAGACAACGGTTGAGAATGTGACACGCAGTACTCACACCTTCAGCCCAGAAATGATTTGGGAGTGAATGTTCTAATAACATGGTTCTTGCCATGTCTTGAAGTGTTCTGTTCTTCCTTTCCACAACTCCATTTAGCTATGGTGAGCGGGGTGCGGAGAAATTGTGAGTGTAACCTTGATCGTTACAGAAATCTTCAAATGCTTTACTTTCAAACTCGCCTCCATGATCGCTTTGGATTTTTGAGATCAGATAGCCCTTTTCTCTTTCAATCCTCTTGCAGAAAACTTCAAAATTTCTTAAGGCTTCATCTTTATGAGATAAGAAAATTACCCAAGTAAAATGTGAAAAGTCATCAACAATAACAAAAGCATATTTCTTGCCTCCTATGCTAGCAGTTCTAGTAGGTCCAAATAAGTCCATATGAAGTAATTGCAACGGTTTTGAAGTAGACACTATGTCTTTGTTTTTTGAAAGAGTTTCTAGTTTGCTTACCCATCTGACATGCATCACAAAATGAGTTCTAGAGAAATTCAGTTTAGGTAAGCCAATAACTAAATCATTCTTGGATAATTTTTCAATCAAATGCATGCTGGCATGTCCTAGTCTTCTGTGCCATAACCAGGGATCATCAGATATAGAAGTTAGGCAGATGTGACCATCTATATTTTCAAATCAATCAAGTATGTAAACATTTCCGTACCTTTTTCCAGGAAGAATTATTTTGCCTGATTCGTCTTCTATGGCACAACTTGTTCTCTTAAACTTTACCTCATATCCTGAGTCACAGAGTTGACTTATACTGAGGAGGTTGTAGTTTAGTCCATCAACAAGATATACCTCAGTAATGTCACAGTTGTTGTTGAAAGGAATAGTTCCACTTCCAACTATTTTGCCTCTTGAATCTTCTCCAAATTTGATGCTTCCTCCATCAATCTTTGTAACCTCCTTAAAAAGATTTTTGTCACCTGTCATGTGACTGGAACACACACTATCTAGGTAGCATTTTCCTTTGCGACTTATTCTGTGGTGTTCCTGCAATACATAATAATTACTTTCTTTTAGGTACCCAAGCTTTCTTGGGTCCTGGTGAGTTAGTGTTACTGGGTTCAGAGTTTTTAGGTTTCCAAACCCATCCAGACATATGATGTTTACGAAATTGACAACCAGCATATTTATGCCCACTTTTGTTACAGTAGTGACATTTAGCCACAGACCTATTTTCAGGTCTTTCATAAGCATTGGAACTAGCTATCATGAGATTAGCTGATTCCGTTCCAGTTGACTTGTAAGTCGTCTGGTTTGACCTAACAGAACTGTGACTGGTGGATTTGCGCAAGCTGTTAAGCTGCATTTGCAATTCCTCAAACTCTTCTTGAAGTACGTCCTTTTCAATTTCACATACTTCATGTTTGAGTTTCCAGTCTTTGATTTCCATAGTGAGTCTCTTAAGCTCATTCATCATTTTTTGAGACTCTTTTAAGGTGGAATCAAGAATGTCCTGCAATTCATTACATCTATCACAGTCATAAGATCTTACCTCGCTAGTTTCTCCTCTTGCCATAAAATAGTTTTCATCGTCTGAATCATCTTCATTTGTCCAGCATCCTGAAGTTTTGTTGATCTCATTTTCTAGGATTGTCATGAAGCAGAGATTTGCTATTTCTTTACGGTCTGAGTCATCCTCATCGCTCCAGCTTCCAAATGATTTGTTTTTGTTTAATCCTCTAGAGATATTCCTTTTCAGTTCTGGACACTCTGCTTGGATGTGTCCAAATTTTCCACATTCGTAGCATTTTCCATCATTCTTATCTTGTTCGTTGTATTGTCTAGATCTTCTTGGTGGACATCTTCCTTTCTTTGTATTTCTATATCTTCTCATCAGTCCATCCATGTTTCTAGACATCATAGCAATTTCTTCTTGTAGGGCTTCAGGATCACCAATTTCATTTTCAGCCGCTTCAGTAGTAGTTTTGAACGCAACACTTTTCTTTTTCTCCTCTTCATTTGTCTTTTTCAGGTGTGTTCTTTCAAAAGCAATGAGCTCTCCTCGAAGTTCATCATATGATAACTTGTTAAGATCTTGAGATTTCAGGGTGACCACTTTGGTCTTCCAAGTGGTTGGTAGACTTCTGAGAATTTTCCTAACTTGATCGCCATTGGTGTAAGGTTTGCCAAAAGCTTTCAAGTCGCTGATTATCTTACTGAACTTGGCAAACATTTCTTCGATGGATTCTCCTTCCTTCATTGAGAACAGTTCATTAGTCGTAAACTAGC
>NC_031998.1:45491307-45630746 GCF_001879085.1 Nicotiana attenuata
TTAAAACATGGTTTCTAACATGCCAATGCAGTAATGACAATTATTTGGCTTGTTGTTAATTATTTGCTGGTTATTAACTGATCGTGGTTACAAGATGAGCGTAATGACAGGCTGAAAGTAAAGAACCTAAAGCAGGATCTCTAATGAATGAGATACATGACCTATACAGGTTATCTATTGCGCAGATAAGTAAATAAAATCCTATAAGCATGTTTTCTACCCATTATTTATACTAAGCATACATAACCCTCCCCATATTCACTATTCAACCCCAATCGTTCGTTTACAAATTATTACAAACCAGTAATATCTGAATTACAGCAATAAAGAACAAAAATAAGAAGTTATTCTATAGGGAGCCTTCAATCAGGCCCAGTCTTCCAACCTCAACCCCTTCGAGTTTACAGCCTTTGCCATGGTCTAGGTGCGGCAAAGCTCCCTAGGGCCCCATTGGGTCCCTGGCCAATACCAGCACCTAGACACTTAAAAGAAAGCAGAACAAGTGCAGTGTGGAATACCAGCCTTGTGTGTCAAAGTTCGATGAGTACTCAGAGGTACTCAAAGCAATGCTCACAAGAAGGGGGCAGAACCTATTTTCTAAGGGTAGTGTGAAGTGCAGGAAGAAGTATTTTTAAAAAAAAGAGCTTCAAAACAAGGGATTTGTTTTAAAAGAAGACAACAGAAACAATGGTTTAATAGCATAGGATTGCATGCAAGGATCATGGGGAAAGGGAGCAAATAGATCACACAATGATAAAGATTTTAAAGACTACACAGAATCAGAAGATTCAGGGGACCAAGCATTGGTCAGGCTTAAACATGATTCTTAGACGACAATAGGGAAACAATCATGACATTTAAGATAAACAGCAATTAGAAACATGTAAACCAAGAAGGACATGTAGAGTGCCAAAGATCAGGGGAACCGGGAAGTGGTAAATTTAGGCATGCTAATGTACAGCAATAAGATTCACAGAAGTTAGGGATAGACAATGTTGTGTTACAGACTTAGCATGTAGATCAGAAGACATGGTGAAGTATTAAAGCAAAGCATCAATTACACATTGAACAGGAGAAGCATAAGTAGAAGAAAATCAGAAAGGTAACGAATTGAAACAAAAGTAAATACATTAGTTTGAGGCTTAAAGATTAATTAGGACATACCAGTGAAAGGGCTAGAGCAGGATGCAAAGGCAAAGTAGTAACACTATATTAGCCTTGGCTTCCAGCCGGCTAATAATAAGCAAGAGCAGAGAACAGCAAAAGCAAGAGAAAGAGCAGAAGAGAATGCAGAATTGAGAGTATTCTGTGGTGTGTGTGTTCAGAAGACTGTCGTGTGTTCTCTTTGAACATTTATAGTTGAAAGTAAGTGGTAAAAAATAAGGTAAGAATCACAGAAATATGTTAATTTAAGAACTCGGAATCAATTAATAAAAAAAATCAGGGAAGTACTCCCATTAATTAAGGGAATCAAAATCAAACGAAAAGATTCAGCACCATATAAGGCAAGTAGAAAAAATCAGTGTAGGATTAAATAAGGAAGGAGTCCAGGTTCAGTTTTGCATATAGTAGCCAATTAAGACCAAATTCAGGAAAATTCCAATTAAGGAAAGGCTAGGTAGAATAGAGTACTATAGCAAATAAGGTAACAAAAAATCAATTAATTTAAACATGCGAGTAGAATGCTAGGGTTTTGAAAGAAAAAAAAATTACCAATCAATCAAGGAAAATCAGAATCAATCATGCGAAGTCACGATTCTGTATTCTTAACATATAAATAGAGGTGAATGAACAAGACTAGCAAACAAAATTAGCCATATAGACAGAGGGGAACAAGAGATGAACAAACACAACCACTCAGAAATAGTGAAAACAGGTTAAGATTCAGCAGGACATATTCGAAGCATGGCGACCACGAAACATTAACAGGAATCAAGTAAATAGGCTAGAAGACTGAACCAAAGCAAGAAAAGTCAGGCTAATACACACAATCAAACGAAGAAACATACTAATACATAGGGACAAGGCAAAGAAAATTAGGCTAACACACATAATCGAAGCAAAGAAACGTGCTAACACATAGAATCAGAGTAAGGAAAATCACGCTAATGCACATAATCAAACGAAGAAACATTTTTAGAAATTAGGGTTTTTAGCATAGTCAATCTAAAAAGCAGTAAGAGCATAAAATCGGTCAAAATAAACAAAGAAAAGGTTTTAATCACAAAGGAAATCGGTCGAAACATGCGTAAAAGAAATCCAAGAGACCCTAGTTTTTCAAAGAGAGTAAAAGTGGTTCAAAGTAGAGAATCTTTCAGAAGAAGCTCGAGAATAAGCAGAACATAAAGGAAAACATGAAAATAGCATGAAAATAACACTGTTTTGAGAGATTCAGGAGAGAGTTAGGGTTTCAAAAAAAGGGAAAACCCTAATAGAAGTTGAGAGAACCTATTGACACTTCACAGATCGTGACATATAGGGTGTGATTTCGCCTGAAATCACGCCGGAGAACTCATAAGTAGCAGAACTAGGAGCCATAGGTCTAAATCACCATGGTCCATAAACCTCGAAGGTCATAGAGATGTTGAACAGGACGATGAGAGGCCCATCGGAGCCTTGGGGTTTCATGGCGGCTGATGGTCGAAAGGGGCGAGATTGAAGGTAGCCGGAGAGACGGTGGAGATCATCGGAGAAGAAAGAACCAGAAGGTTCTAGAGAGAAGGGAGAGGAAGAGACGAGATAGAGAGAGAGACCGTCTCGTAGAAATGAGGGGTCTGGGGGGGGGGGGTAATTTAGACTTAATTAAGGCAAATGAATCTGGGCCGTTGATCTCATTTGATCAACGGCTCAAGTTAAAACGGGGGTTGGACCGGGTTATTTTAGGGATTGGGTTGGGTTAGTTTAATTGGGATATTGGGCCAATTAAAATCTGATAGGGGGTATGGCCAAATTGGCTAAAATTGAAATAATAAAGGGTTGTTTATTAAATAGCCAATTTTCCCTTTTTTATTATTTTATAAAATAGTAAAATGATTTTAAAACAAATGAAAGGTACTGGACTAGTTAATAGCGTATGAGTATTAAATTAAAAATGCTAAAAAAATGATTTTGTAATTGTAAAATGCTGTTAATTGTTAAATAGGCTATAATTGCAATTATATGCAATTTAGCTTAAAAAATACCAAACAAATGCGGAAAAATATGCAAAAAATACCTTAATTATATCTTGGTGTAAATATGAGAATAAAAATAAATTATTCATCAAAAATGCCAGTGTGGGAATAATTATTGAATTTTGTACTATTAAAATAGACAATAAATTGATTTTAAAATCTTTAAAAATAAAGAAAAAATACCAAAACTCTTGGGCATGCTTATATATGCATGTACAAGCTGTTTTGAGAATATTTTGAGTATAAAAATATGTAGGGAAAAGTTGGGTATCAACAAGGCCCATGCATTGAGACAGCCTACTTAGGGTGCTCCAGCGCGACCCTACTCCAGTGCTATTCCAGAACTTACTTACCATCCGCTAGCTATTCATGATTCATCCAGCGAGCATTCCGGATATCAGGGTCATACTTAGAGTTAGCAGTTGTCCACTCAAAGAGGTTGTTTTTAGTTCAAGGAGTTGGGCTACGTGAAGAAGTTTTGCCCTAGACTTCAAGGCAAGGCAGTGCATCAGGACCATCGTCTCATGATTACTGCACCAGATGCTCCACTGCAGTTCAGTTGGCCAGAGGCGGAGGGCATGTAGGTAGGGTCTCCCTAGAGGTGGAGGTCTGTTAGGTGGCGCTCCGGCTAGATTCTATGCCTTCCCAACAAGACCAGAGGCAGTTTCCTCCGATAAAGTGATCACAGGCACTATTTTTGTTTGTCGTAGAGATGCTTCGATACTATTTGATACAGGTTCTACTTATTCCTATGTCTCTTCTCTATTTGATCCTTATCTAGATGCATCTCGTGAGTCTTTGGGTATTCCTACATATGTGACCATGCTAGTGGGTGATTTTATTATTGTGGATCGGGTTTACTGGTCTTGTGTAGTGACTTTATGTGGTTATGAGACTAGATAGGATCTTCTATTGCTCGATATGATTGACTTCTAGGTTATATTGGGCATGGACTAGTTGTCTCCATACCATGCCATTCTCGATTTCCATGCCAAGACTGTTACCTTGGTGATGCCTGAGGTTCCTAGATTGGAGTGGATAGGTTCATCTATGGGTACTTATAATCGAGTTATTTCTTTCTTGAAGGCTCGACATATGGTCGAGAAGGGTTGTTTGACCTATTTGGCCATTGTTTGGGAAACCATTGCGAGACTCCTACGATAAATTCAATGCCTCTGGTGCGGGAGATTTTTGATGTATTTCCTGCTAATTTACCGGGTATACCACCAGATCGGGATATCAGTTTCAGCATTAATTTGCACCAGGCACCCAACTTATCTCTATTCCACCTTATTACATGGCTCCAAATGGGTTGAGGGTGTTCAAGGAGCAACTTCAGGAGTTGCTCGAGAAGGGATTCATCTAGCCGAGTGTGTCGCCTTGGGGTGTATCGGTATTATTTTTGAAGAAAAAGGATGGGTTTACTCGAATCTATATTGATTACCCCCAGCTGAACAAAGTCACAATCAAGAATAAGTACATGTTGCCACGCATTGATGATTTGTTTGATCATCTACATGGTGCTAGAGTATTCTCAAAGATCGACTTGAGATCTGGATATCACCCGTTGAGGATTCATGATTCAAATATTTCGAAGACGTCTTTCCAAACTAGATATAAGCACTATGAGTTTCTAGTGATGTCATTCGGCGTGACTAACGCCCCGGTGGCATTTATGGATTTGATGAATTGGGTGTTCAGGCCATATCTTTACTCATTTGTCATTTTCTTCATTGATGACATATTGATCTACTCGCGTAGAATGGAGGAGCACGAGCAGCATTTGAGATTAGTGCTTCAGACCTTGTGGGAACAAAAGCTATATGCTAAGTTCTCCAAGTGCGAGTCCTGGCTGATTCTGTGGCTTTCTTGGGGCATGTTGTATTAGATGACGGTATTAAGGTAGATCCCAAGAAGATCGAGGACGTTTAGAGTTGGCCTCGTCCTACCACAACGAACGAGATTAAGAGTTTCTTTGGTATAGCAGATTATTGTCATGTGTTGGTTTGGGTTGTGTATTGATGCAAGAGGGGCGAGTTAATGCATATGCTTCACATCAGCTGAAGCCCCACGAGAAGAATCTGTGCGTGATTTGGAGTTTGCTTTGATAGTTCATGCACTCAAGATCTAGAGGCTTTATATTTGTAGGGTGTCGTGCGAGGTTTACACCGATCACCGTAGTTTGCACCATTTGTTTAAGTAGAGGGATCTTATTCTGAGGCAGTGCAAGTGGCTTGAATTATTGATGGATTATGATATTACCATCCTCTATCATCCAGGCCATGCGAATGTGGCCGTGGATGCCTTGAGCGGAGTGGCCAAAAGTATGGGTAGCTTAGCATTTATTTCACTGGAGGAGAGGCCATTACATCTGGACATCAATTCCTTAGCTGACCTACTTGTGAGGCTGTATATTTTAGAGCCCAGTCGAGTTATTGCATGTTTTGTTGCTCAGTCTTCTTTATTCGAGCGGATCAAGGCTCGAGAAATGATGATCCGCACTTGCTGGTCCTTAGAGAGACAGTCTATGGGGTTGATGCCAAGGAGGTACTATCAGCGATGATCGTGTTCTACAACTCTGGGGTCGCTTATGTGCTCCTAATGTTGATGGCCTGAGGGAGGCAATCCTAGAGAAGGCACACAGTTCGCGGTATTTTATTCATTCAGGCGCCACGAAGATGTATCATGGCCTGAGGCAGTATTACCGATGGTGGCGGATAAGGAAGGACATAATGGAGTCTGTGGCGAGATGTTTAAATTGCCAACAGGTTAAGTACAAGCACCAGATGTCATGTGGCTTCCTTTAGCTAATAGTTATACCAGAGTGGAAGTGGGAGCGCATCGCTATGGATTTCGTGGTTGTTTTGCCGCGTAAATCAAGGAAATTTGATGTCGTTTGGGTCATTGTCAAACAACTGACAGAATTTGAACATTTTATTCTGGTGATGACTACATACACTTCAGAGAGGTTGGCCCAGATTTATATTCAAAAGATCGTCCGGTTACATGGCGTGCCTATTTCCATCCTTTTAGATAGAGGCACTCAGTTCACTTCACACTTCTGGAGAGCTATAAAAAGTGAGTTGGGTACCCAGGTTGAGCTCAGTACGGCTTTTCATCTGCAGACAGACGGGCAATCGGAGTGGACAGTTCAGATTCTGGAGGATATGATAAGAGCATTTGTGATTGACTTCGGAGGGCAGTGGGATCAATTCTTACTGTTGGCCAGGTTTGCTTATAACAACAACTATCAGTCTAGTATCGAGATGGATCCATTTGAGGCCTTGTATGGTCGGAGACATCATTCCTCTATCAGTTGGTTTGAGATCGACAAGGCTACGTTATATGATACTGAGTTGGTAAAGGATGCTTTGGATACGGTAAAGTTTATTCAAGAGCGACTTCGCATAGGAAAATCCAGGCAGAAGAGTTAGGCTGATAAAAATGCGCGTGATTTCATGGTGGGCGAGAAGGATCTCTTGATAGTCTCGTCGATGAAGGGTATCATGAGGTTGGGAAGGAAGGGCATGCTGAGTCCGAGATTCACCGGTCCATTCAAATTATTGGAGCGAGATGGAGAGGTTGCATACAGGCTGGCTTTGCCTTCTAGCCCATTAAGAGTTCATCCGTTATTCCATGTGTCTACGCCTCAGAGGTACCATGCCGACATGTCATATATTTTGGATTACAATACAGTCAGCTAGTTGAGAGCTTTGGTTATGCGGAGGAGCCAGTTGCCATTGTTGACGAGCAAGTGCACAAGTTGAGGTCTAAGAAGATTTTAGTAGTGAAGGTCTAGTGGAGGAGTTAACCAGTCAAGGAGGCGACTTGGGAGACCGAGGAGGACATGCAAAGCAGATATCTACACTTCTTCGGCACTCCAGGTGTGATTCTAAACCCGTTCTAGGACGAACATTTGTTTAAGAGGTGGAGAATGTAACAAATCGACCAGTCATTTTGCTTTCTAGATCCTCGTTCCCTTATTTAAGACTTTGCGTATGTAGTTTTACTGTTTTATGACTTGCGGGGATGGTTGGTTTGGTTTTGGAACGATTCGGGTTGAATTCGGAACATTTTGTTCTATAATAGTGGCCTAAGGTGGCAAAGTTTTACTTGAGTCAACACTTCGAGTAAACAACCTCGAAATCAGGATTTGAAGTCTCCAATAGGTTCGTATGAATATTTTGGACTTGGGAGGATGTTCATATCGAGTTTCACGTGGACTGGAAGCGTTTTAACGCTCACTATTAAAAGTTGGCATCTTGAAGGTTTTGGAGTTTTCTAAATTTTATTTAAAGTAGACTTTGGTACTATCAATGTCCGTTTAGGATTTCGAGAATTGGAATACGTTCTTATTGTGATTTTTGACTTGTGCGTAAAATTTGGCGTCATCCCGAGTTGTCTAAGTATGGTCTGTCGCGTTCAGAGTTGGTTGAAATGAGTTTGAAGCTTAGAAGTTGATTAATTTTGTTTTGAGGTGCGATTCTTGGTTCCAATTTTATTTTACATGTTCCGAGACTTCGAGTAGGTCTATTGTATGTTTTTTGGCTTGATGGTACATTTGGAGGGTGTCCCAGGTGGCTCGGGTGAGTTTCGGACCACCCGAAGCGTAGTTGAAGTTGGCTGAAATTGCTGTTGTGCATCGCGATCAAGAAGGTAGTCGCGCGATCGCGAAGAAGGATGGAGAGGAGTCTGAGATTTCGCTCTTCACAAACATGAGGAGGGCCACACAAACGCGATGGAGGATTTTGTCCCTCTTCGCGAACGACTAGCCATCTTCGCAAACACGAAGAAGGGTGAGGCTAAGTTGGGCTGGAAGGCTATTGGCCTTCGCGAATGCATCTGAGTGACCACGAACGCGGAGGGCTGGGAGATGGCGCATGACGAACGCGAAGATGAGTTTGGTCAGCTAGAACCGTTTGGTCTTTGAGATCGCGAGGGACCTTCCGCGATCGCGAACAAGGAATCATTGGGCATATTACTTTTTATTTCGAGACTTAGCCCGTTCCTCTCACATTTTCACTTAGGTTGGCCAAATTTGGGAGCTCTTTTGAGAGGATTTTCATCAAGCATCACAAGGTAAGTGAATGCTACCAATTTTTGAGTTAAATACATGGATTATGGATATATTTTAATATAGAAATTGTGAAAATTTTGGGATTTGTTGTAAAACCTAGGGTTTAGGAAAATTGAATTTGAACACGAAATTGATTATGAAAGTGAAAATAAATTATATATTTAAGTTCGTAAGGTCATGGGTAATAATTGTCTACGAAATTTCTTAAATCCGAGCACGTGGGCTCGGGGTGAGTTTTGTGGACTTTCTGAATTGGGTTGGAAAATTACTCTAGTAGTTAAATTATAAACTTTGGGAATATATTGATTAGTTAGTACCACCTTTGACTAGTTTCGGATTGCTCGACATCAATTGGAGCCAACTAGTGAGGTTGGAGAGTCGAGTAGTGAACTTGGAAGCAAGATACATCTCTTTCCTAATATTGTAACAAGGGATTATCCTCGTATGTACTTTAATTTCTATGTGCTACTTGTTGTGGGTGCTACGCACGCACGAGATGGCGAGAGTCCGTACGTAGCTAGATTTATGTTCATGTCCGGGTAGACATAGATTCACATCATGCTTTAGATGAACTGTTTGAATTAATCTTGTTTGTTTAGTTAGTTAACATTCATGACTTAGAGTGAGACTAGGATAAATTTATCGATCGTGTCTCTTACTTTTGAAATTGTGAAATATTAATGAACATTAGTTTTTGTGTCTTCTTGACTCGTTTGTATTTCCGCGAGTGAGAGAGTTTCTCTATTCTTATTGGATCAAGCTGCTCGCCTCGGCAAGATTACAAATTACTCTTATTGGATCAGGCCATTCTCCTCGGTAGTGTTGTAACTTACTCTTATGGGATCGGGTTGTTCGCCTCGGGAGTACTGTGAGTTATTCTTATGGGATAGGGCCGTTCACCTCGGCTATGTTGTAAATTACTTTTATATGATCGGGCCATTCACCTCGACAGGATTATGTACACTATTCCTATGGGATCAAGCCGTTAACTTCGACAGTGTTGTAAATTACTGTTATAGGATCGGGCCGCTCGCCTTGGTAGGATTATGTACACTATTCCTATGGGATTGGGTCATTCGCCTCGGCAGACTCGTGCATAATACTTGAGAGTTGATCTAGTATTGGTATCAATTGGTTTTTTGCCTTCAAGGCCATTATAGTGTTTTGGTGATTTGGTAACAATCCATGTTTGGAAATTTATTATTAAGCTTATCTGTTTCTTTGTTACTTGTTATGTTTCATACCTATCTACTTTATATAATTTATTATTTTGACCACTAGTAAGTGTTAAGTTGACCCCTCGTCATTACTTTTTCGAGGTTAGACTGGATACTTATTGGGTACGCGTTGATTTACGTACTCATAATACACTTCTCCACTGATTATGCAGGTAATGAGACAGGAACTTCCACTGGTCATACGGACGCATAGATACATCACACGAAGACTTAATGGTGAGCTTCCTTTCATGCTTCGATCTGCAGCACCCGGAGTCTCCCTCTTATCTTATTTATTATTTCTAAATATTTTTTTTCAGGAAATAGCTGTAGTGGTTTTGCATATTCCCTAGATTGCTCATGCACTTGTTACACCGGGTTTTGGGGGCTGCAGCAGATATTCACCGTTATACTTGTTATTATTATCACTTTGTTTTATGTATTATTCGTACTCGGTATTTTGGTAAATAAGTATGTATGTTTCCATGAGTTATTCGTTTAATTTGGTGTACTTAAAGTCATTTTTGATTTTAAAAGCTAAAATGAATTATTAAGTTAGAGATTTACCTTTGGCTTGCCTAACAACATCGTTGGGTGCCATCATGACCTATTATGGAATTTGGGTCGTTACATATAAGAATATGATTTCTAATGCAAGTAAACATAATATAGACCTAAAGGCATGATTCTACCTGGTTCCCCACAAAAATCATATAAGAATCCCTCCTTTTACTAATTTACCCAATATCTATTTACAAAGATCATCATATACAGACCATAAGTAAAAAAATTACAAAATAAATATAAGCTATGCAATAGGGAGCCCGAGATAGGCCCAAAGTGAACTTGGAAATACCAGGCCTTCAAAACAGTCAAAGATGTCATAGTGCATAATATCCAATGAGGTATCTTGGTGCGTCAAAGCTCCCAAGGGCCTCAAGGACCCCGGGCAATGCTCACACCAAGATCCTTATAAATAGAGAAGTAGTTATGTGCAGTGTGAAAGGGCCAGCCCCAGTGTGCCAGAGTTCGGGGGAATCTCATAGATTCCTAGGCAGTATACACACTGGAGGGGCAGAACTTTAATAATCTAAGAGTAGATTTGAGAGTGCTTGATATAGTTGGATGAACTTAGTAAAAACAATATAGAGGTAAAAACTTTAGGAGTGAAAAGGTATTTCAGGAATGGAAATAGTTTTAAGAAAATGTTAAGAGTGAAAACAGTTTTGGAAGCAATTCTGAGAAGAACAAAGATTCAACAGACAACCACACAATCACAAAACTTAGAGTGCCCAGATTCAATGCCATTTATTACTTGATTCTAAGTGAATACAAACAAGTTTACAAACAGGGATCATGGGGGTTGGGAACATAGGGAGCTTAAATCAGAAACACATGAACATGGATAAGAGGGGAAGCATACTGATCAACAAGTACACAGAACAAATAGGGATTGATTGACAACCAGTGACCAAATTCATAGCATTAGAATACAAACTACTGATTCAGAGTATTAACAAGGAAATTATACATAAAGCTAAAGTGATAATAGACATTAGAACATAGAGACAGAATGCAGGAATATACATGGAAATGCTTTAAAATAATTACTTAATATTTTAAAGATACAATGAGCTATTTTCTAGTAAAATAATGCAATAATGGATGCATGGGCTATAATTACAAAGTTATTGCAATTGTAACCGAAAAATGTAGATGTGGCTATTTTGGAAAATAATTTGAGCTCAATATGAATATAAATATCAAAAATTAAACCGTGAAATTGTTATAAAGTCCTTTGTGATGCAATTTGTAATTATTTATATAAATAAAATACTGGATAAATTAACGTCAAATGTAGAAATTATGGAAAAATATCAATTTATGCTAATGCATAGTTTTGCAGGTATATATGCATTTGAAAAATATTATAGGGAAAAATTGGGTATCAACAACTGCCCCTCTTTATTGGGAAGGCTGAAAGAGTTGTCGGGTAAAGATATGATGGCTAATTTTCACCGAGCGAGATTGTTCGATAGATTTGGGCTGCACCCTGGTTCTTAAGCTGCCTAAATATCGTTGGTTTTACAGGAATCAGGCCGTGTATAGTTCTGGTTTCAACGGCAGAATATACCGATGAAGTCATCACAAGAACGGACACGAGACTTTGGAATGGTTGGAAAGATGGTTATGGTGAGCGGTCAGATTTGAGATAATTTGAAATAACAGGAGCGAGATTGCTCCTGTTGGGGTAGTGGTTGCTTATCGGGTCACCTGCAAGTAAAGATATACTACAAGTATAAATTTGTGCGGAAATTTAAACATGATACAGATTCCCTTTCAGGCCATTAGAAGTGTCTTTGGACGGTTGAGGATGACGTCCTTAGACCATGATGTCCTAGGCCATGAATTGTTCGGTGGGGGTTCGCATGCCATTAAATGATGTTCTCAGCCCATGAAAGTGGTGCCTGCGAACTATGACGCCTCTGAATAATGATATGCAAATTTGAGATATCCTCAGGCCATGGCATGGTGTCTTCCGTCTATGAGGATGATGCCTTTAGACAATGACGCCTTTGGACAAGTTGGCCATATTTCAGCCCATGAGATGCACTAATATGATGCTAAAATCAACAAGACATGGCTTAGTCTTGTGAGGTTGAGGGTAGAGCTTAGCCCGAAAGAGGAGCAAATTGATAGTGCCGGAGAGACTGTGCTTAGTCTCGGCAAATAAAGGTGATGATTGGCCTTATGCAAATAGGAGGCAGAGCATAGCCTCATGCAAGATTCAGGACAGGGCTTAGTCCCATGCCGATGGAAGGCAGAGCTTAGCCTTATGCAGATATGGAGGCAGGGCTTAGCCTCATGCAGGATTCGGGACAGGGCTTAGTCCCATGCAAATGGAAGCCAGATCTTAGCCTTATGCGGATATGGAGGCAGAGCTTAGCCTCATGCAGATGGAGATAGAGCTTAGTCTCATGCAAGATTTGGGACAGGGCTTAGTCCCATGCAAATGGAAGGCAGTGCCTATCCTTATGCAAAATGGAGGAAGGGCTTAGCCTCATGCAGATGGAAACAGAGCTTAGTCTCATGCAAGATTCGGTACAAGGCTTAGTCCCATGAAAATGGAAGGCTGAGCTTAGCGTTATGCAGATATGGAGGCAGGGCTTAGCCTCATGCAGATGGAGACAAAGCTTAGTCTCATGCAAGGTTCGGGACATGGCTTATTCCCATGCAGATGGAAGGCAGAGCTTAGCCTTATGCAGATCTGGAAGCAGGGCTTAGCCTTATGCAGATGGAGACAGAGCTTAGTCTCATGCAAGGTTCGGGATAGGGCTTAGTCACATGCAGATAGAAGGAAGTGCTTAGCCTTATGCAGATATAAAGGCAGGGCTTAGCCTCATGCGGGGTTTGGGACAGGGCTTAGTCCCAAACAAAAATAGAATAAATAGAAGGTGATAGCAGAGTTGTCTTAGCTGGTAATAGATTTCAGTATCACGGCTGTTATGAAGATTGTGACTTGGAGGTATGCATATTCTCCGCTCCTACATCCAAAGAAAAATCGTGAGTTCTGTAAAGGGGGAGGTCGTTTCGTGCCTCCGTTGGCTTGCTTGGCTTGCTTTGCTTGGTCTGAAGATCCAGATCATTGGGGGTAGCGTTGGCTAAACAGAGTTATTTTACAAGCAAGCATGCATAGTTTTCAAAGACGTAAGAAAAATATATTATATTAGAAATTGGTTAGATGAACCAGTGACTGTGACACGATCCGAGACATTACAACCTCTCCTGTTATAGAATTTTGAGGGTCCTCCTCAAAATTCTGCCCCAGTTAGATGGACACGTCTGACTGCTGCACATGCTGCGATCGACTGAAATTGCTTTGAAATTTTGAGGGTCCTCCTCAAAATTATGCTGCAGTTTCTAATTGTGGGTAAAAATAGGATTTTTACTGAACTGTGACCGAACCCACAAGGCTCCCTACGTATCCCCTCTTAAACGGGAATCTGGTCGAGCATAGTTCAATTGACATCATTTTGTGAAAACATAAATAGTTACACATAGTATCGTTTGACTGCATCTGAGTTGACCAGTTTTGGCCAGACTTCTCCCTCCATTTCTACAAGTATGAGGGCTCCTCCTGTCAATACTCTGTGAACCATGTAAGGGCCTTGCCAATTGGGAGAGAATTTCCCTTTGGCTTCATACCGATGTGGAAAGATCTTCTTCAACACCAACTGCCCTGGTGTGAACTGTCTTTGCTTGACCCTTTTGTTGAAGACTCTGGACATTATATTCTGATAGAGTTGCCCATGACACAGTGCATTCATCTTTTTTCCATCTATGAGAGCTAGTTTCTCATTATGCCTTGTCGCTGAGCTCAGTTTTTTGTATGATTCTCAAAGAAGGAATCTCCACTTCAGTTGGAATAAAAGCTTCGGTACGATAAACTGGTAAGTACGGAGTTGCCCCGGTTGATGTGCGGGCTGTGGTACGGTATCCCAATAAAGCGAATGGTAGCTTCTCGTGCCATTGTTTGTGATTTATCATATCGGCATGTACTTGACATTGGTAGCATTTTCGAACATATTGGACGCAACCTGCCTCCATGGTCATCCAGAAATAACCCGCCCTAAGTATCTTTTTGGCTAAGACGAAGCCATTCATCTGCGTGCCGCAAGTCCTAGCATGTATCTCCTCAAGAAGCTTAGAAGCCTCTTTTGCGTCGACACACCTTAGCAATCCCAAATCACAAGTTCATCTGTACGAGGTTCCGCCGCTTTGGAAGAAATTGTTGGACAACCTCCGAAGCATACGTTTTTGAGTATTATTTGCATGCTCCGGATATTCTCTTTTTGCCAAATATTCTTTGATATCATGAAACCAAGGCTTCCCGTCTGTTTCTTCTTCAACATGGGCACAATACGCCGGTTGGCTATGGATCCTTACTGGGATAGGATTGATGAATTTCTTTTCGGGATGCTGCATCATGGATGACAAAGTGGCCAATGCATCGGTAAACTCATTCTGAATCCTGGGAACATGCCAAAACTCTATCTTCGTGAACCTCTTTCTCAATTCTTGCACATGGTTTAGATATGTCAATATCTTGGAATTCTTTGTGGCCTATTCTACTTGTACCTTGTGCACAAGTAAATCCGAATCACCGTTTACCAGCAGCTCCTGAACATTTATGTCGATGGCCATATTGAGTCCTAGTATGCAAGCTTCATATTCTTCCATGTTGTTGGTGCAAGGAAATTTGAGTTTAGCGGATACCGGATAATGTTGGCCGGTTTCCGATACCAAGACGGCTCCAATGTCGACTCATTTGAAATTTGCTGCTCCGTCAAAGAACATTCTCCAACTGTTGTAGGATTCAGCAATATCTTCTCCTATGATATCACCTCTTCATCAGGAAAATACGTTTTCAGGGGTTCGTATTCTCCTTCCACAGGGTTCTCAGCAAGATGATCTGCCAGTGCCTGTCCCTTGACTGCTTTCTGAGTCACATAAACAATGTCGAACTCGCACAACAGGATTTTCCACTTAGCCAGCTTGCTAGTGGGCATGGGTTTATAAAAGACATATTTCAAGGGATCCATCCTTGATATAAGGTATGTTGTGTAGGCACAGAACTAATGCCTCAGCTTCTGAGCTATCCAAGTCAGAGCACAGCAGGTACGTTCCAATAGAGAGTACCGCGCTTCATATAGAGTGAACTTCTTACTCAGCTAATAGATAGCTTGTTCCTTTCTCCCTGTCTCATCGTGCTGCCCCGGAATGCAGCTGAGTGCTCCATCTAGCACTGCAAGGTAGAGTAGCTAGGGTCTACCTGGCTCTGGTGGGACCAAGACTAGTGGTGTTGATAAGTACTCCTTGATCTGGTCGAAAGCCTTTTGACAATCTTCGGTCCAAGTAGTTGTAGCATCTTTCTTCAACATCTTGAAAATTGGCTCACATATAATTGTGGACTAGGCTATGAACCGACTGATATAGTTTGGCTATCCTAGAAAACTCATTACATCTTTCTTACTCCTCAGTGGCGGCAGCTCCTAGATGGCTTTGACTTTTGACGGATCCAATTCTATCCCTCGGCGGCTGATGATGAACCCAAGTAACTTTCCGGCAGGAATCCCGAATGCACATTTTGGGGGGTTTAGTTTTAGGTTGTATTTCGGCAGTCTGTCAAAAAACTTCCTCAAATCGGCTATATGATCTGTGGCTTTCTTGGATTTGATGATGACGTCGTCCATATATACCTCGATCTCCTTATGTATCATGTCATGAAAAATGGTAGTCATAGCCCTCATGTAGGTGGCCCCGACATTCTTTAGACCGAATGGCATCATCTTATAACAGTATATTCCCCATGGTGTAGTGAAAATCATTTTCTCAACGTCCTCTTCATCCATCCAGATCTGATGGTAACCGGCAAAACAATCCACAAATGACTGGAGTTCATGCTTGGCACAATTGTTGAATAGGATGTGTATGTTTGGAAGTTGGAAATCATCCTTTAGGCTGGCCCTGTTGAGATCCCGATAATCAACAAAGACCCTGACCTCCCATCCTTCTTTGGAACTGGCACGATGTTGGCTAGCCAAGTTTGATATTCAACCACCCTGAGGACCTTGGCCTTGATTTGCTTAGTAACCTCCTCCTTGATTTTCAGACTCATCTCAGGCTTGAATTTCCTAAGTTTCTGCTTCACTGGTCGACATGTTGGGTTTGTGGGCAACTTGTGAGCCACAATGGATGTACTTAACCCGGTCATATCATCATATGACCATGCAAAGATGTCCTCATACCCTTTCAAGAATTTGTGTACTCTTCTTTTTCTTATGGCGACAAGTGGATGCTGATGCGACGGGTTTCCTTGACAGTTTCAGAATCTCCCAAGTTGATTATTTATGTTTCATCTAGATTGGACTTAGGCTTGTTCTCAAAGTCTTCTACTTCTCTAACAAGTTCATTGGGTATGACATCTTGTTCTTCCGAATCACTATCCTTTTGTTACGTCATCTCATTATATGTCACAGTTGTTGGTTCATCGAGACACGAAATAGTAATGTTGTATAGATAAAGATATGAGAGAAAAGTGGTAATAATAAATATTGATTCATTGAAGCATAAAAGCGGGTTTTAAACAACGTTTTCCGAACATTGGAAATATTATTTAAAACAAAATGCTATAAAGGGAAATCATTTTCTTAGAAAATAAACAAAACAATGTTGCTCAGCCTTGCTACCCCGGGACTCGTCAGGCCCTAGATGGTCTGACAGTCCAATTCTTGAGGAATGATCATTTCTCCACAGCCCGGATGGTAGGGCCTTCCTCCTCCTGCTCCTTAACAATTACACAACAATCCATGTCCTCATCCTCCAAGAACAGGTTCCTTAAGGCTGCCAGTGCTTCTTCCTCCTCTGATCCCCATATGATGTCGGCATGTTGGAAGGTCTGACTCAAGTGCGGTATGGGCCGCTCCAATGGATGGTACGGACCACTCCATGGTGGTGACCAATTTCTGAACTCTTGCCAAGTGTATCGATATCCCAGGCCAAAAGTGGTGCCATGTCGCTTCAGCTGTATTGGCTTGGAAATGCCTTGAAGATTTTTGTCGAGACCTTTGCCAGGCTCATACCCTCTCCAATTCACTGCCTGATGCAAAGTTGATGCCACAGCCCTAGCGGCGTGTATCCATGGTCGTCCAACAACAGATTGTAGGATGCAGATATGTCCAGCACCTGAAACTTGACATCATACCATGTAGGCCCCATCTGTAGACAGAGATTAATTTCCCAATGGTAGCTCTTTGAGACCCATCAAATGCCTTCACGTTCATGGTCCCTTCTTGTATCTCGTATAGGCCTTTGCCCAACTTCTTCAGTGTTGTCAATAGGCAAATATTGAGACTGGATTATCCATCGATCAGGACCCTAGTAATGAAGTAGTCTTCGCATTGCTCTGTGATATGTAGTGCCTTATTACGGCTCAAACCCTCAGGTGGCAACTCATCCTCGTGGAAAGTGATTTTGTGACTTTCCAGTACCTGTCCCACCATGTTAGCCATTTCTCCGCTTGTGATGTTATTGGGCACATATGCTTCATCAGTACTTTCATCAGAGCATTCCTGTGTGCTTCTGAATTTTGTAGCAGTGACAAGATAGATATTTGAGCAGGAGTCTTGTTCAGATGATCGATGACTGAATACTCCCTTGCTTGTACTTTCCTTCAGAGGTCATCTGGACCTTTTTAAATTATGGGAGGTCTGTTAGAGGCCTATTTACTAGACTCTCCCAAATGCTCGGGTGTATAGACCCTTCCAGTCCTAATCATCCCTTGTAATGCACCAGATTATCCCATTTTGGTTTTTCCTTTTCTTCTAGCTTTAGCCACATAATCCCGTGGTACAGCCTTGGTGCTGAAAGGCGGTGTGGTTAATACTGTCACTGTAAATGGTGTGGTTACTTCCACCTTAAATGGAATAGGTGCAACTACAAGGGGTGCTACCTTAACTTCAAATGGGACTGATGCTGTTACCCCGACCTTCACTCGCGGCTGTATCTGCACTATAATGGGATTGAGTGTTACTGCGGGCTTCTTGGGGTCGTCACCCTGTTTGATAATTTCGATTGATGCCTCCGGATCCCATTCTTTATCCATCTCTATAACATTGATACCTTCACCCCTATGATCTGGGAGGGGATTATTGCGAACATTGGGTGTAGCCTCCTTTGCCTAGATGACCTTGTTGTCAATCAAAGCCTGGATTTTTTCCTTCAATGTGTGACACTCGTTGATGGTGTGCCCTTTCATGCCCGAATAGTATGCACATGTCTTATTTGGGTTGACCCATTGGGATGAGTTCTCCATGGCCACATCAGAGATGAGAGTGACGTAACCAGCAGACTTCAACCTTTCATATAGCTGGTCGATGGGTTCAGCAATGGTAGTGTATTGATTGGGAGGTCTACGGTCAAAATTAGGTCGCGGTCTTAGGTAGTTTTGACGAGTTGGAGGTGATTGAAAATGAGATGGTTGGGAATTATAAGAGTGGTAGGCAGTGGCTGGTTGTGAATATCTGGGGGATGAGGGTTGATATGTAGGTGGAGGTGACTGTTGATATGTGGGTGGAGGTTCTTGATATATGGGTGGAGGTGCTTGATATGCAAGTGGGTAGGTTCGATATACGAATAGAGTTTTGGGTCCTTAGGCGACCATTACTGCTCCCACGTCCTTCTTCTTAGATATACCCCCTGACTGCAATGCTTTATTAGTGGTCTGCAATGCCTTAATTTTTGATACCATCCGGCTCTTGATGCCTTCTTTGATCCTTTCACCAAGTTTGATGATACCAAAGAACTTATGGTTTTCAATAACAATCAACCTCTCATAGTATTGCGTGCTCTGACAAAGAACTTGTTCATATGTTCCTCGTCCAATGCTGCCTAACTTTGGCCGCTTCTGACCTCCAACGAGTAGCACACTCACGGAAAGTCTCGGTGGGCTTCTTCTTGAGGTTCTGAAAGTAGAAGACATCTGGTGCATTCTCTGTGTTGATCCTGAATCGGTTCATGAAATCAAATGTCATACTCACCTACTTGGACCATTTCTTAGGATCCTGGCTGATCTACCAGGACAAGGCATCTCCCGTAAGACTCCTCATAAAAAGCTTCATCCAGATCTTTTCATCTTTTCTGACCCTAACAAGCTTGTCACAATAGGTCCTTCGATGAACCCTAGGATCACTTGTACCGTCAAACATCTCAGGCTTGAGAGGTTTGTAACCCTCTAGCAGATCTACATCCGTCTGTATGCATAGGTCTTCATAGTTCAGACCTTCTATCCCCTTGCCTCCTTCTATGCCTTCAACTCGGCTGTTAAACTTCTTGAGCTCCTCGGCCAGGTTCTTAATGAGAATGTCCTTCTCAACCAATTCGGGTGCATAGGAGATGGGTTGAGTGGAGTGAGGTAGGGTTTCCACATATATAGGTTTGTTTTGGTGACCTGGAGTTTGAGTATAGTGGTGATCATTGGTGGAATTTTGGAGTTTAGGAATGACTGGTGGAGTATTTTGTGGAGTGTGATAGCTGTTTGGCTAGTACTGTGGTGGGATAGTTTGATTTTGTGGTGGAGTTGTATAATGGTGAGGTACGGGAGGATTTTGTAGGCGCTTGTTGGGTGTATTTTGAGTTTGTGCAGGGTTCTAAGTGTTTGGATGACTGATGTCTGGGATGCTGAGTGAGAAGGATAGGTTTGCCACATTCCGGACATGCTCAAGCTCACCCAGGAGTTCTAGTATTTTCTGTTCGAGCCGTGAAACTGCATCATTTGGGGCCTGAGTACCTCGACCATCAAAAGATTCTGAATGTTCAACCTGTGTGTTTTTTCCTTTCTGGTGCCGTTCAAGTCTTCCATTTTTGCTTTTCCCTTTCCTTTTAGTGGACTAGGAGGAGGAGGAGAAGGTGGAGGGCCCCTGGATCTTGTGTGATAAGCTGATGATGCCAGTATGCACGAACCAACCTTTGGGGAACGGGAATAATGAAAAGAAAGAAAGAAAAACAAAAGGTAGCCAAGTGAGTAATAATTCTGAAAAGAGTACTTGTAGTATTTAAACATATATTGCGGAAAGATGAAATTTCCGTCCTAATTTGGGAGCCTCCTTGTGCCCGAGGTAGGCCTAGCGACAAGTTGATTTGGAGAACTTAGATGGCAATAGATGCCTCATTTTATTAATATAAAAATAAACGAATCTCAAAACGATACTAAGATAATAAAGGTAAGTCAATATTGGCACTTGGCCTTACTACATTTAGGAAAGCAAATAAATCTAGCCTACTTGGTCCCAGAAAGACCTTCCCCAGACTCGATCTTTCTATCTCCATCAACCAGGTTCCCCAGCTCTCGCAGGCCTAGCAGCAGATAAGCTCTAGCCAGATGTCCTCCCTCGCTTCCTTCAGTATTCTGGCAATCGTCGATCCTCTTTATTATTTTACCTTCTAGCTCCACCAAGCCTCAGATTTTCCAACCTTCTGTTGGAGGTGATAGCCATTTCCTTCCATTTTTTGATCAGCTTCATATTTGTCTCATGTATTTCCCGATGCTCATTCTCGGGGTCATGAACCCTCTTGCGTATTCTATTGTATTTGACTTAGGCCTCGGCATCTACGTCTATGATCCTGCTTCCCTGACCGGTTCCTGGCTTCACTATCCCATCTAGGTTGACTTCTAACCATGCCGGGTAGAAAGGTGCACACCCAGCGTGATACCTGTCTGGCTCAATGGTGTTTTCCTCCACAATGATCTTCTAATGCCACATATACTGAGCTTGGAACCTATAGGGGATGTCGTCATCCTGAAAGTCTGCGCTAATGTGGCTCATCTTTTTAACCCTTGGTACGACCTGCTTCCTGCATGCTTGCCTCATAACCCGGATGGGAACATAAGGATGTATCCCTCTCAACCCAATCAACACTAAGTGAGGAGTGTCTTTGCACCTAATGATGAACTCGTTAGTTGGGAACCATTCAAACATCCATTGTACTTGCTCCTCGTTTAGATAGTTGAAGAACTCTACCCACTCTTTGGCACTTTCTGGTTGAGCAAACCTGTCCAGAATGTAAGTCAACCACTTAGGGTGATGGAAGGCAATATGATCGTTTCAAGCCCTTCGCGTGAATTCTTGACGGTACAGACCCTTTTGAAGATGCTCCAATAACCACAGTTGTAGTAGTAAATTTGTAATGCCCCGGAAAATTTTGCTAAGCAATTTAGGATTTCATGGTGCAAGGTAGGCTAATTATAATATTTTATGTGCTATTAACATGATGGGCATCAATTGGATTTGGTAAATAAGTGCATAAGTCTTATAATGTGTAATGTGGGGTCTAATGGGAGGCCTAAGTCTAAGTCAAATTGGAAAATTTCATAATAGGCTAAAATTCCAAATGAGTTCGCACAAGTCCACACTTTTGACGAGCATATCTAAATATATATAAGGTTTGTTGTGGTGAACAACTTATCAAATGAAAGGTATTCGAGTCTAGTTTCTAACGCTTCAAACCGTTCGTTATTTGGACATTCCTACCCAGAGTTATGACCAAATTACCAAAAGCTGGCAAAATCCCATTCTGCGGCCAATTCCGCAATCACAGAAGTGGTTATGCAACTGCAAAATGGTCGCAAACCTGTCCAGTGTAGCCCAGTTCTGGGAACCAGTTCTGCGATGCATTTTGCGACCCACATTCTTGTTTTGCGGTCCATTATGCAACCGCAGACCCGATTTCGGAGCCTTATTTTTCCTATATTTAAAACCCGACCCCATTTTAATAGATAGGCTTAGGGGCTTCATTTGGGGTTATTTTTCTACTGATTGTAGAGAGAGTTGAGAGCATATAGAGAGAGAAAGAAGGAGCCTAACTTCATAATCACCCAAATCTTGTTCAAGTTTTCAAGAATCAAGGAAGATAACCAATTGATTATCCTCCATCTGGATTGTTATTGCTAGAGGTGTTGGTGTATTGTAGAAACTTAAGGAAAAGCTCTTTGAGGTATGTCTGTCTAAAACCTCCTCTTCTTAGAAATTGAGCTCCTTTAGTGTCCATGCAAATGTTGTTAAGACCGAAATTTGATTGATGTATTGATTATTACTTCATATGAATTGGTGTTGCAAAATATATACGTGAAAGGTGTGTCTCAATGTGTTCAATATGCTATCCTTGGTAATTTAAGGATGTGAGAAGAATGAGAACCAAGTGTTGAAATGCCTAGACTTCAAGTCCTGCTTAAACTGAGATTGTTATGCCAAATCATGGGAGAAAACTCGATATGGTTTATAATCCTAATTGCTCTTATGTGTACCAAATGTATTTGATTGATTGTGTCCAGTTGTTGGTAATCAATAAAGATGTTTGAAATGAATTTGGGAAAATGAGTGTAGCCAACGTGCCGAGAACTTGAGTTATAATTGTGCTTGGTCTACGATTTCTGAAATACTCTATATCCCCATGATTCATGTTTCCTTTCATGTGTACTTTACGTCTTGAATTGAATGGCTTGTTGTTGAAATTGATATTGATGTCAAATATGTGGAAATGATGTGAATTGTGGGGAAGAAGAGCTTGGGTTATGAAATGTTGCCTAGTGACAAGTATGATATGACAATTATGGCCCCAAGTGCCTATGAATTGATATACGTGAAATAAAGATTGAAATGAGATGATTAATGAAAAAGGAACAACATCTTGGTAAGACGGCCTAGCCGATTGGGCCGTGATCGAACACCATGCCGCACACATGGTGGTATTGTGCTGATATTGAATCCGGAAAGTGAAAATGAGATTATGATTGAGGTACATGTATCAAATGAGGCAACCTAGCCGATCGGGTCGTGATCGGACTCCACGCAATAAAGTGGTGGTATTGTGAATGATGATGAAAAGTGTTAAAAGCCGCAACCTAGAGGTATGGGAATTATGTGAAAGTTATATGATCCTTCGATTTGATGACGTGGTGATTGTTTAAAGCATTTGATTGATCTTTATGATTTCTTTGTTCTTGTATGATAGTTCTTTCTATAGAGATGGTGTTTATGATTTCTTTGTTCTTGTGTGATAGTTCTTTCTAATGAGATGGTGTTTAGTTATACATACTAGTACTATTCCATGGTACTAACGTCTCTTTTGCCGGGGGCACTACATCTTTAAATGGATGTAGGTGGTTCTATAGCAGACAGTGTTGGTCGCAGCTAGTGGCGCATTCTCGTTTCAGCCGACTTGGTGAACCCCACTTCATTTCGGGGTCCTTTATCATTCGTTTATCATGTACTTGTATTTTGAGGTATAGCCGAAGCCTTGTTGCCGGCATTTCCGTATTTCTCTTCAGTTGTATTTGGAGGCTCCGTAGACAGGTTGTGGGTGGTGTCGGGTATTGGAATCAAAATAGAAATATTGAAATTTGGCAAAGATGTATAAAACTTGTAATATCTTGAAACATATGAACGAGGTTGCTAATGGAAATGATATGGACGTCGTTAATGATATATTCATAGAATTTTATTAATGGTGTACATTTCCTCTTTATTCAAAGACGAATTTGGGGTAGTATGAAACCTAATAGGCTTGCTCAGTCGGGTTTACTCGGTTGAGCGCCGGTCGCGCTCCTCGGTTTTTGGGGCGTGACAAACTTGGTATCAGAGTCTCAGGTTTTGAAGTGTCCTAGGATATCTCAGAGCCGTGTCTAGTAGAGTCCTTCTTATTGGTGTGTTGTCGACCACATCTATAAGTTGGAGGCTATTGGGACATGTAGGAATTTCACCCTTCTTTGATACTCTAGATCGTGCAGTAGAGCTCAAGATAGGGAGCTAATTTCCTCGCTATGTCTTATTCCCTAGATGAGTAATCTTAATACCATAATCCATGAGTTTGAAGTAGTAAGGAGGGAATGACCCAACCATTGAATTTGAGGGAGATTGCCCAAGCGTTTGTTAGGAGAATGTATCGAGCATGGAAGGATTGGTAGAACTTGTTTCTAAGGGGAGTAACCTTGTTCCTATTAATGTCTCTGCACCACAAGATCATGTAGTGTATCGGTATGTTACCAAGGTACGTTAGGGATGTGGAGTCGAGGGGTATCGATTAAGCTATTGCCCTATCAACCTAAAGTCATCAAGTGAGTCAAATTCAAATTTCTACTCGTTGTATATGTACATCCATATTGAAGAGTTCTCATGAACGTGGTCGTAATAAGATGTTGAGTCACAAAACATTGCATGTATCGATTCTTCTAATGAGACGTATTATTCATGAAGCCTCCTGATTATAGTTCTATTACTTGCAGCCTCCTATGGAATTGAGCTCTATAATTATGTTCTTGAATTGAGTTATAACACTATTAATACTTCCCACTTGCTTTCCTAAATTCTCAACAAGCGACTATACCCGATGAATTTCTTAAAAAATCTTTTTGTTTAAATGGACAACATCTGCTCACTTGTGCCTATGCATGCACCGTCGTAAAGTTTACCTACGTGGTGTCAAGTTCATTGTAAAGCATCCCAGTATTGCGATCCTTCTCGAGTCACTCTTTTTTCTCACTGGTGTATATGGCTTCTATGGTTTGAATCGTCATTCTAGTCTCTCGCAAGTATCATCATGAAACCTTCTCACTGTTGTTGACACAATTTTTCCCTACCTATTTTTTATACTCAAAATATTCTCAAAATAGCATGTATAAGCATGCCCAAGAGTTTTGGTATTTTTTCCTAATTTTTAAAGCTTTTTAAAATCATTTTTATTATTTGTTTTAGCAGTACAAAATCCAATAATTATTCACAAAAAACTATCATTTGGTGAGTAATTTATTTCCGTCCGCATATTTACACCACGATATAATTAAGGTAATTTTAGCATATTTTTATAAAATTATTTGATAATTTTAAAGCTAAATTGCATAAAATTGCAATTATAGCCTATATTACGATTAATAGCGTTTTACAATTATAAAATTGTTTCCAGTATTTTTACATTAATGTTTATATATTATTAATTAGTTCAGCGCTTTTAATTTGTCTTTAAAATCGCGTTAACTATTTTAATTAATTTAAAAAGGGAAAATTGGCTATTTAATATATAGCCCATCTGTATTTCAATTATAGCCACATTAATCCCCTTAATTGACCCCATTCCAGGCCCAATTCTGGACCAGTCCAACCCAACCCCTAACCTGTTTAAATTACCCGATCAGACCCTATTCTAATCACAGCCGTTGATCTAAAAGATCAACGGCTCACACACACCCTTTCCATTTTTAATCTACCAACACCCCAACCCTAAATTCATTTTTCTTTACCTGCCGCCCTCGAATCTCCCTTCCTCTCCAATCCTCTCTGCAACCTCACTCAAACCCTAGTCGCCGCCACCCAATGAACCTTAATCCCTTTCGATTCTCACTGGAATCCATGGCTTCCCAGGCCATGGAAACCTCATACTTACCTACTATTGCTCCTATATGCCTGATACTCAAAGGCTTGAGGTTTCCGGCCATCTTCGGTCTAGCTACGGCGTATCTTAGCCTCTTGAGCCTGTTTCCAGCCTTATCCGACTTAGATCGGACCTTTTCAAAGCCTTTCTCATTCTAGGGTTCATCTGAAATCCTAGATGTTCGAGGTTTTTCTCTGATTCTCTTTAGATATGTGTGTATTCATGCTCTATTTTTGAGTTCTCAAAAGATTTCCCCAACTTTTCTTAAAAAAAATTTACTTTCAAAGTCACTTCTTTCCGATTTAGGGTTTCTGAAAATGCTTAAGTGTTTTTCGGACTTTTTCCTTTCCCTTTCTTTATGTATGTATGTCTCTGCTATGTTCTTATGTTCTTCTTTGACCACGCATGTTCCTCTACTGTGTTTCTACGCTATGTGCTCGTATACTCTTCACTATGCTCTACTACTTTCTTCCATTATGATCTCGCCTACTGTATTTTTCTACTGTGTTCATTAAGTGTTATTACTATTTTTACCTTTTTAAGTTTCCTCTAGAATACCTACTTAAGCATGTTTTCCTCTACTGTTTCTTTGCTCTCATTATGTTTCGAATTAATTTCCTTACTCTGTTTGCTTTAAACTTTCTACTGTATTTGCTTGTTCCCTCATTTTTTGTCTTCTTTGCATCTGATTCAGGTAAAAAACCCTAGGATTTTGCAGTTTTTGGGCTAGTTTGGTCTTGTGTGTTTAGACTAGGGTTCTATTTGAGCCCTGGACTCTCTCAAACTCGCTTTGGATCTATGTATTGAATTCGAACCCTTTTGTGTATGACTCTGAATTCTTGTATACTAGAACTCAGAAGAGGATGATATACCAGAAGAGGTCGTTAAAGAGGTCGAGAACTTTGAGAATAGGCCTAAGTCTAACTTGGATGAAACTGAGGTTGTCAACTTGGGGGATACGGAGAATGTCAAAGAGACGCGCATCAGTGTTTATCTGTCACCATCAGAAAAGGAAGAGTACACGAAATTTCTAAGGGAATATGAGGACATATTTGCCTGGTCGTGTGATGATATGACCGGTCTCAGTACATCTATTGTAGCTCACAAACTGCAAACAGATCCGACATATCCGTCGGTAAAGTAGAAGCTCAGGAAGTTCAAGCCAGACATGAGTTTGAAAATCAAGGAGGAAGTTACCAAACAAGTCAAAGCCAAGGTCCTCAGAATAGTGGAGTACCCAACGTGGTTAGCCAACATTGTGCCAGTGCCGAAGAAGGACGGGAAGGTCAGAGTATGTGTCGACTACCGGGATCTCAACCGGGCTCGTCCGAAAGACGACTTCCCCTTGCCAAATATACACATTGTGATTGACAATTGCGCCAAGCACGAGCTGCAGTCCTTCGTTGATTGTTTTGCCGGGTATCATCAGATATGGATGGACGAAGAAGACACGGAGTAAAGGGCTTTCATTACGCCGTAAGGGATGTATTGTTACAAGATGATGCCGTTTGGATTAAAGAATGCTGGGGACACCTACATTAGGGCCATGACTACTATTTTCCATGACATGATACACAAGGAGATCGAAGTGTATGTAGACGACGTCATCATCAAATCCAAGAAAGCCGCTGATCACATGGGAGATTTGAGGAAATTCTTCAATAGACTGAGGAGGTACAACCTAAAGCTGAATCCCGCGAAATGTGCATTTGGGGTTCGTGCCGGAAAACTGCTTGGGTTCATCCTAGGTCGACGAGGGATAGAACTGGATCCGTCAAAGGTTAAGTCCATTCAAGAATCGCCACCACCGAAGAACAAGAAAGAGGTCATGAGTTTCTTGGGGAGACTCAACTACATCAGCCGGTTCATAGCTCAATCCACTGTCATTTGTGAACCAATCTTTAAGATGTTGAAGAAGGACGCCACTACCAAATGGACTGATGATTGCCAGAAAGCCTTCGACAGAATCAAGGAATACCTGTCAATGCCGCCAGTTTTGGTTCCGCCCGAACCGGGTAGACCGCTATTGCTCTACCTTGCGGTACTGGATGGGGCATTTGGTTGTGTTTTGGGACAACATGATGAAATGGGGAGAAAAGAGAAAGCCATCTACTATCTCAGGAAGAAGTGCACCCCGTACGAGGCCCGGTATTCCCTACTAAAATGCACCTGTTTTGCTCTGACTTGGGTAGCTCAGAAGTTGAGGCATTATTTCTGTGCGTACACAACTTATCTCATATCAAGGATGGATCCGTTGAAGTACCTCTTTCAGAAGCCCATGCCCACGGGCAAGCTAGCCAAATGGCAAATCCTGCTGAGTGAATTTGATATTGTCTACGTGACCCAGAAAGCAATCAAAGGACAGGCACTGGCAGATCATCTTGCCGAAAATCCCGTGGATGGAGAATACGAGCCTCTAAAGACGTATTTTCCTGACGAAGAGGTCTCTTTCATAGGTGAAGATATCACAGGATCCCATGATGGCTGGAGAATGTTCTTCGACGGAGCAGCAAACTTCAAAGGAGTTGGCGTAGGAGCAGTTGTAGTATCAGAAACAGGTCAGCATTATCGGTGTCCGCCAAGCTCCGGTTCCCATGCACCAACAACATGGCCGAGTACGAAGCCTACATCTTTGGGCTCAAGCTGGCCATTGATATGAACGTTCAGGAGCTACTAGTGATTGGGGATTAAGACTTGCTCATACATCAGGTCCGAGAAGAATGGGCAACCAAAAACTCCAAGATACTCCCGTATTTGCATCACGTACAGGAGTTGAAGAAGAGGTTCACAAAGACAGAATTCCGGCATGTCCCCAGAGTCCAGAATGAGTTCGTCGATGCATTGGCCACCCTATCATCCATGAATCAGCATCCAGATAAGAACTTCATTGATCCTGTCCCGGTAAAAATCCAGGATCAACCAGCTTACCGTGCTCATGTCGAGGAAGAAGTAGACGGAAAACCATGGTTTCATAACATTAAGAAATATTTGGCGACAGGAGAATACCCAGAATTTGCAAACGCTACTCAGAAGCGCACACTGCGGAGGTTATCCAATCGAATCTATCACAATGGAGGAATCCTGTATAGGAGGACTCCCGATTTGGGATTACTGAGGTGTGTCGAAGCAAAGGAAGCATCCAGGTTGTTGGAAGAAGTTCATGCAGGAACCTATGGTTTGCATATGAATGGTTTTGTCTTAGCCAAGAAAATACTCCGAGCTGGATACTTTTGGATGACTATGGAAACGAACTGCATCCAGTATGTCCGAAAATGCCATTGCTGTCAGATACATGCAGATATGATAAAGGTGCCTGCTAACGAGCTCAATGCAACAAGCTCGCCATGGCCTTTCGCCGCTTGGGGAATGGATGTCATCGGACCTATCGAGCCTGCCGCATCAAACGGGCACAGGTTCATTCTAGTGGCAATTGATTATTTCACCAAATGGATTGAAGCAACATCATATAAGGTAGTAACCAAGAAGGTTGTGGCAGACTTTGTCCGCGACCGTATCATTTGCCGGTTCGGCATCCCAGAGACAATAATCACTAATAATGGTTCAAATCTCAACAGTGATCTAATGAAAGCAATGTGTGAGACGTTCAAGATTAAGCACAAGAATTCTACAGCATACAGAACTCAGATGAATGGAGCTGTAGAAGCGGCCAACAAGAACATCAAGAAGATATTAAGGAAAATGATAGAGAAACACAAACAGTGGCACGAAAAGCTATCCTTTGCTTTATGGGGATACCGTACCACAGCTCGCACATCAACCGGGACAACTCCCAATATGTTGGTTTATGGCACCGAGGCAGTCATCCCGGCCGAGGTAGAAATTCCATCTCTGAGAATCATACAGGAAGCGGAACTCGAAGATGCAGAATGGGTAAAAAGTCACTATGAGCAGTTAGCCCTTACAGACGGAAAAAGACTGAATGCAGTTTGCCATGGTCAATTGTATCAGAACAGAATGTCCAGAGCTTTCAACAAAAGAGTCAAGCCAAGACAATTTACACCAGGACAACTGGTATTGAAGAAAATCTTTCCACATCAAGATGAAGCCAAAGGAAAATTCTCTCCCAATTGGCAGGGTCCATACCTGGTTCACCGGGTCCTAACAGGAGGAGCCCTCATACTTGCAGAAATGGACGGAGAAGTTTGGCCAAAGTCGATCAATTCAGATGCAGTGAAGCGATACTATGTGTAACCATTTTGATTTCTTTATGATGTGATTTGAACTACGTTTGACCTGATTCCCGTTTAAGAGGGGATACGTAGGCAGCCTTATGGGTTCGATCACAATTCAATAAAATCTTCATTTCCCCCGATATTGGAAATTGGGGCAGAATTTTGAGGAGGACCCTCAAAATTCCAGAGCAAAAGAGGTCGCAATGTCTTGAACCGCGTCGCAGTCGTCGGTTCATCTAAAAGAAAATCATTTTTTAATTATGTAGTTACATCATATTCTTTACTAAATCATGCATGGCTATTATCAAATTGCTTTGGTTAGCGACGCTACCCCAACAAAAGCAAGAGCCGAGTAAGACAAGCGAAGTCCACGGGAAGACGAACTAACCTTCCCCCTTTACAAAACACACGATTTTTCTTTCGATGCAGGCACCCAAGGCATAGAACCATAAAAAACGGTTACATATTCATACTTTGCAGGAGTACAACCCTCAAAATCATCACTTAGTTACAAGTGCTATCCGCACATGACATCCCCAGCAGCCACAATGATGCAATCAACTATCAGCTACCATCTATCAGCTAAGAAATTTCGTTACTCTTCACCTTTATTTCGTGCATTTCATCAGGCTACCTTTCTGCCTTCCAAGACTAAGCATTGTCTCCACTCACATTTCTGCTGCATTGCATAAGGCTACCATTCTTCCTTCCGAGGTTAAGCATTATCTCCATCCTGCATTTCCTTGCATTGCATAAGGCTACCTTTCTGCCTTCCGAGACTAAGCATTGTCTCCATCTGCATTTCTTTGCATTGCATATGGCTACCATTCTGCCTTCCGAGACTAAGCGTTGTCTCCATCTGCATTTCTTTGCATTGCATAAGGCTACCTTTCTGCCTTCCGAGACTAAGCACTATCTCTACTCGCATTTCTGCTGCATTGCATAAGGCTACCATTCTGCCTTCCGAGGTTAAGCACTACCTCCATCCTACATTTCCTTGCATTTCATAAGGCTACCTTTCTGCCTTCTGAGACTAAGCATTGTCTCCATATGCATTTCATTGCATTGCATAAGGCTACCATTCTGCCTTCCGAGGTTAAGCTCTACCTCCATACGCATGGCTGAAAGATCGCCAACCTTTATTTATATCTTGCATGGCTGAAAGATCGCCAACTTTATTAAATCTCGCACCGGCTGAAATATCGCCATTTCATTTAAATCTCGCATCGGCTAAAAGATCGCCACTTGTATTTCACACTTACCATTGGCTGAAATATCGCCATCTTATTAAATCTCTCCATGGCTGAAATAACGCCACCTTTATTTAAATTCCACATCGGCTGAAATATCGCCACTTTATTTAAATCCTGTATCGGCTGAAAGATCGCCATTTGTATTTACAATTTTTGCACGGCTGAAATATCGCCACTTCATTTAAGTCTTGCATCGGCTGAAAGATTACCACTTGTATTTCACACTTACCATTGGCTGAAATATCGCCATCTTATTAAATCTCTCTATGGCTGAAATAACGCCACCTTTATTTAAATTCCGCATCGGCTGAAATATCGCCACTTCATTTAAATCCTATATCGGCTGAAAGATCGCCATTTGTATTTACATATTTTGCACGGCTGAAATATCGCCACTTCATTTAAGTCTTGCATCGGCTGAAAGATCGCCAAATCTTGCATTTCATGGGCTGAAAGATCACCAAATTGTCCAAAGGCGTCATTGTTCAAAGGCACCATTTTCATAGCCCGAGAACGCCATGCCATGGCCTACGGACCCCGTCTTTACCTTTTGCACATCATTATTCAAAGGCGTCATGGTTCGGAGGCACCATTATCATAGCCTGAGAACATCATTTCATGGCCCGCGAATCTTTTATTATACGCTTCATGGCCCAGGACGTCATGGTCTGAGGACGTCATCCTACCCGTCCAAAGACAACATTCATGGTCCAACGGGAACTTGCATCACGTTTAAGTTTATGCACGATATATTTGTATTGCTCATTTGCAGGCATACCAGCTGGCAACGACCATTACAGCAGGAGCGATCTCGCTCCGGTTCCCGCAGCCCATCGGTCCCTGACCATCCTTCCCAACCTAAATATTACGTCTGTCCTTTTCAAAACCTCCATCGGCATATTCCGCCGATGTATCCCGAACTACATATGACCTAATTCCTATAAGACCAGGGATATCTAGGCAGCTCAGGAACCAGAGCTCGGTCAAAACTTTTTTTTCTCAAGTCGTTTCTTTCGGTCAAAATTGGTCATCATATCTTTACCCGACAACTCTTCCATCCTTCCCGGGTAAAGAGGGGCAGCTGTTGATACCCAATTTTTCCCTACCTATGTTTTATACTCAAAATATTCTAAAAATAACATGTATAAGCATGCCCAAGAGTTTTGGTATTTTTTCCTAATTTTTAAAGCTTTTTGAAATCATTTTTATTATTTGTTTTAGCAGTACAAAATCCAATAATTATTCTCAAAAAACTATCATTTGGTGAGTAATTTATTTCCATCCTCATATTTACACCACGATATAATTAAGGTGATTTTAGCATATTTTTATAAAATTATTTGATAATCTTAAAGCTAAATTGCATAATATTGCAATTATAGGCTATATTACGATTAATAGCGTTTTACAATTAAAATATTGTTCCCAGTATTTTTAGATTAACGTTTATGTATTATTAATTAGTGCAGTGCTTTTAATATGTCTTTAAAATCATTTTAACTATTTTAACTAAATTAAAAAGTGAAAATTGGCTATTTAATATATAGCCCGTCTGCATTTCAATTATAGCCACATTAATCCCCTTAATTGACCCCATTCCAGGCCCAAATCTGGACCAGTCCAACCCAACCCCTAACCCGCTTAAAATTACCCGACCAGACCCTATTCTAATCACAGCCGTTGATTTAAAAGATCAACGGCTCACACAAACCCTTTCCATTTTTAATCTACCAACACCCCAACCCTAAATTCATTTTTCTTTACCCGCCGCCCTCGAATCCCCCTTCCTCTCCAATCCTCTCTGCAACCTCACTCAAACCCTAGTCGCCGCCACCCAATGGACCCTAATCCCCTTCGATTCTCACCGGAATCCATGGCTTCTCAGGCCATGGAAATTTCATACTTACCTCCTATTGCTCCTATATGCCTGATACTCGAAGGCTTGAGGTTTCCGGCCATCTCCGGCCTGGCTCCGGCGTATCTTAGCCTCTTGAGCCTGTTTCCAGCCTTATCCGACTTAGATCAGACCTTTTCAAAGCCTTTCTCATTCTGGGTTTCATCTGAAACCCTAGCTGTTCGAGGTTTTTCTCCGATTCTCTTTAGATCTGTGTGTATTCATGCTCTATTTTTGAGTTCTCAAAAGATTTCCCCAACTTTTCTTTAAAAATTTTACTTTCAAAGTCACTTCTTTCCGATTTAGGGTTTCTGAAAATGCTTAAGTGTTTTTCGGACTTTTTCCTTTCCCTATCTTTGTGTATGTATGTCTCTGCTATGTTCTTATGTTCTTCTTTTGCCACGCATGTTCCTCTACTGTGTTTCTACGCTATGTGCTTGTATGCTCTTCACTATGCTCTGCTACTTTCTTCACTATGATCTCGCCTACTGTATTTCTCTACTGTGTTCATTAAGTTTTCTTACTATTTTTACCTTTTTAAGTTTCCTCTAGAATACCTACTTAAGCATGTTTTCCTCTACTGTTTCTTTGCTCTCATTATGTTTCGAATTAATTTCCTTACTCTGTTTGCTTTAAACTTTCTACTGTATTTGCTTGTTCCCTCATTTTTTGTCTTCTTTGCATCTGATTCAGGTCAAAAACCCTAGGATTTTGGGGTTTTTGGGTGAGTTTTGTCTTGTGTGTTTGGACTAGGGTTCTATTTGAGCCCTGGACTCTCTCAAACTCGCTTTGGATCTTTGTATTGAATTCGAACCCTTTTGTGTATGACTCTGAATTCTTCTATACTAGACTCTTCTGATTAGCATGACAGTCCCTTTTATATGTGTGTTAAAATCTCTCTTCAAAAGGGTTTTCCAACTTATGTTCGAATCAGAATCCTTTTTTTTGGGGGTTAATTGATTGGTGCTAATTCTATTAAGTAAAACCCCTCTTTGCTTTTCTTGACTTGGTTCATTTGAGCAAAGCCTGTAACTTTGATTTCATTGGTTGTTAATAGATTCTCTTTCCTTAATTATACAACCGTGTACTGTCAAAATCTTTCCCTTAAATAACTATTATGTATTTACCCCTTCTCGCACTACTTTGAAAAGTGTTTAATTAACCTCTTTCCTTATTTACTTTGCACGTTTGAAATCAGAATCCCTTAATTAAAGGGAAACCTTGTGTGATTGATTATTCTTACCTATTTCAGCTTCTTTTCTGCACTATAAATACATGAATTTCTTCAACACTACACATACGGTTAAGCACACTAAACATCACAACTCTCTTCTGAACTTATAGCATTCTTGCTTCTTGACTGCACTTTGGCTTTTACAAGGCTACTACTTCTCTTTACTTACTTCTTTGCAACTGGTATGTCCTAAAATTAATTTCAGTATCATTCTAATGTATTTATTTACAGTCCTTGTATCCATGTCTGCTTTCAAATGCTCTATAAAGTTAATTTTGAAGTACCTGCATGCTTTTGCCTGCTCTTCCTTTGTATCTTGCTGCTAGTATGAACAATTGCCCCACACCCCATTCCCCTATGTGTGCTGAGTTAAGGTATAGTCTGGCAGCATCCCAATTGCTGTCCAGGGCTGAACCTGACCTTCAACAAGGTCTTAACTCCCCAATTCTAAGGCTGACAGGCTGGTCAGGGGTGTGCGGGCATCCCAATTGCTGGGCATGACCACCAGCCTGCCCTGGCCTCCCCTTAATTCCCTTTTAGTGCACTTACACTTATTTCAAGTCTCTAAGTTCTGCCCCCCCCTCCTATGAGCCTTGCCTTGGGACCTTGAGTTCCCTCTGAACTTGGACATTTGAGGGCTGGCCTTTCCACACTGCACTATAATCTGATTCTGCAATGATATTTGGGGTGTAAGCATTGCCTGGAACTTTTGGAGTTCCTTGGAACTTTGACACATCCCAGATAAGGGAAAGGCTTTGGAAAATCCCATCCTGGAAGTGGGTTTATCTCATATTATTAGACTCTGAGTCTGGATTAGGCTGATTAGATGTAGATGTAGTCACTGATGTAATTTCATTCTTTCCTCTGATTCATTCGGTCTGTAATAATTTTGTAATAACTACTGGGGTGTATAGTTAAAGGGATGGGATTGAATGCATGCAAATGGGGTAGATACCATGTTTTAGGGATATTTACTTTCAAAATTCAGCATCTCATGTAGATACCATGTTTTAGGGATATTTACTTTCAAAATTCAGCACCTCATGTAGATACCATGTTTTAGGGATATTTACTTTCAAAATTCAGCATCTCATGTAGATACCATGTTTGTAGGACTTACTACTTTCAAACCTCTTCATCTCACATAGATACCATGCTCATAGGTTTTCTGCACTTCGTATAAGTACCATGCCCATAAATCGTCGCTAAAACTCTGCATACCATATAGATAACGTGCCTATAGGACTTCCTGCATTTGCATATACATCTGTCACTAGGTAAATCTGCATATAGGAGTTAAAATAACCAATTGCATATAGATGACCTGCCTATAGGATCTCTGCATGACAATAACAGCGATAAAATCAGTAACGCCTAGAGAGCATGCCTATAGGAGCTATCAACTAAATCTGAATTGCCCATTCGCTCCTAAGTTTAAAATCAGTGGTAATTTGTTTAAACACTCGCAGAGCTTACAACCAACAATTCTTAGCAATCAGTTTATTCCTCCGTCCCTGAATTAATAGATATCATGCCTATAGGTCCCGTTTAACACATAGGCAAATAGTTAGATAATTAATCAACTATGTCAGTTTTCGACAACTACATTTAAGCAGGACTAATTTGGACTCCCTATCTGGGAAATATGTGGTAAATCAACCTATCCTACGCCTTAATTTAATTCAGACCAAATCAGTATGTGTAAGACATGCTAAACAATTTGTTTCTTAAAATGAGGAGGCCTGTTTGAGCCCTTAGTTGCTACTAGTTACCCTTTAACTGCATTATGTGTTTTGACTGTCGCCCTAGATTTTTATCCTTTTAAACTCTGAAAAGCCAAGCTCCCTCCCCTTTAGGATTAGTAGTCCCAACTACCTCCGGGACTGATAGGTGGGACGGGTAACAGCGTGCAGTAGGCAACGATACCATTCCGCGCTTAACACCTAAACGGGGTGGGAAGGGTAGACATGGAGATGATGATCACGCGATAACACCATGCGTACGATTGGCTACCGGTGTTGTGTGGATGATCCATGTATTTCACAAAACTAGGACCCCTTTCCCTTATGTAACTTTATTATTATTTTATCAATAAAATTCTATATCTCATTTCAGTCACCAAATTCCTCCTTTTTACTGCACTATTCTCTTCTTTTCAAAATTTCCGTTTATTCATTTCTTTGTTTCAATTTCTGCACTTGGACATTTCTCTTAAACAAATTATGAGATCACTTAGACATCAATTTCAACATATTTGTTACGTACCTATTTGCAACCCTTATGTGTGGATATTTATACTTGTTTGCATTTAATGGGATTTCCACACTAGTGGATCTTGAGGGGTGCCTAACACCTTCCCCTCGAGATAATTTCTAGCCCTTACCCGAACTCTGATTTTCCAACTCAAAAACCCTTAGTGTCCTAATGCACTTAATCATTAGGTGGCGACTCTTCAAATCCAAAACCCAATTCCCAAACGGGAATAGAGTTGTCCTCCCAAATGTCGTAAATCCGATTTCGCGAGAAAAAGGGGGCGTCAACAACTGTCTAGTAATATAAGAGCATAGCTTAGCATCTATCATATGAGTGCATGCCAATCAAAATGGTCACCCTGTGCATAAAGTCTCTCTGAAAATTGAGATCCTCACATCTTCGTCATAGGAAGATCTTGTGTCGCCGTCTTAGTATAACTTTCGTGTCAACTTGGGACATCCCGCAGTAAGTAGCTCACTTTGTCCCTAGTATTGTGGTTGTCCGTGACGTGGTCTTGTATTGCAGTTTGGGAGTTAATATAGCAGAAGCATGTCCAGCTCATGACAAATGTTTATTTTCTCTGTACACCTCCACAACATGTGTTAATTGTGTTCCTTAGTTAGCAAATTCATTATCTAGTTTCCAAACGCTTGTTCAGTAACTATGAGAGAACATATCCTTCTATGTGTCATTGTAACACTTCCTTTCTCATAAGGACCCTTACTAGGCTCTCCGCCAAGACCAAGCGCACCCTTGGGGGTTATCATAGCACAACGCCTGTTTCTCATGTTTTTCTGTCTTTCATTAGCATCTGGTATTTCTCAAGTGAAAATCCATTGACAACTCATTATGGACATCTGCAAACCTTCCATGATTATTTTATACTATCTCATTAGGTTCCCTTGTCCTTACACACTCTACTTCTAGAATCATTGACTATGTCATTGTCACGTGCGGAGAGTTTTGCTACCCTTGGTATTCCACCTCCCTGGGTGGATAGGAGTGTTATTTGTCTTTCCCCCTGAAGCATCATGTTAACCATTAGAACCCCCTAACCAATACATGATTTTGTCCCAATATTCAGATGTCCTAGCTATGTGGTTTAACTCGTTTAAGGTTGAGATTAGATGCCTTCAGATTTTTACACATATCATGAGCAGATTGATTTGGAATACAAGTTTTCGTATCTTTAGTTCTCTCATATAGGATCAATTATCAGGAAGGGTTAAGCTGTTTGAAATATGATAATCTCATAAGTGTTCAACTTCTTTTCATCCTCATGGGCTTGTGGAATTGATTCCTTGTGTCAGTTAACGATAGGAGTGTGATTCAACTTCATGTGTTTTGGAAACCCATATCGCATTGAAGGTGCCTGAGTTTTCTCATTCTTGATAAACGGATTTTCACTACACTCCAGGAGCCGACTAGGTCACGTGCTTGAATATTCCTCCTTAATAATTCTCATTGCCAATGTACTAGTTACCCATACGCCTCATTTGTCTAATAATTGATGTCGTCACAGTGATTAACCATGTCAGTATTGTTAGTAGTAATCTTCGTATTTATTAGCATATAACCTCACGAAATACTCTACTCAGCACATTAATGGATTCCTGAATAATTCCAGCCTGATCTTGAATTCCGTTGCTCCTCATTGTATTAAATCTATTGGGTATTGAAGGTTCAAACATGTCAAAGAGGAAGCATCCCCGTGTGATCACATATATTCGATAGGTAATTTTAGGGTCAGTTTATGATAGCACATCTTAGAGTAATTGTTGAAGGTCATCAAAGGTTTAGCGTGGGTGTTCATATAGAGATTTAAAATTTAGGAGGGTGAGCAGGTTATCCTCTATATTTTCCCCTGAATATATTATGTGAGTTGATACTGAAGGTTGCATAAGTGTATTTCACATTAGGCCGCACTAGGAGTATTAATTTTCCCCATAGTTGTTCCCCATATATTTTGTGTTTTCACGTGTCTATGTCTAAGAAGGTAGTTGGATATCCTTTGTGTATCATTCCGGTGGAAATTATTGAAGGTGAAGTTAATGGATAGTTAGCTTCTGTGAGGTATCTAGCTGTCATCCTTGTAAGATAAGTTTGGAGGTTGGGTTGTTTCCGTTAATGTGTTATGGCAAACCATGTAAGTATAAGAGTCCACATTGAAAGCCGAGAGTGTTGTGGAAATAAGGTATTTTCTCTTGATTGAATAGCAATTGGTTTTTACTTGAAAGGCACCTTCTAGCTATTATGATTTAGAAATATGCAGTTCATGTCCAGGCATCCTTATGATGATGTAGTGCTTGTAATGGTGAGATTAGTATTGTTGATATATGCATTGTGGTGCTTTGTCTCATTGTGGATGTGTTGTTAGGATGGTTTTGGTGATTCTCTGGCACGTGGATAGGCCTAGTTACAAAGGAGACTCTGCCGAAATTTCTGAAAAATTTAGAAGTTAGTCAAAATTTAGGGATTTGTGGTAGGTGAGAAAAGAGACATATTATGTTAAGTGTTTAGGGCGGACTCTACTCCTCATTCGAGGACGAATGATCCAGGGGGGGGGGGGGAGAACGTAAGGCCCCGGAAAATTTCGCTAAGTAATTTAGGATTTCGTGGTGCCAGGTAGGCTAATTATAATATTTTATGTGCTATTAGCATGATGGGCATCAATTGGATTTGGTAAATAAGTGTATAAGTGTTATAATGTGTAATGTGGGGTCTAATGGGAGGCCTAAGTCTAAGTCAAATTGGAAAATTTCATAATAGGCTAAAATTCCAAATGAGTTCGCACAAGTCCACACTTTGGACGAGCATATCTAAATATATATATAAGGTTTTATGTGGTGAACAACCTATCAAATGAAAGGTATTCGAGTCTAGTTTCTAACACTTCAAACCGTTCGTCATTTGGACACTCCTACACAAAGTTATGACAAAATTACCAAAAGCTGGCAAAATCCCATTCTGCGGCCAATTCCGCGATCGCAGAAGTGGTTATGCGACCGCAAAATGGTCGCAGACATGTCCAGTGTAGCCCAGTTCTGGGCATCAGCTCCGCGATGCATTTTGCGACCCACATTCCTATTTTGCGGTCCATTATACGACCGCGGACCCGATTTCGGATGCTTATTTCTCCTATTTTTATAACCCGAACCCATTTTAATAAATAGGCTTAAGGGCTTCATTTGGGGTTATTTTTCTACTCATTTTAGAGAGAGTTGAGAGCATATAGAGAGAGAAAGAAGGAGACTAGCTTCACAATCACCCAAATCTTGTTCAAGTTTTCAAGAATCAAGGAAGATAACCACTTGATTTTCGTCCATCGGGATTGTTATTGCTAGAGGTGTTGGTGGATTGTAGAAACTTAAGGAAAAGCTCTTTGAGGTATGTTTGGCTAAAACCCACTCTTCTTAGAAATTGAGCTCCTTTGGTGTCCATGCAAATGTTGTTTAAACCAAAATTTTATTGATGTATTGATTGTTATTTCATATGAATTGGTGTTGCAAAATATATACGTGAAAGGTGTGTCTCAATGTTTTCAATATGCTATCCTTGGTAATTTAAGGATGTGAGAAGAATGTGAACCATGTGTTGAAATGCCTAGACTTCAAGTCATGTTTAAACTGAGATTGTTATGCCAAATTGTAGGAGAAAACTCGATATGGTTGATACTCCTAATTGCTCTTATGTGTACCAAATGTATTTGATTGATTGTGTTCAGTTGTTGGTAATCTATAAAGATGTTTGAAATGAATTTGGAAAAATGAGTGTGGCCAACGTGTCGAGAACTTGAGTTATAATTGTGCCTGGTGTATGATTTCTGAAATACTCTATATGCCCATGATTCATGCTTCCTCTCGTGTGTACTTGACGTCTTGAATTGAATGGCTTGTTGTTGAAATTGATATTGATGTGAAATATGTGGAAATGATGTGAAATGTGGGGAAGAAGAGCTTGAGTTATGAAATGTAGCCTAGTGCCAAGTATGATGTGACAATTGTGGCCCCAAGTGACTATGAATTAATATACGTGAAATAAAGATTGAAATGAGATGATTAATGAAAAAGGAAAAACGTCTTGGTAAGACGGCCTAGCCGATCGGGCCGTGTTCGGACACCATGCCGCACACATGGTGGTATTGTGCTCATATTGAAACCGGAAAGTGAGAATGAGATTGTGATTGAGGTACATGTCTCAAATAAGGCAACCTAGCCGATCGGGTCGTGATCGGACTCCGCGCAATAAAGCGGTGGTATTGTGAATGATGATGAAAAGTATTAAAAGCCACAACATAGAGGTATGGGAATTATGTGAAAGTTATATGATCCTTCGATTTGATGGTGCGGTGATTGTTTAAAGCTTTTAATTGATCTCTATGATTTCTTTGTTCTTGTATGATAGTTCTTTCTATTGAGATGGTGTTTATGATTTCTTTGTTCTTGTATGATAGTTCTTTCTAATGAGATGGTGTTTAGTTATACATAGTAGTACTATTCCATGGTACTAACGTCCCTTTTGCCGCGGGCGCTATATCTTTAAATTGATGTAGGTGGTTCCATAGCAGACAGTGTTGGTCGCATCTAGTGGCCCATTCTCTTTTCGGCCGACTTGGTGAGCCCCACTTCATTTCGGGGTCATGTATCATTTGTTTATCATGTACTTGTATTTTGAGGTATAGCCGGAGCCTTGTTGCCGGCATTTCCATATTTCTCTTCAGTTGTATTTAGAGGCTCCGTAGACAGGTTGTGGGTGGTGTCGGGTATTGGAATCAAAATAGAAATATTGAAATTTGGCAAAGATCTATAAAACTTGTAATATCTTGAAACTTATGAACGAGGATTCTAATGGAAATGATATGGAAGTCGTTAATGATATATTCATAAAATTTGATTAATGGTGTACATTTCCTCTTTATTCAAAGACGAATTTGGGGTAGTATGAAACCTAATAGGCTTGCTTAGTCGGGTTTACTCGGTTGAGCGCATGTCGCGCTGCTCGGTTATTGGGTCGTGACAAACTTGCAACCCTCGAAGTGCTTGAATCCTTTCTGACAGCGGTCCAGAGCCCTGTTGATGTCGGCTATGATAATAGGGACTATAGTGAATGTCTGTCCCTCAATTCCCTCAATTAAAGTCTTGGGGACCATGGCCAGTCTAGTGTGGATTCTTTCCCTTTTCATTGGGAACACTATCAGACCCAAGAAACATACAATGAATACGAACACTCGGCGGTGGATGTGACCCATAGAAGTGATAGAAAACTCGTCATGGAATGTACGGTAAGACTTGCTATGACCGTATATTTCATACATGTATTCGAAGGGTATGTAAGACTTCTTCAAGCACTCCAAGTCATCATTTTTCTTTAAATCCATCATTTTTAGGAACCCTTTACCAGTGCGGTTCTCCGCTACTAATAAGCCAGGGCTATCGCAAGTCAGTCTAGCAAATCCCCCGATTTCTTCCAGGAGTGGTGTCATTTCTATATCCCCGAAACGGAACACGGATCTTTCACTGTCCCAGAACAAAGTCACATCTTCGATCAACATGTTGTTTGGCTGAATGTCTAGCGGGGAAGGTATATCCCAAGTATTTTCTCATGTGTTTCTTGTCACTCGAGGAAAGATCCTCCCACCGGTCTAGTAGCAATGGGGGTATGTTGCTGACCATGCCAAATCTGGGGACCCCGTGCCTCATTTTCTGCAAAACAAAAAGGTTAGGCCTTTTTCCCTCACCTGATTCGACTATTTATACATTCATGATTAGCATATTGGCATTTAGTTCTCCAACTTAATGCACAAAACGTGGTTGCGCCCGTTGGGATTATGGAAACCCCGATGGACTTTGGATAAGGCTTGTCTTAAAGGGTTATTATGTGGACAACATATTAACCCGGCTAGGTTTGACCATGATGCATGCACAATTATAATAAGAGTAAGGTTACTATGAGGGTCTAGATTGGTACCCTCAAGTGGACAACTTGAGGGGGAAAGGCACGAAGTCGTCGATTGCACCGCTGATCGACTTGTTTTACTGCAAATAAGACTTTTCGAATATAAGGGTGTTATATTGGAAGAGCGCAACAACTCATCAAACATTGATATAGGATTGATTATGCACGAGTGGAGTATGATGTCGAGCATGATTTATGCAGCAGTAAATAACATGTTGTCACGTTAGAAAAGTGATAAATACTACATTTAAAATTGACAGACGTTTAAGAAAGAAAACAAAGAAACAAGTCAGTTTCATATTGAGGAATTAGATACTTGAAAAAGAAACAGTTAAATCCACATAAAGGGAGAGGGAAAGGGTGCAAGTATTAACAAAAAAAGCAACGTTTGGACTAATTCGCAAAGCAAATTTGTTGTGGTAAAAGCCTAAAAATCCCCAGTAGAGTCACCATGCTGTCGCGCCCCCTTTTTTCCATCTTTGCAGCGAAAGTCAGGGTTTCGACAATCATTTGGGACAACTCGTTTCCTTTTGGGAAAAGGGTACAAAAGTTGAAGAGTCGCCACCTAACGGATTTAAGGTGTGTTAGGGCACATATTGCAAGTAACTCATAAATCAGGTTTGCGTTACTAGAGATTGGGTAAGGGCTTGAAATTACCTTGAGGGGAAGGTGTTAGGATCCCCTCGAGGTCCACAAATGTGGGTCTCAGCCAATCTCATTTTGTGAATTAGCCATTTAACAGATAGGCAGTCTAAGCACACATATAAGATAGAGGAAATTTAACAGATACGCAGTCTAAGCACACATATGTAAATAATATGAGGGAAGTCCTAGGTTTGTTAGCCTAGGATCACATCTGTACAATACCCGGTAATCCTTCCTCAACTAGAGGGGCTACACGTGGTATTAGCGCACAGGTTATCATGTCTTTTTACTACCCAATTACCCTCCCCTTAGCAGTTATATAGGCGGTTTTAATTAGACGAACTTTATGCATGCATTACCCGTCCTTTCCTTGTGGTCCCGGAGGTGTTTATGACCTCTAATATTAGGCAGTTCTAAACTCTTTCTAAGGTGTTTAAAAGGGAAAATCTGAGCGACAACAAAGAACAAACATGACTGTCAAGTAAGAAGCAATTAAGGGGGCTCATGTTTACCTCCACACAAAAACAAACAATTAGCACGTCTCAAACATCAGATTTCAGATATTTCAGAAAGATCCTAGAATATGATATCTAGGTGAGCATGACAAATAGAGAATATGCACCATTGTGTTAAGGCGACGCGATAGAGACCTAATCAGTTCGCCTACTGATTTTAGAACCTGTTGAATCTGGGCAGTCACAAATAAGCAAAGCATAGTTTCACAGTTTTTATTAGACCTTGATTACCTATAGGCTTGCCTAGGCGTGGATCTGTAATACCCTATAAACATGTTGTCTAAATGCAATCAAAATTCTAGGAATCAGTTTAAAACAGTTTGAATTTATTAAGTCCTATTGGCATGCTGGTGTAGGTGCTGAATATTACATTACAGAACTGGTTTATACACACTTATCTCTATGTCATCTAAGTGTTGGGATTGTTTTTGAACAATTTTATAGACAAGATAGTTATATATTTAGGTGATGTAGACATGGTTTAAAGTGAATACAAATACAGTCCTAAGGCAGGATCTCTAATGCACAGAAAGATTGACGTTTTTATTAGGCAGAATTATAGCAGTAACTTAATAAAAAGATTTCTAGATGATCATGATTATGCAAAAATAGAATTTCGTAACAAATGAGGTAGTGCGCCTATAACATGTTGTCTAGTATACCAAATGATCCTAAAAGCATGGTTTATAATGCAGGTAAACATAGCATAAACCTAAAGCATGATTTCTAATGCAAGTAAACATAATATAGACCTAAAGGCAAGATTTCTACCCGGTTCCCTACAATAATCATATAAGAATCCCTCCTTTTACTAATTTCCCCAATATCTGTTTACAAAGATCATCATTACAGACCATAAGTAAATAAATTACATAATAAATATAAGTTGTGCTGTAGGGAGCCTGAGATAGGCCCAAAGTGAACCTGGAAATACCAGGCCTTCATAACAGTCCAGGATGTCATAGTCTATAGTATCCAATGAGGTATCCTGGTGCGTCAAAGTTCCCATGAGCCTCAAGGACCTCCGGGCAATGCTCACACCAAGATCCTTATAAATAGAGAAGTAGATATGTGCAGTGTGGAAGGGCCAGCCCTAGTGTGCCAGAGTTCGGAGGGATCTCATCGATTCCTAGGCAGTACACACACTAGAGGGTCAGAACTTAAATAATCTAAGTGTAGAAGTGAGAGTGCTTGACATAGTTAGAAGAAGTTAGTAAAAATAGAATAGAGGTAAAAAATTTAGGAGTGAAAAGGTATTTCAGGAATGGAAATAGTTTTAAGAAAATGTTAAGACTGAAAATTATTTTGGAAGCAATTCCGAGAAGAACAAAGATTCAACAAACAACCACACAATCACAAAACTTAGAGTGCCCAGATTCAAAGCCATTTATTACTTGATTCTAAGTGAAGACAAAAAAGTTTTCAAATAGGGATCAGGGGGGTTGGGAACATAGGGAGCTTAAATCAGAAACACCTGAACATGGATAAGAGGGGAAGCATATTGATCAACAAGTACACAGAACAAACAGGGATTGATTGACAAACAGTGACTAAATTCATAGCATTAGAATATAAACTACTGATATAGAGTATTAACAAGGAAATTATACTTAAAGCTAAAGTGATAATAGACATTAGAACATAGAGACAGAATGCGGGAATATCCATATTGAGGACAAGGGTCTACCACACAGAATTAGTCATACCAATTGTGGCTAGTTAGATAACTTAGGAGCCTGAACTACTTAAAATGAGCATGCTAGTTGAAGGAAACAGACAAGAGCTCAAGTAAGCATGCTGGCTAAAATAGCAAATAAGAAGATTGGAACCTAGACATGCTGATTAAAACACTGAACAAGAGAGGGTAATACTTAAACATACTGATCAAAGCAGTAAACAGGAAGAACAACTAAGTACGTAATCAGTTAAACTAGTGCGGAAAAGGCATGGATTTAGCAACTATGGAGCACATAGATTTGAATTTCAGAGTGATATTAAAATAAGAACATACCAGTTAAGGAAGCAAAGTGCAGAAAGTAAAGCAGGTAGAGTTCCACAGTCTAGCCTTGGCTTTCAGCCGGCTAGACGAGCAATGAGCACAAGTAGCAGAAAGAGAGATGAGAGAATGTTTGAGTGTGTGTGTGTGTATTTTTGAACTACTATTCGTGTTCTTGAGAGGTAAAACAAGTGTATATATTGAACTTAGGGAGTAGAGCAAATAAGGTAAAGAGAATCAGAAGTCAGTCAATTAGGGGCAATCAAATAATCACAGAATCAATTCATGTAAGGAGTCCGGAACAGACCCCTTAATTAGGGGTAATCACTTAACGGTCACGGAAAAGGGGGTTAATTAGGGTAAGGAGTCCAAATCATACCAAATAGGAAATCAGTAAGAATCTCAAAATCATACAGATAACTTAGTAAGGCAAGTGTGATCAATTAAAGTCACGAATAAGGGAACAAATAAGATATGTGCACAAAGATTTTAACAGGGAAAAATAATAGGAAATAATCAGTAAAACCTTCAAAAGAGTATTGATTTTGGGAAAGAATTACTCAGATTCCATAAATAGAAATTAAATAAGTGAAGCTTTACAGAAATACATAATTCAGCAAAAAAAAAAAAAACAGGTTCAAACCATAAATAGAGATTAATTAGGGCAAAATCCCAAAGAAATATTGGATTTTAACAAGGAAANCTAGGTATTTAAACGAAGAAACATTTAACGACCTAAAAAGGAGTAAACTAATACGACTGGTATCACTCTATTAACAAGGTATACGAAATAAAATACGAAGAAACTAGTATATCGCTACAAAATCAAACGTTAGGGTTTAGAACTATTTATGACGAAAATCAGTTAAGATGATAGAAGAAACAATTAACTAAACACTGAGAACTTAAGAAAATCGTTGAAGAAAGTTTGAGATGAACCCTAACTTAGAACGAGTGATTAAAAGTCAAAATAATCATTTAAAACAAGAGATATTTTGAAGGAAAATACTTAATAACATTCGAATCACCTCAGATCTATAAAGATCTGAGAAGAATCAACAGTATCGAACTAGGGTTTTCAGAAAAATAGCAGAGGTGAAGAGAATAGGTCAAGAAACCATAGATTCGTAATAAAACAAGGAGAGATCCTTACTTACAAACGAAAAATGGCCAAAGACAGGACGGTAAACAAAGTTTCAAACCAGAACCAGTTGGAGTTCCTTGAGATCTTCTCAAGGACTCATGAAGTCGAAGAGCCTTGGAGCGTACGAGGCTAGGGGTGGTCGGATAAGACATAGAAGCACCATAGGAGGGAGGTTTACGCCGGTGACGGTGACTAGGGTTAGGGTTAGGTTGAGAGAGAGTTGAGAGATGAGGGGAGACGATGACGGCGGGTTTTGAGAGAATGAAAAGGGTTTGTGGTAGGTTAGGGGGTAATTAAGGTAAGGGTGAACATGGACCGTTGATCTAAAAGATCAATGGCCACGATTGAAGAGAGGTTATTGAGTCGGGTAGGCAGATTGGGCTTAAGGGGTTTGGGGTGGCTTTTGGGCTATTATTAAAGGGGGTTTTCAGCTGGTAGAAATGGTTAGGTCTGAAATAAAAAGGGTTATTTGTTAAATACCCAAATAATTGATAAAATATATTTTATAAAATAATTAACTGATTATAAAAAAAATAATTTTCATGCATGGAAATGCTATAAAATAATTACTCAATATTTTAAAAATACAATGAGCTATTTTCTAGTAAAATAATGCAATAATGCATGCATGGGCTATAATGGCAATGTTATTGCAGTTGTAACCCAAAAATGTAGATGTGGCTATTTTGCGAAATAATTTGAGCTCAATATGAATATAAATAGAAAAAGAGCTCAATATGAATATAAATAGAAAAAATTAAACCGTGAAATGGTTTTAAAGTCTTTTATGATGCAATTTGAATTATTTATATTAATAAAAAACTGGGATAAATTAACTTTAAATGTAAAAAGTATGGAAAAATATCAATAGATGCTAATGCATAGTTTTGAAGGATATATGCCTTTCAGAAATATTACAGGAAAAAATTGGGTATCAACATTCATACCCTCAAGTCTAGATTTACAATCGTTACTTACCTCGAACTGGACAAAAGTCTACTCCGCAATGTCCTTGCCTCTCGAGTTGGCCTCAAATCGTCCCGAATTTATCCAAAATCAAAATCATAATATATATGCCAAAGGAACGAGGCCCAATCGAAAATAATCAAATTACATCAACAAATCCCGAAATTGGTCAAACCTGACCCCCGGGACCACGTCTTAGAATTTGATAAAAATCATATCACTAGAATCATTATCCTCCCACGAGTCTATACATATCAAGAACATCAAAATCGGACCTCAAATGGCCCCTTGAATCCCCAATTTAATCTCTCCAATTTCAAGCCCTAATTCTCCAATTTTAACCTTTATATTCCACTAATTTCATGTCTAATCAGTTAGAAATCACCATAGAATTGAGTATTGAGTTCAAAAATCTTTCCTCCAATCGATACTCTTCGAATCCCTCTTCAAATCCTGTCAAAAAGGTCCAAGCCCGTCTCAAAAATGGTGTAAATGGGCAAAATTTCGCGAAGGGAAACTTATATACTTTCTGACCCAGGGATTGCGCACCTGCGGTCCTTTTCTTGCTTCTGCGGTACCTCTTCAGCGGTCTACCCGACCGGATCTGCGGTTTTCACTTATTTCCCTTAAACAGCATCTGCGCCTCCCTATCCACACCTGCGATTATGCAGGTGCGTTCCAGCTTCCGCACCTGCGGCTTCTGGCCTTCTCGCTCATGGCCACATCTGCGGCTGCTTCCTCCCTCCTGCGGGCATCGCACCTGCGATTCCCACTCCGCAGGTGCGGTTATGACAGGAACAACATCTGAAGCTGCTCAACAACAAAAAACCAAACTTTCCGACAACCTTCCGAAATCATCCCGAGGCCTGCGGGACCTCAACAAAAAATACGAACAAGTCACATATCACTATTCAAACTTACACCAACCTTCGGAACACATCAACAAAATCGGAACATGAAAACACCCTCGGATTCAAGCCTAAGGATTCCAAAGCTTCCTAATTCGGCAAACCAAAAAGCCTATCAAACCTCATCCGAATGACCTAAAATTTTGCACACACATCACAAATGACACAACGGGCCTAGTCCAATTTACGGAATTCCATCTCGACACCGATATCAAGATTTCCACTACCAACTGTAAAACGCCAAAGTTCTAATTTCGCCAATTAGCCTAATTCTATCACGGACCTCCAAATCACATTCCGAACGCGCTCCCAAGTCCAAAATCAGCTAACGGAGCTAACAAAATCATAAAAATCCAAATCCAAGATCAAATATTAAAAAGTCAAAACTTGGTCAAACCTTTCAAATTTAAAGCTTCATGTTGAGAATCATTCTTCCATCTCTGTTCCCATTAACCTGAAAACGAAAGCCGACAATTTACATAAGTCATAATATATCATACGGGGCTAGCCTGATCGAGAACTGGCGAGCGATGTGTAAATGCTCAAAACGACCGGCCGGGTCGTTACATCCTTCCCACTTAAACATATGTTCGTCCTCAAACGTGCCTAGAACTGTTCCGAAGACCATATAATTGCCGAATAACCTTACCGTGCATATACCTGGGGGTGATCCCATGTCACCCTATCCCGTATAGGTCCGATCACACAACATAACTGGAATTTTACAATTCACCCTTGCCCATAACCATAGAACCAAATCTCCATTTCTGAAATTATCCATAAGATCAGAATCTCACATCTATACACTATTTAAGTCTGAACAAGTTGTAACAAACCATAACTGGAACCCACGATGAAATCACATGATATACCGCATAACTCAACAATTCGTAGCGATAACTTCTACTCTTAGCGGCTGCTCAAACAACCCAATACCGGTAATAAACCCTCTTATCAAACAAAGCCTCATTCCAACATTTTCGTATACTGCCAATGATGAAAGAAACACGCAGAAAGTCATAACTATTCCTCAGATCAACCCGTCATAGAGCTCGCTCTCTTTCGGCAAGGACCATAGTAAATTTTTAAGCCGAATCTCGATATTATCCTTCCAAAATGCTGAAATCGAATCCGATGGTATTCATTCAAGATCCCAATGACCTTTTCTCATCCAACACGGCTACTCAGTGATATGACACATCGATACAATCTAAAACCACAACTCGCGCGACCCGCACACAATAAGAAATAGTCTAAATTTACCCAAATCATGGAAAAATGACTCAAATGAGAGAGTTGTACCGCAAGCTCACCATCACCACCACAACACAATGCTGAAAAACCCATCACACCTCGAAAAACCAGAACACACTAATCTAACCCGAAGGATCATACCTCCACAACTTCGCTGTAATGTGCAACCCTATCCAAACACTGATCCTCATGGAACACCTCAAGTCACCATGCTAAAAATTAACAATCACGCGTAACTTGATGTCTAGTACCAAAAGTAAATCACCATAACCACGGAGAAGCAAATGACGCAATTCCATACCAGCCCGAAAGAACATATCCAATGCGCAATCAATCGTGCAACACCCAAATATCCGTCTTACTCAAATCCCTCTATAAAGCCCAAATAGAACTGCACCATATGTGCATGGATTTGGTAAATATACATGAACATATCATTGATTTCATCATCCGATTAGTACTGTGAGGTGGAAATTTGGGGAAAATTGTAGAAACTTCATAAAATGAATTTTTGGGATTTGAATGTCGGTTCGAAGTCGGAATTGAGTGAAACTAGTATGGTTGGACTCGTGAGTGAATGGGCTTTTAGGTTTTCTCACTTTTCTCAGATTTCGAGACGTGGGCCCAGAGTCCGGGTTCCATTTCGGGTTTGGAGTCTAATTTGGTAGCTTTTCTTGTGGATTTGATCTCTTAGCCTAAATTGATTGAGTTGTATTACTTGTGGCTAAATTCAAGGTGTTCAGAGGCCGAATCGAGAGGCAAGGGCATCTCGAAGTAGGATTTTTGCTTGGTTTGAGGTAAGTAACGCTTTCAAACTTGGTTTCTCGGTGTAATTTGGAGAGTTCTAGTGAGGTTGGAAGCCGAACTGAGGACTTGGAACCGAGGTAAGTCTCTTTCCTAACCTTGTAAGAGGGTACTTATCCCCTTAGGCGTATTATTGTTGTGTGCTACTTGTATTGGGAGCTATGTACGCACGAGGTGACGAGAGTCCGTACGTAGCTATATTTCATGATATGTCAGGTAGACTTAGATTCACATCATGATTTTAATTGTACTGTTTATGCCTATCATGTGTATTAATTTTCTTGATTAGAGCTTAAACTGGGGATTTAAATTGGAATTAACGACATAGTTTCATATTTCAGAAAACTAGGGAATACTTGATAAACTATAAAAATCCATGTCTTCTCGTCTTGCAAGTACTTCCGTGAGCGAGGTAAATTTCTCTACTCTGATGGGATCGGGCCATTCGCCTCGACATGATGGTAACGTCATTCTTATGGAATCGGGATGTTTGCCTCGGCAGTATGATGGTAACACTATTCTTATGGGATCATATTGTTTGCCTCGAAAGCTTCGTTCTTAATAATTGAAATGGATTCTGGTTAGGGCATAATTGTGTTTGCTCCTTCACGGCCGGGCGGTTATGTTATGTTGGTAATTCGATATAGACTCCTAAGTTGATTTAGTGTAGTTGCTCTTATTTGCTTCATTAATACTTGTTGTACCCTCAACATGTCTACTTTATGCAATTATAGTATAATTATTTGACCTCCAGTAAGAGTCAAGTCGACCCCTCATCACTACTTCTTCGAGGTTAGACTAGATACTTACTGGGTACGTGTTGTTTTCCGTACTCATGCTATAGTTCTACACTGATGTGCAGGTACTAAGACAGGTTCTACCAGTGGTCACTCGGGCACTTAGCCGATAATCTACGGAGACTTAGTGGTGAGCTACTTTCCTTGCTACGATCCACATCATCGGAGTCTCTTTCTATCTTATTTACTATTCCTATCTATCACTTTCGGACAGTAGTTCTAGTAGTTTTTTTATATTCTATAGACTGCTCGTGTTCTTGTAACGGCGGGTTTTGGGTGATCCTTAGCATTTATGTACTGCTGTTTTTATCATTTCTTTCACCATTATGGATGTCCTTATTATGATGGTACTTTGTTCCAAGGAGATGTTACTGCAACATGAAATCTAGTTTAAATTGTCCTTAAAAAGGAAAACTTCCGTTTTAAAAATGTTAAAAAAGGATAAATAAATAGTAGTTTAACTCGTGAGCTCGCCTAACGGCGGTGTTAGGCACAGTCACAACCTATTATGGAATTAGGCCGTGACAGCTTGGTATCAAAACTTTATGTTCACACAGGTCTCACAAGTCATGAGCATACCTAGTAGAGTCGTGCGGATCAGTACGGAGACGTCCGTACTTATCTTCGAGAGGCTATAGAGTGTTAGGAAACTTCTCTTTCTTCATCTCCTATTGTGCAGTTAATATTGGTCTAAATATATGTCTATTGATCTCTCGCATATGGCAAGAACATGTGTGGCGGATGTGCTAGGAGGTAGAGGAGATTTCTCCCCCCCCCCCCCCCCCCGTTGCTAGAGGCCGAGGTAGAGGTCGGGGGAGGGCTCAAGCTCCAATTTAAGGACGGGGTCGCCCTACGGTTTCTCCCATTGTACCACCAGTGGATCCAGTGGAGGACCTATTGTTGAGGATCAGGATGAGGCCCTACATCTGTGCCAGCCCCATCAGATTTCATGACTATGCCAGTATTCTAGGACGTCATGGGCCGTATACTGTGGTTCATGGATCATCTGACGCTGGCTAGTTTATTTCGAGCAGGCCCTACCACATCTCAGGGGGAGGGGGAGCACACACCCCTACCGCACAGGCTCTAGTGTACGTCGCTGTTGTTTACCAGACCCCAGGTGCACTACCTGCGGGCAGAGCCCAGCCTGTTATAGCAGCTGTGCCAGAGGATGTACCAGTCGCGGCCATTGATTAGCAGCAGTGGCTGGAGAGATGGACTAGACTTTTCACCTCTAACTTTGGGGGTAAGAGGTCAGAGGACCCCCAGTATTTCATTGATCGGTGCAAGGATAGGCTCCAGAACATGGGGATATTGGTGTCAAACAAGGTGGACTTCAAAACTTTTCAGTTTGAGGTCAAGGCCCACAGATTGTGACATGCTTACCTTCTTAGCAGGCTAGCAGGTTCACCTCCCTCGACTTGGGATGATTTTACACATCTGTTCTTGGAGATGTGCATACGACCTTCTGAGAGAGATGAGATTCGAGGTCAGTTTGAGTGACTCATCCAGGGTCACATGTCTGTCACTGATGTGAGGCGAGGTTCATTAACTTATCTCGCCATGCAGCTATTATATTCCCCACAGACACAAAGAGGGTGCAGAGGTTCATCGCAGGTCTGCACCCTAAGATTCAAGTATCTATGGCCCATGAGGCATAGATGGGAATTTCCTTTCTTTAGGTTATGGATATAGCTCGGAGGATCGAGCCTATTGACAAGTGGCCCCAACAGTTTGGGGGATTCGGTGGTGCACCACCAGGGGGCAGGGGTCAGCCCAGCAGGTCCATGCAGTCAACACCACCGCTTGCTCGGAGTGCTCAAGCACGACCTTATTTCAGTGCCATTCCAGAGAGTACTTAGTGCCCGCCAGCTATTCAGGGTTCCTCCAGTGGGTATTCAAGCCATTAAAGTCAGACCTCAGGTCAGCAGTACACCATTTCGAGAGATTATTTCGAGTGCGTGGTCTTGGCAACGCGAAGAGGTTTTGTTCCAGACTTCGGGGCAAGGCCGAGCAGCAGGACTATAGGCCCATACTTACTGCACCAGCTACCACACCGCTCGGCCAGACAGAGGTGGAGGGCAGCCAGCCATGGGTCATCCTAGAGGTGGAGGACAGTCAGGTGGATCTCCGGCTCGATTCTACGGTATCCCTGCTAGGCTAGAGGCAATTGCCTCTGATGCAATGATCACAGGTACTATTTTTGTTTGTTGGAGGGATGCCTCGGTATTATTTGATTTGGGATCTACTTACTCCTATGTTTCTTCTTTATTTTATCCTTATTTGGATGTGTCCCGTGACTCCTTCGGCATTCCTGCATATGTGTCCACGCAATGGGTGATTCTGTTGTTGTCGATTTGGTCTACACGTCATGTGTGGTGACTTTCTATGATATAAGACTCGAGTAGATTTTCTATTACTCGATATGGTTGATTTCGAGGTTATCTTTGGCATGGACTGGTTGTCCCTATACCATGCCATTCTTGATTGCTATGCCAAGACTGTTACCTTAGCGATGCCTGAGTTGCCCAGATTCGAGTGGAGGGGTTCGTCTTTCAGTACTTCCAGCCGGGTTATTTCTATCTAAAAGGCTAAACATATGGTCGAGAGAGGTTGTTTGGCCTACTTAGCCTTTGTCTAGGATACTACTACAGAGACTCCCATGTTGGATTCAGTGCCGGTGGTGTAAGAGTTTTCCTATGTTTTTCTTGCTGATCTACCTAGTATGCCGCCAGATCGGGACATCGATTTCGGCATTGATTTGGTACCGGGCACCCAACATATTTCTACTTCGCTTTATCGTATGGCTCCCAAGGAGCTAAGAGAGTTAAATGAGAAGCTTTAGGAGTTGCTTTAGAAGGGGTTCATTAGACCTAATGTGTCGTCTTAGGGCACACCTGTGTTTTTTGTGAAGAAGGACGGGTGTATGCCGATGTGCATTGGTTACCGCCAGTTGAACAAGGTCACCATCAAGAATAAGTACCCGTTGTCGTGCATTGATGATTTGTTTGAACAGTTGCAGGGTTCCAGGGTATCTCTAAGGTTGATTTGAGACATGCTATCATCAGCTGAAGATTCATGCTTCGGATATTCCGATGATGACTTTCCGGACTAGGTATGGCCAATATGAGTTTTTGGTGCTGTCCTTTGGCTTGACTAACGCTCTGGTGACATTCATGGATTTGACGAATCGAGTGTTAAGGCTGTATCTTGATTCATTTTTCATTGTCTTCATTGATGAAATATTGATCTACTCGCGTAGTATGGAGAAGCATGAGCAACATTTGAGATTAGTGCTTGAGATCTTGCGGGAATCGAAGCTTTATGCTAAGTTCTCCAAGTGTGAGTTCTGGTCTGATTCAATGGCTTTCTTGGGGCATGTTGTATCAGGTGAGGGCATGAAGGTGGATCCCATGAAGTTTGAGGCAATCCATGGTTGGCCTCGTCCGACCACAGCAACCGAGATAAGGAGTTTCTTGAGGTATTATCGTCGGTTCGTGTAGGATTTTTCGTCTATTGCAGTGCCCTGGACTAGATTGACCCAGAAGGATGCTCCGTTCAGATGGTCCGATAATTGCGAGGCAAGCTTTCAAAAGCTCGAAAATACTTTGACTACATCACCAGTTTTAGTGTTGGCTTCTGGTTCAGGGATGTATGCTGTATATTGAGACGCTTCACACGTTTTCTTAGGTTGTGTATTGATTTTGGAGGCGCGAGTTATTGCATATACTTCACGTCAGCTAAAGCCCCACGAAAAGAATTACCTCGTTCATGGTTCAGAGTTGGTCGCGATAGTTCATGCTCTCAAGATCTAGAGGCATTATCTTTATGGGGTGTCCTGTGAGGTTTACACCAATCATCGTAGCTTGCGGCATTTGTTCAAGCAGAGGGATCTCAATTTCAGGGTGCGCAGGTGGCTTGAGTTACTAAAAGACTATGATATCACCATCTTCTATCACCCGGGCAAGGTGAATGTGGGTGCAGATGCCTTGAGCAGAAAGGCTGGGAGTATGGGTAGTTTGGCATTCATTTCAACAGAATAGAGGCTATTGGCTTTGGACATTCAGTCCTTAGATAACAAACTTGTGAGGTTGGATATTTCAAAGCCCAGTCGAGTTCTTGCGTTCAATGTGTCTCAGTCTTAATTACTTGAGCGGATCAAGGTTCATTAGTACGATGATCTGCACTTGATGGTTCTTAGAGAGACGATGTTATAGGGTGGTCCCAAGGAGGTTACTATCAGAGAGGAGGGTGTTTTGCGGCTCCAGGGTTGCCTATATGTTCCTAATATTGATGGCTTGAGGGAGAAAATTTTAGAGGAGGCACCCATTTCTCCGTATTTTATTCACCAAGAAGCTACGAAGATGTATCCCAATCTGAGGCAGCATTATTGGTGGCGATGGATGAAAAAGGACATAGTTGAGTATGTGGCAAGATTTCTAAACTACCAGTAGGTCAAGTATGTGCATCAGCGGCCAGGTGGCGTACTCCAGCATATGGTAATACCAGAATGGAAGTGAGTGCGCATCATTGTGGACTTCGTTGTTAGGTTCGCGGAAGTTGAGGAAGTTTCATGCCATTTGGATCATTGTCGATAGGCCGGCGAAGTCGGCACATTTTATTCCAATGGTGACTACTTACTCATCCCAGAGGTTGGCCTGGATTTACATTCAGGAGATTGTTCGGTTGCATAGTCTGACTCTTTCTATCATATCAGATAGAGGCCCCTAGTTCACTTCACATTTCTGAAGAGCAGTTCAGAGCGAGTTGGGTACCCGAGTAGAGCTCAACACAGCCTTTCACCCACAGACCGACGGGCAATCAGAGCAGACAATTCAGATTCTAGAGGATATGCTCCGAGCATGTGTCATTGAGTTCGAAGGTCAGTAGGATAGATTCTTGCCCTTGGCCGAGTTTGCTTACAATAACAGTTATCAGTCCAGCATTGAGATAGCTCCATTTGAGGCTTTATATGGTCGGCGATGTCGTTCGCCCATCAAATGGTTTGAGCCCGGTGAGGCCAAATTATATGGCACTGATTTAGTGAAGGATGCCTTAGCGAATGCAAAGTTGATTCAGGAGCGGCTTCGCACGGTACAGTCCAAAAAGAAGGGTTATGTGTATTAGAAGGTTTTGATCTATCATTCATGGTGGGCGAGAAGGCTCTCTTGAAAGTCTAGCCGATGAAGGGAATCGTGAGGTTCGGGAAGAAGGGCAAGTTGAGCCCAAGGTTTATTGGACAATTTGAGGTATTGAGACGAGTTGCGGATGTTGCTTTTGAGCTTTATTTTCCTCCTAGTCTTTCAGGAGTTCATCGACTCTTCCATGTGTCTATGCTTCGAATGTATTATGCTGACAGGTTGCACATGCTAGATTACAATACGATTCAGCTAGATGAGAGTTTGGGTTATGAAGAGGAGCCAATTGCCATGTTGGCAGGCACATTTGTCAGTTGAGGTCCAAGAAGATTACTGCGGTAAAGGTCCAGCAGAGAGGTGAACCAGCCGAGATAGGGATTTAGGAGGCTGAAGAGGACATGAGGAGCAGATATTCCCACCTTATCAGCACTCTATGTTTGATTTTACACATGTTCGATTACGAACATTTGTTTAAGAGGTGGAGAATGTAACGACCCGACCAGTCGTTTTTCTTTATAGATCCACATCCCGCTAATTAAGACTTCCCGTATGTGCTTTCACTATTTATGACCTGCAGGGATAGTTGGTTTAGGTTTGGGAGGGTTCGGGTAGAAATCGGAATACATAGTTCCTTAATATTGGCTTTTAATGGTTAAGTTTGACTTGAGTCAACGTTATGAGTAAACGACCTCGGAATCGGGTTTTGACGGTCCCAATAGGTTTGTATGTTGATGTTGGACCTGGGTGTGTGTTTGGATTGGGTTTCCGATGACCCGAGAGCGTTTCAGCGCTTGAAGTTGAAAGTTGGCGCATTGAAGGTTTTTTAAAGTTCTTTAAGTTTGCTTTGGAGTAGACTATGGTGTTATCGAGGTCTGTTTGGGATGTGAGCCTGGGAATAGTTCCGTATGGTGATTATGACTTGCACGTAAAATTTGGCATCATTTCGAGTTGATTCTATAGGAATCGGACGCGCGGATGTGTTTTTAGAAGTTTTTCAATTTCCTGTTTAATTCATGTGTTTGGGCATCCGATTCATGGCTTTTGATGTTATTATGTGTTTCGATCATGTGATTGTGGGACGCGTTAGAAATTGGATGGGGTCCCGGGGGCCCCGGGTGTGAATCAGATTGGAATCAGACTTAGTTTTGGACTTGGGAGACTGCTGGTGGCCTTAGGTGTGGCGCGTTCGTACCTGTGTGGAATTGGCCACAGGTGCGAGCTCGTAAAAGAAACCCAATGATCGCATAAGCGGCCTGGAATGGGCTAGGCAGTGGTTGCAGAAGCGGAGTGTTTTCTGCACCTGCGAGCTCGCAGGCACATGGAAAGTGATCGCATATGCGGGCGAGGCCAAGAAAGCCTGGGGTCGCAGGAGCAGTAGTTTCTCCGCAGGTGCGTGTGCGCAGGTGCAGACTATTTCTGCTGAAGTGGGTGCGCAGCTGAGCATGCTTCTCCACAGAAGCGGACTTGACCAAACTTGGTGAGAATCGTACATGCGATGGATTTTTCACAGGTGCAGCGTCGCAGGTGTGACCCTAGGTCCGCAGAAGCGAAAACTGTTGGGCAGTGAGGCCTTTTAATCCGAGACATAGGTTATTTCTCCTCACTATTCATTTGGTCTTGGGCGATTTTGAGAGCACATTTGAGGGGGAATTTATTCAACGTCCTAAGGTAAGTAACTCCCACCCATTTTCAAGTTAATTATGCGGATTTTAGGAAGATTAAACATGGAAATTTCTGAAAACTTGTGGGATTTGTGAAGAGACTAGGATTTTGGTAAATTTTCAATTTGATCACGAATTTGGTGATGCGAATGGGATTAATTTATATATTTGAGTTTGGAGTTCATGGTAACATTTATCTTCAAAAATTTCTTGAATCCGAGCACGTGGGCCCCGGGGGTGAACCTTAGGAATCTTCAAATTTGGGTTGGGTAATCACTCTAATCGATAAATTATGAACTTTTGAGCATATATTTACTAGTTTATACAACTTTTGATTAGTTTTGGAGTGCTCAACGTTGTTTGGATAGTTCTAGTAATGTAGGAGAGCCGGATTGATGCCTTGGAACTCAGGTAAGCCTCTTGCCTAACCTTGTAAGAGGGAACTTATCCCCTTAGGCGTATTATTGTTGTGTGCTACTTGTGTGGGGAGCTTCGTACACACGAGGTGATGTGAGTCCGTATGTTGCTATATTTCATGATATGTCTGGGTGGACTTAGATTCACATCATGCTTTTAATTGTACTATTTATGCCTATCGTGTGTATTAATTGTCTTGATTAGAGATGCGACTGGGGATTTAAATTGGAATTATCGACTTAGTTTCTTATTTCAAAAATATGGGAAATACTTGATAAAACTTAAAAATCCATGTCTTCTCGTCTCGCAAGTACTTCCGCAAGCGAGGTAAATTTCTCTACGCTAATGGGATCGGGCCGTTCGCCTCGACATGATGGTAGCTATGCTCTTATACTGTCGAGCCGTTTGCCTCGGCATGATGGCCACACAAATCTTATGGAATCGGGTCGTTCGCCTCAACAATATGATGGTAACACTATTCTTATGGGATCGGGCAGTTCGCCTCGACATCTTTGTGCTCAATAATCGAAATGGGTTCTGGTTTGGGTATAATTGTGTTAGCGCCTTCACGGCCGGTTATGTTATGTTGGTAATTCGATATAGACTCCTGAGTTGATTTAGTGTAGCTGCTCTTGTTTGCTTCATTGATACTTGTTGTACCCTCATCATGTCTACTTTATGCAATTATATTTCTATTGTTTGACCTCTAGTAAGAGTCAAGTTGACCCCTCGTCACTACTTCTTTAAGGTTGGACTAGATACTTACTAGGTACGTGTTATTTCCCGTACTCACGCTACACTTCTGCACTCATGTGTAGGTACAGAGACAGGTTCTACCAGTGGTCAAGTGGGTGCGTAGCTGATCATCTACGGAGACTTAGTGGTGAGGTCTTTGCCTTGCTACGATCCGCAACACCAGTGCCCATCTATCTTATTTACGATTCATGTCTATTACTTTTGGACAATCGGTTTAGTAGTTTTGAATATTCTCTAGATTGCTCATGTACTTGTGACGCCGGATTTTGGGGGATCCTTAGCATTTATGTACTGCTATATTTATCAGTTCTTTCACCACTATGTATGTTCTTATTGTGATGGTACTTTGTTCTAAGTACATGTTACGGCGTCATGAAATCTACTTTAAACTGTGCTTTAAAAAGGAAAACTTCCATTTTAAAAATGTTTAAAATGGGTAAATAAATAGTAGTTTCACTTGTGAACTCGCCTAACGATGGCGTTAGGCGCTGTCGCGACCTATTATGGAATTGGGTCGTGACAGACATAATCCCAAATAAAATTTTCATTATAACTTCAAGTAATTAAACTAACAAATTGAGTTAAATAATAGAAATATTGCATGATAAAGTCCTAAGTCTACCCGGACATACACATGCTTTTAGCTATGTTCGGACTCTCGTCACCTCGTTTGCACGTAGCACCCACAACTAGTAGAAGATAATAATTTAATACCTACGGGGTAGTTGTTCCCTCAAAAGGTTAGATAGGAGATTTAGCTCGCTCGGAAATACGATAACCGACTCTAATGCCTCTCTGACTCCTCAACCAATGCCAAATGATCCGAAACTAGTCAAACAACGTGTAAACCAATCAAAATATACCCAAAGACTCTTAATTAACCAATCTATAACAATTCTCAAGTCTGCTTGAAAAGTCAAAAAAGTCAAACCCCGGGCCCACATGTCAGGATTCCGAAAATTTTCGAAGATATACATTACCCATAACTCCACAAACTCAAACATATAATTTATTCCTAATTCCCCTGTCCAATTTCGTGGTCAAAATCCAAGATTACAATTTCTAGGTTTTTCTTCAAAATCCAAAAATTTTCACCAATAATCATGTTCAAAATGCATATATAATTCCTGTATTTAACTCACAATGTGTAGAAATCACGTACCTTATGATGGATGATGAAAAAGCTTCTTCAAAATCGCCCCAAAATCGGCTCCAATGGAGGGAATGAGATAAAAATGAACCCAAGCTCGATTTGCATTCTTATATACTACCCAGGCGTTGCCCTTCACGATTGCGGTCTAGAGCCTCACGATCAAGAAGCAAAAAACAGTTGCTGACCCAAAAATGCCCTACGCGATCGCGATGCACAACTAGCCTCACAAACACAAACACCGGACCCCTTCACGTTCCCGAAGATAACTCTTCCAGCTCGACTCCAACCCTTCGCGAATGCGTATAACCTAACGCGAATGTAGTGACCCAGTCCATGAACATATGCGATTGCGGAGCCTCTCCCGAAAATGCTAAGCACAATAGGCCCTCAGATCCAGGTTACTCTTCACGACGGCAAGTCCCCATCGGTGATCACGATGCACATCAAGGACACTAGAAACCAGCAAATGCAAAACAAGGGAAAATAGTCCGAAACCATCTTGAAACACAACCGAGGCCCCTTGTACCCCGTCCAATCACACAAACAAGCTCCAATACCTTATCCAAACTTATCCAAAGGATCGAAATGCCACGAATAACATCAAAACCAATACTCAATGATCAAGATCCGTCTTTTGACTTTCAAACATTTAAACTTCACCGGATGCAACCGAATCGAACTTAAACATCTCGGAAAGACGCCAAATTTTAACTACTAGTCACAAATCACAATATGAACCCATTCCAAGGCTCGAAAACCCAAACAGACATCGATAACACCAAAGTCAACTTCAAATCAAACATAGGAAATTCTAAAACCTTTAAAATGCCAACTTTCCACAATAAGTGCTGAAACGCTTCCGGACCATCCGATACTCAAGCTGAACATACTCCCAAGTTCAAAAGCATCATATGAACCTATTGGAACCTTCAAATGCCGATTTCGAGGTTGTTTACTCAAAAGTCAAACCTTGGTAAACTCTTTTAACTTAAAGCTTCCGAATTGAGAATTATCCTTCCAATCAACTCCGAACATCCCAAAAACTGAAATCAACCACACGTGCAGGCCATAATTATTAAGTGAAGCTACTCAAGGCCTCGAAGTGCTGAACGATGTACTAGCATTCAAAACCACCGGTCGGGTTGTTACAATTGTAGACTATAAGGTAGTTAGAGTCAATAACATTGACATGATACGTCATCTAATTTACTGGTTCTTTTTAGTAGTTTTTATCTTAATTGTTTGTATTTTTACTTGTGTTTTCCTCGTCAACACTCAAAGATGGCAGATGACATTATAGAGCTATAGATGAAGGATGATCCTATTGAGTCGTTGAATGCTTCTTCATAGACAGCTTCTATGGAGAGTCATTTAGCTGACTCTAATTTCATTGCCAAAGTAATTTCCTTGACTTTATTTTCTTATGAGAGTGTTATGAAATATCGTATATGCTGGGAAACTTTGACAAGGGATAATCCCTACGAGTTCTTTCTTCTTGCGACCACAAATATCACCATGATTTCATCTGTCAAAGGATGTCGTCTGGTGGTATGCAATGCCTATTATGTTGTCGTGACTACGATATCAAAGTTGACTTAATCAATGTTGGTCTTGATGTGGATTATTGACTCAAGGTCTAATATTAATTGTTGTTCTTTCTTACTAGTTTAATCTTAATTGTTTGTGTTTTTACTTGTGTCTTCCTTGTCAACGCTCAAAGATGGCGGATGACATTCTAGAGCTAGAGATGCAGGATGCTCCTATAGAGTCGCTGAATGCTTCTTCATAAACTGTTGTAATGAAGAGGCATATAGGTGATATTCCAAAGCTCGAAATCCCAATTACAAATCGATAACACCAAAGTCCACTTCAAATCAAACTTAGGAAATTCTTAAACCTTCAAAATGCCAACTTTTCACATTAAGTGCTGAAACGCTCCCGGACCATCCGATACTCAAAGCGAACATACGCCCAAGTTCAAAATTATCATAAAAACCTATTGGAACATTCAAATCCTGATTCGGAGGTCGTTTTCTCAAAAGTCAAACGTTGATCAACTCTTTCAACTAAAAGCTTCCGAATTGATAATTATCCTTCCAAATCAACGCGGAACTTCCCAAAAACTGAAATCAGCCACACGTGCATGTCATAATTATGAAGTGAAGTTATGTAAGGCCTCGAACTGCCGAACGACACACTAGTACTCAAAACCAGCGGTTAGGTAATTACAATTGCAGACTATAAGGTCGTTAGAGTCAATAACACTAACATGATACGTCATCTAATTTGTTGGTTCTTTTTAGTACTTTTTATCTTAAATTTTTGTATTTTTCACTTGTGTTTTCCTTGTCAAGGCTCAAAGATGAAGGATGACATTATAGTGCTAGAGATGCAGGATGCTCCTACAGAGTCGCCGAATGCTTCTTCAAAGACAGTTTCTATGAAGAGGCATTTAGCTGACTCCAATTTCACTGCAAAGTATATTCCTTGAATTTATTTTCTAGTGAGAGTGTTAATATAGTATATGCTTGGACAAATTTGACGAAGGAGAATTCCTACGAGTTCTTTCTTCTTGTGGACATAGATATCACCATGATGTCATTCGTGAAAGGATGTCGTCTAGTGGTATGCAATGCCCATTATGCTTCCACAACTATGGTAGTAGAGTCTACTTAATCATTTTTTGTGTTGATGTGGATTGTTGAATGAAGGTCTAATATTAATTATTTTGCTAGTGAACTTTTATGTTAATAATGAGATGAGTATGCTCAACATGACCAAACACTCTTGTACTTATGTTCCAATAATAAGAAAGAAAGAATTATTTGTTTTGTCTAGTATGGAGTACTCTGTATCATTATTATTTCTTTTTTCCCTCACTTTTTCATATATAGGGTACGCGCAGATCATGACCATTCTTTAAAAAATGCACATGATCTGCATGTAATCTAATTTGGAAAACACAAAATTAAGTGAGAAAAAAGAGCAATTTGGAAGAAATTGCATTTTGTGTGCCATTTTGATCCTGAAACAGGTATTGCTAGCTGTGACTTTCGCCCATCCTATTGATTCTGACATTTTGCAGACTATAAGGTGGTTAGAGTCAATAACATTGACATGAGACTTCATTTAATTTGAAAGTTCTTTCTTACTAGTTTCATCTTAATTGTTTGTATTGTTTACTTGTGTTTTACTTGTCACTGCTAAAAAATGGCGAATGAAAGTGTAGATCTAGGGACCCAGTGCTCCAAGAGAGTGAGTTATAAATATCTCGGGTCTATTATCCAAGGTAATGGGGAAATAGACAAAATGTCGCACATCGCATCGCTATGGGATGGATAAAATGGAGGCTCGCTTCCGATATTTTATGTGATAAGAATGTGCTGCCAAGACTTAAGAGTAAGTTTTACAGAGTGGTGGTTCAACCGACTATGCTGTATCGGACTGAGTGTTGGCCAGTCAAGAACTCCCACGTGCAAAAGGTTAAAGTAGCAGAGATGAGGATGTTGAGATGGATGTGTGGGTGTACCAGGAGAGATAAGTTTAAGAATGAAGCTATCCGGGACAGAGTGGGAGTAGCTTCCTTGGAGGAAAAGATGCGAGACTCGAGACAGAGATGGTTCGGACATGTTAAGAGAAGAAGCATTAATGCTCCTGCTTGGAGGTGTGACAGGTTGGCCATGGAGATTTTGAGAGGAGGTAGAGGTAGGCCTAAGAAGTACGGGGGAGAGGTGATTAGATAGGACATGGCGCTTCTTCAGCTCACTGAGGCATGGCCCTTAATAGAAGGGTGTGGAGGTCGAGGATTAAGGTAGAAGGTTAGTGGGTAGTTTTTATTTGCTCACTGGTAGTCTTAGTAGCATGCATGTCCCTTCATATTCTTAGATTTTTATTGCATTGTGTGGTTTTGTTTGCCTCAGGTACTGTATTCCCTGTTGCTATTATTTGGTACTACTTATCCTTTATCTCTACCTTTTTCTTTTCTCTTCCTTTTTTCTTCCTTTCTTGCTTTCTCCTTCATCTTCTTACCCTTCCTAAGCCGAGGGTCTATTGGAAACAGCCTATCTACCTGCATTAGGTAGGGGTAAGGTCTACGTACAGACTACCCTCCCCAGACCCCACCTGTTGGGAACATACTGGGTTTGTTGTTGTTGTCTTGTTGTAGAGATGCAGTGCTCCTGTAGAGTCACCGGATGCTTCTCAATAGACTTTCTCTAGAGAGGCATTTAACTGACTCCAATTTCATTGCCAACGTATTTTCCTCGACTTTTTTTGTGAGAGTCTTGATGTCACAACCAAAATTCCCACCTTGAGAGTCGTGATGACACTTAATCCTAAGGACTAGTTAAGTCTAACACATGCTGAGTTATTAACAGATTGAAACCGTTTAACCATTAAACATAAACTATTAAATGACATACATAGCTAAAATGATCAATAGTTATATATTTTTCCAAATCCAATAGTACGGAGTCTTAAGCTCTACAAAGTACACTGAAATCTCTAATATAATACTTTCTGGAATGATAATAAACAATAGAAATGAGAGACAACGGAAGGTGACTTCTATGGATGCGAATGCAATGGCAGGTATACCTTGAAATCTCCACAGCAACTCACAATCAACTAATGACCTGCACTCTCCAAGGTAACTGGTTCTGCATAAAAATATTCAGAAGCGTAGTATGAGCACACCAGAATCGGCACCTAGTAAGTATCAAGGCTAACCTCGGTAGAGTAGTGACGAGGTACAAGTCAAGACACCTACTAGACATAATAACCTATGGAGAGTATTAATATAATGCTAATGAGGAATGAATATCAATAACAAGCTAAATATGGAAAGAATAACGATTTAAAGCAAGAAATGGAAAGTAATAGCGACTAATGGAAACAAGGAGTAATCAAGTGCTAACGCAACAAAATAATAAGAACACAGTTAAAGTAACAGTGAAAAAATTAAGGAAACAAATGACAACCAAATATTCAAGTCATTCTAAAACCAGGTTTACAACAAGAATCACCCTGAGGTACCACACCTCATAATCACACATCATGAGTCACAAATCACGAATCATATACACATAGAAACCTCGTGCCCACGTGATCAATCACAACCGCACAGAAAACTCACGTGCCTATGTCGTAGTCCGCCTAGCATGGTCACAAGCTAACTATCACAATTTGCCTAACGAGATCACATGCCAATATCACAATTCGCCTGGCATGATCACAGGCTCACTATCCCAATCCCTCCGGCATGATCACATGCTCACTATCCAATTCCGCACGGTGTGGTCATAGGCTAACAATCCAACCATATTCCAGAGAAAGCAGATATACTAGAATACATGTGCATAATCAAAGAATATCAAGAATCATACTCCTGAACTAGTATAAATTTCATGTTACGGTGTATGCATATGCAAGTGTACTATCCACAACTCAAGTCAACAAGTATCATCAGAGACATCGAGTAGCACATTAGAAAAAACACCATAAGTCAAGTAATATGCATGACACACAGAAGGAACATCACATGATTACATGAATATCATCAATAATATGCACATCCTCTGAAGCTGCTCCACTGTAAGTAGGAGGAAAATACTTCTTGAAATTCTCAAGTCTCTTCTGCACTACCTTTAGTTCTACTGGCCTTACCTCAGGATGAACCGTGGCCACTGGATGTACCGACCCAAATCTCGAAACCTGATCAACATGAGCCCGCTGCACTAGAGTACATGCGGCGGGAGTTTGAGCTCCTCCCCCAGCCTGTGAAGTAGCTGGTGCAACTAGGATCGATCCTTCCTGAGCCAATGACCAAATATGCTCAGGAACTGCGCTAAAGACTCCTGTGGTCCAGTGGTAGCAAATAGTGTCTGTCCCCCAACTAGAGCTACTAGTGACTCCTCAGATGCTGCTCTAGCTGTAGCACATGCTCCACCTCAGCCTCTACCTCTGCTTCGGCCCCTAGCAACACCAGCCCTGGGTAGCATCATTAATAACTATAGCTCATGTCCTCACCATCTGTGAGAGAATAGAAGAATCAAGATGCAAACTCCGAAATCAATAAGTCCGCACAATAGGAATGAATGAAGTGAAGTTTTCTAATAGTTCTGTAGACTTACAAACATCCCTATACTGACCCGCAAGAGTCTGCCAAACTTGCTTATGACTCATAGCACCTATGAACCAAAAGCTCTGATACCAACTTATCACAACCCAAAATCCCACCTTATGGATCGTGATGTAACCTCCGTGGGAATAGGTAAGACTAACACATGCTGAGTTATTAATAGATTTAACCATTTAACTATTAAACATAAACCAATAAATGACATACATAGCTAAAAATTATCAATAGTTATACATTTTTCCAAAACCGGTAGTACGGATCAAAAGCTCTACTGAGTACAGCAAAATCTCTAAATACGATACTGTTCTGGAATGATAATAAATAGTGGGAATGAGAGACAACAGAAGGTGACTCCGAGTCTAATGAATGCACAGGTATACCTTGAACTCTCCGCAGCAACTCACAATCAGTTGACTAATGACCGATATACTCTGAGGTACCTGGTTTTGGACAAAAATGTGTAGAAGCGTAGTATGAGTATACCACAATCGGTACCCAGTAAACATCAAGACTAACCTCGTTGGAGTAGTGACGAGGTACAAGTCAAGAAACAAACTAGACATAATAACCTTTGCAAAATATTAATAACTCTAACAGAGGAATGAATATTAATACCATGCTTAACATGGAAAGAATAACGATTTAAAACTAGAAATGGAAAGTAAAAGAAACTAATGGAAACAGGGAGTAATCAGGTGCTAACGCAGAAAAATAACCAGAACACACATAAAGTACCAGTGAAACCAATTAAGGAAAATAAATGACAACTAAATAATCAAGTCATTCTAACACCATGTTTACAACAAGAATCACCCCGAGGTACCACACTTTATAATCACAGATCAAGAGTCCCAAATCACGAATCATATACACACGGCACCTCGTGCCCACGTTATCAATCGCAACCGGACGTACAACTCACGTACTACACGTACAACTCACATGCCAATATCACAATCTGCCTAGCATGGTCACAGGATCACTAATACAATTCGCCTGGTGTGGTCTTTGGCCAATATAACAGTCCGTCTGGCACGATCACAGGATCAATATCCCAAGCCGCCTGGCATGATCACAGGCTCAATATCCCTATTCGCCTTGTGTGGTTACATGCTAACCGTCCGACTATATCGCAGACAAAGCAAATATACAAGAATACATGTGCATAATCAAAGAATATCAAGTTTCATACTCCTGAACTGGTATAAATGACATGTTACAATGTATGCATATGCCATTGTACTATCACAACCTAAGCAAACAAGTATTATCAGAGACATCGAGCAACACATTGGAAAGAACACCACAAGTCACATAATATGCACGACACACACAAGGAACATCACATGTAATGACCCGACCGGTCGTTTTGAGCATTTGCACCTCGCTCGCCAGTTCTCGGGCATGGCTAGCCCGGTATGACGTATTATGACTTATGTAAATCATCGTCTTTGGTATTTAGATTAATGGGAACAGATATGGAAGAATGATTCTCAACTTGAAGCTTTAAATTTGCAATGTTTTACCAAGTTTTGACTTTTTTGTATTTGATCTCGAATTTGGATTTTTGTGATTTGGTTAGATCCGTTAGCTGATTTTGGACTTGGTAGCGCGTTCAGAATGTGATTTGGAGGTACATGGTAGAATTAGGCTTGAATTGGCGAAATTGGAATTTTAGCGTTTTACAATAGGTAGTGGAAATCTTGATATCGAGGTCGGGATGGAATCCCGGAAATGGGTGTAGGCCCATTGTGTCATTTGTGACGTGTGTGCAAAATTTCAGGTCATTCGACTGAGGTTTGATAAACTTTTTGATCATTTGCGGAATTCAGAAGTTTTTGAATCCTTAGGCTTGAATCCGAGGGTGTTTTGATGTTTTGATGTTGTTTGATGTGTTTCGAAGGTTGGTATAAGTTTGAATAGTGATATGTGACTTGTTCGTATTATTGGTTGAGGTCCCGGAGGCCTCGGGATGATTTCAGATGGTTGTCAGAAGGTTTGGTTTTTTGTTGTTGAGCAGCTTCAGATGCTGTTCCTGTCATAATCGCACTTGCGGAGTGCGAACCGCAGGTGCGACGCCCGCATGAGCGTGGAAGCAGCCGCAAATGCGGCCATGAGCGAGAAGGCCAGAAGCCGCAGGTGCGGAAGCTGGAATGCACCTGCGTGATCGCAGGTGCGGGTAGGGAGGCGTATGTGCGGTTTAAGGGAAATAAGTGAAAACCCCAGATACGGTCGAGTAGACCGCAGAAGCGAGAAATGGATCGTCGGTGAGGAATCCCTGGGTCAGAAAGTATATTAGATTCCCTTCGCGAAATTTTGCCCATTTCCACTATTTTTAAGACGGGCTTGGAGCTTTTTGAGATGGTTTGAAGAGGGATTCGAAGAGTATCGATTGGAGGTAAGGTTTTTGAACTCATGACTCGATTCTATGGTGATTTCTAACTGATTAAACATGAAATTAGTGGAATTTAAAGGTTAAAATTGGAGAATTAGGGCTTTAAATTGGAGAGTTTAAATTGGGGATTTGAGGGGCCATTTGAGGTCCGATTTTGATGTTCTTGATATGTATAGACTCGTGGGAGGATAAGGATTCTAGGGATGTGATTTTTATCGAATTCGGAGATGTGGGCCCGGGAGTCGGGTTTTTCCAATTTCGGGATTTGTTGATGTATTTTGATTATTTTCTCATGGGCCTTGTTCCTTTGGAATATAATGATGTTATGATTCTGATTTTGGATAGATTTGGGATAATTCGAGGCCGAGTCGAGAGGCAAGGACATTGCGGAGTACATTTTTGTCCGAATCGAGGTAAGTAACGATTGTAAATCTAGACCCGAGGGTATGAAACCCCGGAATTTCGCATTGTTTTGATAGCTGAGGTGACGCACATGCGAGGTGACGAGCGTGTGGGCATGCACCGGTAGGGATTGTGAAGTGATCCGTCCCGTAGCAACTGTAGAGTTGCTTATTTTGATAAACTCTATATGATATCTATGTGTTTTAGAAATGAATCTGTTAATTTGGGCTAAAGGCCATGTTCGGGGCCTTGTGCCGAACTGTTTGAACCCTCAGGGGTATTATACTACTTTCCTCACACTGTTTTGATTTGAAAGCATATCCTCAGTCATGATTTCTACCTGTTTACTTTTGATTTAGTCTCATTACTCTATTTTAAATTACTTGAAAGTTGTTTGGAATGCGTTCCCTGATTTTTTCACTAAAATGCCCGAGTGGCTATGGGGTTGATGAATGAGAGGCCGAGGGCCGGATGGTGAAGATATTTATATGTATATGGATCGGGTTGCACGCCACAACGATATGTTGGATCGGTCTGCACACCGCAGCGGTATTTATATGTATATAGATCGGGCTGCACGCCACAGCGATATGTTGGATCAGGCTGTAAGTCGTAGCGATATAGCGCTTGGGCTGTAGGAGCCGCTCCGAAGTCTGCACACCCCAGTGAGCGCAGTCGACTATATATTTACGGATCGGGTTTTACGCCGCAACGGTTATTATTATTATGAGATATCTATTGAGCTGGAGTGCTGAGTGAGAGTTTTGATTGACGAGAGTCGAGTCACGAGTGACTGAGAGGCTGCCCGAGGGGCTATATATATATATAAAAGCGATGCTTAGCCCGAGGGGATTGTTTATGGAAATTACTGTTTTCATTCTTCTTTATACTGAGCCTCTATTGAAATGTGTTGAACAAATATTTTAAATAACTTTCATTGAAACTGAAGTTTTACGAGTTGTTTGGAAATTGAACTACGGATTTGACATTGATATTTCTATCGAGATTTTATGTTAGATTATGTATATGATTTAAATGCTCGTCACTGCACTCAGACTTTACTTACTTTGGTTACTTAGTGAGTTGGCATACTCACGTTACTCCCTGCACCTTGTATGTAGATCCAGGTGCCAGAGCATCAGAGTGAGAGTTTTCAGTAGCTCCTAAGTATTTACGGAGGTAGCAAGGTAGCTGCACGGTGTTCGCAGCCCTGCCTTTCTCCTTCTTATCCCTAGTGTTATTTATTTTAGTCTTTTCTTCTTGTATTGAGTAGACAGTACTAGACAGTATCTTAGTGGAATATGACTAGTTACACCAGGATCGGGCAGTGTGGATGTATTTGCGTATTTGTTCTTCTTTCGCATATTTTGTTATATTAAATGAAAGACTTGTGTTCATAACTTATTTGAAAAAAGAATTTACAAAAGACCTTTATGTTATCTGTGTTGATTCGGCTTGCCTAGTACTGTGATAGGCGCCATCACAACCGGGGTGGTTTAGGGTCGTAACAAGTTGGTATAAGAGCCTAGGTTACATAGGTCTCACGGGTCATAAGCCAGTTCAGTAGAGTCTCGCGGATCGGTACGGAGACGTCTATACTTATCCTCAGGAGGCTGTAGAACCTTTAGGAAAAATCTCACATTCCTGAATTCTTATCGTGGGAATCCATTTATTCAGCCAAAAGTGTAACTCTTTGAATTCCTCTCATGTATTCGAATATGCCCGTGAGAGCTCGGTATCAACTGTGCATCGACGGCTTGTGATTTCTATGGGTGATGTGCGAGATGTAATTTTAGCATGTTGATAATGGGTTAGTCTGAAGGACTTGAGGTCGGGTTTTGGGACTTATATGTCCATTTGTGTCCTTATTGGTGGGATTTGGTAACTGTATGACTATGTGGTGAGTGTGATGTGTCGGTATGATATGTTCAGAATGTCTGACTGTGACAAAAAGAATTCGCTAGAGGTGTATCATGAACTATTGGGTGTTTCACTTCTGTCTTAAGTTGGCATATGGCCTAGAGTTTGAGTATATTGAAGGACCTCTCATGTAGCGTAGTTGAGAAGCGAAGTGGACCTTCCTATTGTGTTATGAGTTCCTAGTGATATCTTCTGGACTGATCAATGTCCCAGCAACGTTCATATATTTGACATATAGTGTGTTTCAGCCATATTTTGATTCCCTTGTTATTGTGATCATTGATGACATCCTGGTGTACACTCGTAGCCAAGAGAAGCATGCTCAACATTTGAGAGTTCTATTGCAGAGATTGAGGTAGGAGAAGCTTTATGCATGTTATCCAAGTATGAATTTTGGCTCTGTTCAGTAGCATTCTTGGGGTACACGGTGTCCAGTGAGGGTATCCAGGTGGCTAGACGAGTGTGGAGAGAGCTTTCAGAAGTTCAAGATTGCTTTGACCACAGCTTTAGTGTCTGTTCTGCCATCAGCATCCGGTTCTTATACCGCGTATTGTGACGCCTCGAGGGTAGGCGTCAGTTATGTTTAATTGTATGAGGGTAGAGTGATTACGTAATAGCTATGACTATAGGGGGGTATAGAGAGGTATCAATTTGAGGATAAGTAGGCGAGGTTATTTCCTGCGGGGTGTCCTGAGGGCGTGTGATCCCTATGTTCTTTGTGGTAAGTCCTCTTTTACCAGTGAAATATGTGTGTTGGAATTTGAGGTTGGATCACGTATGATTGTGGGCCTGACTGTTACAAGGGTGAATGAGATATTTGCAGATGATTTGAGGTACTAGATGGTTTGTGTTTCGCGAGCTTATGAAAGATTTAGTTTAATTCACTATGGCAGTATGACAGTAATAGAACATGGGTATAGTAAGTTATCGTGTGCTTTGATCTATGGCTCAAGTGGGGGAGTTTGCTAGTTTTCAGTTGATTGCACGGTTATGTGTTGTACGAGTTTCATTTGAGGTATAATTGAGGATCGATTATGACTTGCAGCAGTTGAGATCGAGGATGACTCGAGTAAAGGAAATTATGCATAAGGGTTGTGTTATGCTTTATGTGTATATGAAAGACGTTAGATGGATTAGTTATTATTGTAAGGAATGTAAGGGTATGGAGTAAGATATCACTCGGCTGCTTAGAAGGATGAATTAATTCCTAGGGTATTGGAGTGCTAATGGAGCACATATCGCTTTGACCGTTTGATCAGTCTAATTGAGATCTGAGTAGAGTGGATGACTCTCGAGAATGTTCTGACATATTCAATATTTATATGTATCAATTGGGAATTCTTCAGGATGTGTATTTGGCTAGAAATGGGGACTTACATTGGAAGGTGTCAAGGTTTGTGGCATTTCTATATCGTACTGGATCCTGCATTTTGGTATTAGGGAAGGAAAAGAATAGCTTAAATCCATAGGAAGTCTCTTCATAGTAAGTAATTGAGTTGTGTTAATATTGGGATGCTTAAGAGGAACATTCAGCGGCTTATGAGCCTTAGAGGGTGTGGTGTTACGTTTGGGTCTCATATGGTGAGTCTGGGTCGAGGATTGCGGTATTATGGCGAGGAGATGTATCAATTTGGAGGTAACTCAAAAGGGAATTTGGATAAATAAGACAGCTTGGTAGTAGATCGGATTGGTACGGTAAGGGATATGATTAGTTCTCTAGGTGCTTCTGAGGTAATCAGTTTCTACAGGTGCTTCGTGGCATGCTATTGGATTTTTGGCGACCTGTGTAGCTTGGTTGAGTTAGAAGGAATCGGTCTTGACGGTCTACTTTTGGTGCGAGTCGGATTCAGAGAGTTCGTGATGGTTTCTACCATGGTTAGAGATGTATATTTTTTTTTCATTAGAGTGAGGAGCAGGTGATGTATAGTGATAATATTCTAGATGGGATCAAATGGAAAGTTCTTGGCTAGTTGAGCACATAGTTGCTTGTGGCTCGGAAAAGATTATGAAGTTCTCATATTTAGCAAAGGATAGCATGGTATGTGCGGTATGTTGTATAGGGTTGAGATTGGTCATGTGTGAGGTCACAGTTTAGTTCTGGAAGGAAGGCCATCAATTCTTAGGCAGCATGGGCAGTTTCAGACGACTAGGATATGATATTACTAATTGGCGTGTCTTGATGAGGGTATACATTTCAGAAAGGGGCAATGTGCTCGAGTTAAGGATACTTCATTAGTATTGCGGCACTCTCCTATTTGATTGACGGTTGATATTCGAGGTTTCTTGGTGCACAAAGCAACTATAGGATTATCCCTCATGGAATGATTGGGTATTAGAGGTGTGTTATGTATTCGAGTAGTGGAGTTGTGATCAGATATGGTGATTCGTGTGCTTTATGGATTTCGAGACTAGGAGCTCTCATAAGCAGGATATTTCGTGGTTGTGAGCTGTGAAGATGTGGGCAAAGCTAGTCTGGTGTTGGTATGTGCCATGATTCAGTCATGGTGAACTTTCGGAGAGTTAATTATCCATTGTGGTTGTCCGGAGTTGATTTAGGGTTCATTGGTAGGCCCAGTATGGATGTCTGTTCTACACCGGTCGGAATTGTTGACTCCGAATTGCTGTTGTTGAGGGTGCACCAATCGATTGTCATTGAGCTTATTCGTGTTCTCGATATGAGTTACCTTTCTGTGTTACGAGGAGTTGTGAAGAATCAGTTACCCCGATGAATTTCTTGAAAACCCACGAAAAATTGCCACAAATCGACTTCCTAGGTCAAAAATGTGAAATAACGCTCTAAACCTCGTTTATATAGTGCATCCTCTAAACTCCCATTGTGCGGTCCGCACAATTCCAAGTGTGGACGCACATCCCAGCTCCTGCGATCGCGTAAAAACGGGGCGGCCGCACCTTTTGGTGACTGCACTGCCAGGCTATAGTATTTTGGCCATAACATTTTCTAGCTATGTCCAAATTATAACTTCTTTACCTTTCTGGAAATTAGACACGAAGGGATACGAAATTAATTTTTTAAGCAACTCAAAATTCCTTGTATATTACAAGATATAGGCTTCCGAAGTTGGACCAGCGGATCTACAGAACTCCCTGGAGAGTGCGGCCGCAGCAAAATTGTGCGGTCAGCACCCCTCCTCTGTGGTCTACATATTTCTGCTCTGGTCCGCACTTTCGAAGCACCAGAGCAATATTAGAGTGTCGGAAATGTCCGGACTCGCTCAAAAGTCAACCGAAGCCTCCGGAACCATAACCAAAGGTACCATCAAGTCCTAAAATACCATACAAGCTCAATGGAGCCCTCAAATCACATCAAACAATAACAAAAACATGAATCACACACATGTTCAAGCTTAACGAACTTGGAACCTCAAACTTCTACAACCGATGCCGAAACCTATCAGATCATGTCCGAATGACCTCAAAATTTTACACACACGTCACAAATGACACCACGAACCTACTCCAACATTCGCCAGTTCAAGCCTAATTCAACTACGGACCTCCAAATCACATTCCAACGCGCTCCTAAGTCCGAAATTACCAAACGCATCTAAAGGAACCATCAAAATTAAAATCCGAGGTTGTTTACACAGAAGTCAATATCCTGTCACCTCTTCCAACTTAAACCTTCTCATAAGAGACTAAGTGTCTCAATTTACTCCAAACCCTCACCGGACCCGAACCAACTAACCCGCTAAGTCAAAATACAGCTGAAGAACACAAAAGGAGCAGGAAATGGGCGAACGGGGCTATAACTCTCAAAACGACCGGCCGGGTTGTTACATCCTCCTCCTCTTAAACAAACGTTCGTCCTCGAACGAGTCTAGAAAAATACATGATGTCTCAAATAGGTGTGGGTATCTGCTTCGCATCTCCCGCTCAGTCCCCCAAGTAGCTTCCTCCACGGGCTGACCTCTCCACTGTAGTTTTACTAAAGCTATATCCTTTGATCTCAACTTTCGGATATGTCGCTCCAAAATAGCTACTGGCTCTACATCATAAGTCAAATCACCATCCAACTGAACCGTGCTGAAATCCAGAAAATGAGATTGATCACCGATATAATTCCGAAGCATAGAAACATGAAATGCTGGATGGACACTTGATAAACTAGGTGGCAAATCAAGCTCAGATGCCACCTCCCAATCCTCCGAAGCACCTCAAAAGGCCCATTGAATCGAGGGCTCAGCTTTCCCTTCTTCCCAAATCTCATAACACCCTTCGTGGGTGAAACCTTCAGTAGAACCTTTTCCCCAACTGTTGATACCCCATTTTTTCCTATGTATTTATATATACTCAAAATATTCCCGAAATAGTATGTACATGCATATATAAGCATGCCCAAGAGTTTTGGTATTTGTCCCTTATTTTTTAAAGATCTTAAACTCAATTTGTTGTCTATTTTAACAGTACAAAATTCAATAATTATTCCCAAACTAGCATTTTTGGTGAATAATTTATTTCATTCTCATATTTACACTAAGATATAATTAAAGAATTTTTTGCGTATTTTTATACATTTGTTTTGTATTTTTTTAGCTAAATTGCATACAATTAAAATTATGGCCTATTTTACAATTAACAGCATTTTATAATCATAGAATCACTTTTAAAAATTTTACATTAATATTTATATGTTGTTAATTAGTTCGATACCTGTACTTTATTTTTAAATCATTTCTCCCTACTTGCTTGTTTCTGAAAACTGGTATGCCCTTTCATTTAAACTTTTGCCCCATCCCTATATGTTTATTCTATAGTTTTATTCTTCTGTGTGGTTTGCTATTCATGCTTCGTAGCTTATGCTGAGTACTTTTCTTTCTTTGCTTCTGCTTTCATATGAATCCCTACCCCTAACCCCCATTTATGTGTTGAGTTGAAACCTTGGCCTGACAGTATCCCAATTACTGCCCAGGCCATGGTTTGACCTTCAATAGGTCCTGGACTCTCCAATGTTTGGCTAGTGGGCTGGTCAGGGGTGTGCCAGCATTTTATGTTGCTGGGCATGACCACCAGCCTGCCTTGGCATCCCTTATATCCCTCTATTGCACTTACACTTGTTCCTAGACTCTAAGTTCTGCCCCCCTCCGATGAGCCTTGCCTTGGGACCTTGAGCTCCCTCTGAACTTGGACGTTGGAGGGCCGGCCCTTCCACACTGCACTTTAACTCAGTTCTGTAATGATATTTGGGTGTGAGCATTTCCTGGAGTTCTTGAAACTCCTTGGAACTTTGACACATCCCGGATAAGAGAAAGGCTTTGGAACCTGATCCTGGTAGTTGGCTCATATCCTTTTGTTAGACCTTGGGTTTGAATTAGGCTCCTTGGATGCAGCTTAAGAGTTCTGATTGTAATTTTATTTCCCGTTTTCGATTCATCTTGGTCTGTAATAAAATTTTGTAATAATCTCTGGGATTATTAGTGAAAAAGGAAGGGTAACCATGCATGTAAAGGGGTAGATATCATGCTCATAGGGAATTACCACACTTCGGTACTCATGTATCTTGCCTATAGCTTTGCACATTTGCATATCACATGTAGATATCATGTTTATTAGGATTCTGCACTTCTCCGTATAGATATTATATCCATAGGATTTCTGCACATATAGATACCATTTCTATAGGTTTATGCATCCATATAGATACCATGTCTATAGGAATTTTGCATCTCCATATGGATACCACGCCTATAAGAAACCAGAAATCCAGACTCTACGCATGCATTGGTCACTAGGCAAACCTATTTATAGGATTAAAAACTAACAGTATTAAGATACCATGCCTATAGGATTTCTGCGCTCTTGCTACGCCTGTAAAAAGTGTTTTAAATTAACGACGCCAGAAAGCATGCCTATAGGAACTATCAATCAAATCTGAATCACTCGTTATAAGATTAGCACTAATTACAGAACTCGCACCATTCTGTTCAAACTGGCAACTTTCTTAATCAGTGTGTTTCTTTATTCCTCAAACCAGTAGATGCCATGCCTTTAGGTCATCACGTAGGCAACACAAGTATGTAGTTAATTAATTGCACCGGTCTTCGATAAGTTGCAACCAGGCGAGCCTAATGCGAACTTCTTGCCTGAAAATGTGTAATGAACCAGCCTGCCTAACATTAAGCATAATTTTGACCTAATCAGTACATGTAAGACATGCTAAACTATATGATTTTCTGTGATTAAAGGAGGTTTATCTGAGCCTTAATTGTTTTGTGCTCCCATAACTGCTTTCATGTGTTTTGCTTGATGCCTTAGTATTTTAACCTTTTCAAACCTCTGTAAAGCCAAGCTTCCTCCCTTTAGGATTAGTAGTCCTAAAAGCCTCCAGGACTGATAGGTGGGACGGGTAATAGCATGCAATAAGTAAACGAGACTATTTCGCGCTTAATACCTTAACGGGGTAGGAAGGGTAGACATGGAGATGATGATCACACGATAACACTACGCGTACGATTGATTACCGGTGTTGTGTGGATGATCCATGTGATTTATAAACCTAGGACCCCTTTCCTTATACAACTTTGTTTAATATCAATAAAATCCTGTCTTTTCAACTACTCAAAACTCCTCCTTAATTTTACTGCATTATTCCTTTTCTTCCAAATTTTTCTTTCTTTTGTTTATTCAATGTATTGATTAATTTTCTGCGTTTAGTCCCCCCCCCCCCCCTTTAAACAAATTGTAGATCATCTAGACCTTGATCCCACATACTTGTCACTTATCTATTTGCAACCCTTATGTGTAAAATCATTTGTGTATCTATTTGCATTAAAGTCACAACATAGCATGGCCGGGAACCACACTAGTGGATCTTGAGGGGTGCCTAACGCCTTCCCCTCGAGATAATTTCTAGCCCTTACCCGAACTCTGGTTTTCCAACTCAAAAACCCTTAGTGTCCTAATGCACTTAATCATTAGGTGGCGACTCTTCAAATCCAAAAACCCAATTCCCAAACGGGAATAGAGTTGTCTTCCCAAATGTCGTAAACCCGATTTCGCGAGAAAAAGGGGGCGTCGACAGGAAGTATGAGTTTAACAGACTAGTTTTAGTATTTTGTTAGTTATATCTGATCATTTATTATCAAATGTTAAGCTTACCTAGTCGTAGAGACTAGGTGCTATCACCACGTCCTACGAAGGTAAATTGGAGTCGTGACATTACTTAGCGATCTCATAGGTAGCGGTAAGTGTCGTTCTAGTCCGGGAGGACGAAGGTATGCAATTTCTTGTCTATTATGTTAGTAAAATTTTGTCAGGAGCGAAGACTCATTATCCGTACCTCAAAAAACTGGACTTAGCTCTCGTAGTCGCCTCTCGAAATCTTAGGCCTTATTTTCAGTGCCACCTGATAACCGTTGTGACAACCTTTCCCCTGCGGAATGTTCATCACAAGCCAGAGTTGTTAGGTCAATTGGCCAAAAAGGCAGTTGAAATTAGTAAGTTTGATACTGAGTACAAGCCTAGGACTGCGATCAAATCACAAGTTTTGGCCGATTTCAATCCTAGGTTAATACCCTTGGCTGCTAAAGAAGCAGTGCTGGTGTCGAAAACGACATCAGAAGTTTGGACCTTGTTCACAAACAGAGCTTCCAATGTGAAGGGTCCGGGCTCGGGGTCGTCCTAATCACGCCCTCCGGGGAACCCTGAGGTAGGCCATTACAACTGTCACGTTAACTAACAATGATGTGGGGTATGAGGCTTTGATTATAGGACTCGAACTGGACCGGGGACTCGGCTCCGAGGTCATAGAAATCAAATTTGATTACCAACTGGTAGTAAACCAAGTGTACGGGATTTTTGACACAAAGGAAGAACGCATGCAACAGTATGTGATTAAAGTTCAAACTTTGCTTGCATGATTTATGGAGTGGTCACTCATACACATCCCGAGAGAAGAGAATGTAGAAGCAGATGCATTGACCCATTTAAGGTCGTCCACGGAGATGAGAGGATCTGACTCTAGTACTGTTGTTCAACTTATGCATTCAGTACTCGATGTGGATGGCCATTGTAAAGTAAACACAACCAACCTGGTCTGGGACTGGAGGAATGACTTCATCGATTATCTTCAGTACGGCAAGTTGCCCGAAGATCCGAAGGCGTCTCGGGCACTACGCACCAAAGCAGCTCGTTACTGCCTTATGGGAGGGCAGCTATATAAGAGAAAATACCAAGGCCCGTTGGCCCGATGTTTAGGAGCCTCGGAGGCGGCCTACGTGATGAGAGAAGTCCATAAAGGAATTTGCGAAAACCTTTCAGGTGCAGACTCGCTGGTACTAAAGCTAGTTAGGGTAGGACAGAACAAGACACAAAGACGTTCATGCAAAAAAAGCAACAAATGCCAACGCTATGAATAGTTGGTACACAAGCCGATAGAATTCTTGCATTCAGTATTGTCCCCAAGGCCATTCATGAAATGGGGGATGGATATAGTTAGTCCACTACCATCGGGTCCCAAAAAGGTAAGATTTCATTTTAACAGATTACTTCACTAAATGGGTTGAAGCAGGTCCTTACCAAAAGATCGGTGAGCGCGAAGTGATCGACTTACTATGGGAACACATAATTTGTTGGTTCAGAATACCGAAAGAGATTGCCTGCGACAATGAACCACAGTTTGTAAGCTCCAAAATCACAAAATTTCTTGAAGATCTGAAAATCAAAAGAACTACCTCCTTACCATACCACACAAGCGCTAATGGACAGGCAAAGTCGAACAATAAGGCGATAATCCAAAACTTAAAGAGGTTAGAAGTTGCTAAAGGCAAGTGGCCCGAAGAGTTACCAGACGTGCTATGGGCATACCAGACAATTGCCAAATCTAGCACATGAGAGACGACTTTCTCTCTCGTATATGGAGCGGCCCGGTAGAAGTTGGGGAACTAACCTTATGGGTTTTTCGAGCAAACAAAGAAACAAATAACGAGGCATTGCTGGTGAAACTGTTTCTGCTTGACGAACACAGGCACTTGTCACACGTGAGGATGATGGCTCAGAAGCAAAGGATGAAGAGGTACTATATTCGGAGGCCCAAACTCCGTTTCTTTAAAGTAGGAGACCTGGTTTTGAGGAAAGTAACTCAGAACACTCAGGAAATCAACACCATAAAAATGGGTCCGATGTGGGAAGTTCCCTATCGGGTTTCAACTATCACCAGTAAAGGATCTTACGAGCTAGAAAATCAAGATGGAGTCAAATTACCCAGCAATTGGAATGTGACTCACCTTAAAAGATATTATTGCTAATGGATGTTATCAATACTGAAAGTATGTGCTGCACTCTTTTTTCCTTCGACCGGTTTTTGTCCCAATCGAGTTTTTCTAGCAAGGTTTTTAACGAAGTAGCAACGGAAAAAACACTACGAAAGAAGTGCCATCGGCAAGATTAAGACCTTCAAGCGATAAGGCATTAAAATGATAAAATAGTATGGGATAGTTAAGTAATCTTTCGCTCGATGGCAAATTCCTAATGCAAAGCAAAGCTTGCCACCAAACCAAAGACTATTCAATCATTCACAAGTGTTTCACCCAAAGAAGCAAGACTTCCAATGTTCCAATTCGCATACTTCGCATTCAAACACTGGGGGGAAATAATATAAGATATGGCAACAACATTCATGAAAATAGGAGACTGCAAGAGAACAATAATGTCTCATCGGGACCGGGACTGCATGGCCAGCCCTGAAGAAATAAGTTGTACAAGTTAGCCACATGTATTGGCATTTTGCTTTTTACAGCAAACGAATGCTTATGTACTTTTGAAGATAGAAGGAATAAAATAAATTCCTTTTATTTTTATATTGTTTCTTGTCCAAACGATGAGTTGATTTTATCATTTGAAAGTTAACAAAAAACTTCAAATGCTTGTGCCGGAATGGGCAAGAGATGTCCTCTTCAAGACCACTGTAAACATTAGAGAGCCCTCTCTTTTGAAACCCTCATAGTAAAGGGTTGGTTCTAGAAGAGTTTAAGCCTAGAACAAAAAGCTATCGGATGAAAATACACCCGATGCCTTATCTAATTCGATGCAAAAATATTAAACTTTGTGCAATACTTAAACAAAAGTCTTCTTTATTTGTCAACATGCCAAACGGCATAAGTACAAAAGTACAAAGGAAAATAGCAAAAGAAAAAAGGAAATCTAAACTTCATCGCCACCAAAACTCGGGGAGGAGATGCATCTACGCCGCTTCTCCCCAGGAGAAGTGGGCGAATCTGCCGCCGGTGCAGCACCTAGGCCTTCATCAACATTCTCTTCAAATTCCTCCTCAGTCGAATACTTGGAACCGGTACTCGAAGAGTCAGTTGCGTCAAGCTTAGCCGGGAGACATTCTCGAGAAGTTAACTCCAGTACTCGGGTCTTAGCGATTTCATCATCAGTATCAACGATGCCTACTTTGGCCTCCTCCAAGGTTTTTCTCCTCATATACACATAGCGTATGTTGTTCAAAAAAAGAGGGAATCTTCTTGGAACTGAAGTTTTGACTATAGCTTGTCAACCTCGGCTCGGAAACCATCTCACTCGGATCTTGTGGCACCAAGGCTAATATCGAGATCACGGATTGTAGATATGTGAACCTGGTTTTCCTCCATGAGCTTTTTAAACCTCTCTTCCATACGGGCTCGATTCTCCTCGGCGACAGCAACCTCTTCGGTTTTGGAGCTCAAAGCTGTCTCCAAGTTATTTACTTGCTCAACGAAGGCAGACTCGCGCTCGGTAGCAGCAAAAGCAAAATCTTGAAGCTCAGCCCATCTGGCCTTAGCATCTTGAAGTTGTGCGTGTAGCTGAGTGGCTTCACTCTGGTGCAATTGGGCCTCAAGCTTGGACACTTTAGCAGCTTTTGCCTCCACCACTGGGAGGCGTGCACCAAGTTGATTCCTTTTGGCCAACAGCTGATCCCGTTCGGACATAAGTCCTTCTTTATCAGTGGCTCATTAACCGAAGGCATAAAAAGCCAGGTCCCAAACTCCTTGGAACAATAACGAGGATAGGACGGCGGGAGTTGGCATTATCTACCAGATCCATCTCACCCCATAGTGATTGGGCCTCTTCATTGGTTAGTTCTAAAAGCTCTCCCGGTTGAGCATTGGGTTGAGCTGATGAAGATCGTTGTCTCCATTGAAGGGAAGCCTCTTCATGACTAGCTTCCCCATCATCTTGCAGCAATCTCACAGCCTCTGCAGGACTGGCCAAAACCTCGACTTCGGGGTAGGTAATGAAGCCCTGCGGGAGTCCTGAATCAAACAAAAAGGTATGTTTAGCAAATTTACTTATGTACATACAGAGGCAGAAAGTAGAAAAGACCAGTTTACCGTGATTCTTGGCCTTCCATCCATATTTGGGGGCCATCTCCTTCCACCGGCGGGTTCTGGCGTAGTAATATCTACAATCATGTGAATTCATTGGTCCATGCCTTCAACCCTTGGAGGTGTCCACAGAGTAACTAAAATAATGGAAATAAAAGGGTCAAAAATGACAGGAACAGTCTTTTACGGAGAAAGAGATTAGATTACAAACTTATGCGAACAACTCGATGATTTGAGAAAGGATGGAGTTATGGACGGGATGATATCCCTGGTAGCAATGATGAAAAATCGCTCCATCCATCCATGATCGTTCGTTGTCGTCATCCATGCTGGTAAAAAGGGCGTGGTGGCCACATTTACTGAAGTTTATTACTCCCCCGCGAAAAAGTTTGGGGGAGTAAAGGTTCATCATATGTGCCAAGGTTAGGGTTTTCCCCGTCTCCGTGCACAACCGGCATAGAAAAGCCACTGTTTGCCACATAGAAGGGCTTACTTGTTCCAAGTAGACCTGGTACTGGTGGCATAACTCTAAGATCACGGGGTCAAGTCCCCTCTCCAAGAAAACGGGCCCAAAGTGAAAGGGTACGTATAGACATACGTAAAACCTTTTTCGGTGAAGGGTACCCGCTCCACCAGGTTAGGAGCAATGATGTTTAAGTCTGGGCAGTTACAATTATCCTTCACAGTAGGAATACTGGAAGGGAAAATAGAAGAGGGATACCTGCTAACAGCCCAAGTTCGAGGATGCACAGAAGGGAGCTTCTCTTGGAAGTCATTAACAGTGGTCAAGTGTTTGGGTATGATGGTGCTTACCGTGGGAGGATTAGAATCGACATCAACCTCTTTATCCTTGCTTCTCTTCGGGCCTCTACCCAAGAGAATCCGGAGTTTTCAAAAGACTCGATAAAGGAAGACATAATAGTAAGAAGGTGGTGGAGGTTTTAAAGAAAATCGGGAAGAGATGAAAGCAGAAGAAGGCTAAATGCAGAGAAGATAGTGAACTTATAAAAAATTTGGAAGTGAAAGAGCTAAAGTGATGAGTATAAGTAAACATATAGACGGCCAAAAACTGTGGTCATGATTACCTCGAGAACTAGCAAAAATATTGCTAAATCGAGGGGCAACATGTGTTCGGGGTATTAAATGCGAGGAGACATGCGTCAAAGACTGTTCAAAAGTATTTTCCTCCAAGAAAGGAATCATCACCAACTTCCCAATGATACAAAGATGTGTCACCGGAAAGCAGTAGGACTATCTGTATAGGGTAAAGTTGATTTATATCAAGTGATCGATTAACAGGGCGACATGTGGAACTGAAGACAGATAGAGAATAAATTGCACAATAACCGGTACTGGGAACAATAGCTGCAAGTGACATCAAGCTGACCCGAAGGGAACATGATTAACGTGAACAAAATCAAATACTTGCCATCGGATATCATGTGATGAAGAATATTTCCTGGTATTAAACAGGCAGCCGTTGCAGAGAATATTTGCATTCATGGCCTACCATTACATATCCATCATGACCCTCTTTATTGTCATTTAAGAGGGGTTTGATCATAGGATCTTGTTTCCCTAGGTATAGCTATAAATAGTAGATTCAACAACCATTGTAGTACACGAAATCTTTGAGCAAAACTTATGATGCATTCTGTTCTCAAGCTAAATAAAATAACTTTACTTTCTGTTTTATATTGCTCTTACTACTGTCCTCGGAGGCATTGCTCCCGGACCAGGCTTGCCATTTCTTTCGATTATAATCGTTAAGTCTTACTTTTAATCTAATTTATTTATCATTTTGGATCAAACCAGTTCGCTTGTCTATAGACCACGTAACAAATTCAACTGTACCATTTTACAGGTAAACAGTTTTATTACTATGGTAAGAAAGAACCCTCTTAAATGGTCAGCAGATTTGCCGGCTAATTTCTCCTTTCTAATGGAGGTTTTCCGTTGCCCCGGTCCCGTGAGTCATCGCCAGAGGCTCGACCTCTATGTGATCGTTCCCGTCCTCCCCGTGATCGTTCCTCCCGTCCAACCCGTGATCGTTCCTCCTGTCCTCCACAAGACCGTTCTCTATACCGTCTTGTAGATGAAAGTTCATCAGATTGTTATGATGTTGTAGAAAACACTCCTTGACCAATACTTTGATAGACTAATAGAACTAGTTTTGAATTAGATTGAACAATTTTGAACTTGTTGTAATTACTTAGTTTTTGCTTGGTTTTGGATTGTGATGTTTAATTGAACTTTAATTTGTTAGTTTTAAAGTATTAATTGGATGTTTGGTTGTTATTGTTGTTGTTGTTGGATGTTTGGTTGGATTTGTGGTGAATTAGGGGTTGTATCTGATGAATTGGTGCTTATTTGATTTGAATTGGGGGTATTGGTATGCTGTTTTTATTTGGCAGGTGGTGTAGCTACCAAAACATGCATTTTCTACCAAAATTAATCCCAGAAAACTGACCAACCTTGGTCGGTAACTGATAAAATAAAATTATATTGCAAAATACTGATACTGACTAATGTTGGTCGGTTAATGTACATTGAATTCCCAGAAATTCAATATTACCGACCAACTTTGGTCGGTAAGTTGGCTGCCCTATCCATATTACCGACCAGCGTTGGTCCGTATTTTAAAATTTTAATTATTTGTAAAAAATATATTTTGTCAATAGCGACCAAATTGATAAATTTAAAACACCGACCAACGTTGGTTGGTAAAATTAAATTATTAAAAAATAACATTCCAACCAATGTTGGTCGGTAAGTCAATTAAATTGTCAGATGGTCGTGTTGAGCATACCTACCAATGTTGGTCGGTAATTTTCGACCGACTTTGGTCAGTATGCTCTTCCGACCTTCAAAATACCGACTATACGTTAATGGTCGCGTTTTGGACGGTTATTGGCCTTTACCGACCGACTTTGGTCGGTTTTTTTGGACGGTTTTTCTCGAATTTCTAGTAGTGATATAAGAACGAATGACATGCAAGTTGCAAGGGGCGGATGTAGCGTACTATCGACAGGTTCAATTGAACCCATAACTTTGGCGCGGAGTAAAAATTTATATGTAAAATTTTATTAAAATTATAAAATAGTAGATATGAACCCATAACTTTTAAAATATAATTTATTCAATGCTAAAAACTTTAAGAGTTGAACCCATAGGATTAACATTCGCCTTTTGAAATTGCAACATATCAAGCCATTCTGATGAGCACAAAACTTGACGATGCTAAAAACCAACTTGTCCTGCTTGGGTGGGCTAATATTATCTATAATCCAAAAAAAAAAAACGAGAAAGAAAGGCCAAATCTTACCTTACTTTGTTGATCTATGTGAAGAAACAGCTCTTTTCATTAACAAACATATTAAAAATAAGAGCTTGGAAAAATGAAAATTTCTAATGTTGCTTCAAAGCTGATAACATACTCGCAAGACATTATCACAAACCGAAATAATAATATAGCAATAAAATATAAAAAGATTTTAAGGCCACCCATTCCAGTTATTTATTAGGTATCCGTTGTAACTTTAGCTGGTTAATTATTATACCATTATTATTACCAACAACTGATATAAAGCACTTGGTCACAGACTTATTCAGCTCATAGGATGAGGCTTCTATTTTCCACCGTTCATCTAAGATAATAAAACCTAGAAGTATATAGCAGTAACGTTTCTTCTTCTTGTTTTGTGAAGGAAGAAATAATAGAAAAATATGGCTCTGAGAATGTGGGCTTCTTCAACAGCCAATGCACTAAGAATCTCCAGAACCAATCTAATTGCCCCCTCTTTTTCTCTTTCCAGATGCTTTTCAACTGGTAATTAATCATGCACAATTCATTGCACATTTGGCTATATTCTTATTACTTTCAGAAGTAGTATTATTGTTTTTTTATTCCACTTCAAATTTCTTAGAAATGCTAGCTTTGCAGTTCTTGATGGACTGAAGTATGCATCTTCACATGAATGGGTGAAACATGACGGTTCAGTGGCCACTGTTGGCATCACTGATCATGCTCAGGTCCGTCTTCTGCTTAATTTAATACTTGCATATATTCCTCAAAGATTTAACTTATATATACTGGTAAATTTATTTGACTCTATCAGTGTATTTATGAAAGGGAAGTCTTGGAGCAACGGTAAAGTTGTCTCCCTGTGTTGACCTATAGGTCATGGGTTCAAGCCGTGAAAGCAGCTACTAGTGCTTGCATTAGGGTACCCCTTAAGGTGTGGCTCTTTCCAGACCCTGCTGATGCCTTGTGCACCGGGCTGCCCTTCTTTTATCAGTGTATTTTAGTCGACCTAACAATAACATTTTCAATATATAGTACTAGTACGTTGAACTCATTTATCCAATGAAATAGTGTTACCAATGACTTTAGTCCTGTTTAATTTTATTGGTGATCTTCAAGGGTAAAAGGTAGATGACCTGTTTGTCTATCATATATTTATGTATATACTGAGTTTCTCAAGTCACATTTTCTGACCAAAGTTTGTATTAGAGGAGTTAAAAGACACATTTCCTCTAGGGGATTGCAAATGCTAATCCAAATAAACCAATTAAATGAATATCATCTCTATAGCACAATGCTAACAAAAGCTAAGGTTTAGTCATGCTTGTCCATGAATTTATACAGGAAAAAACATGGTGAACTTATTGGTTAACAGGAAAAGAAAATAAAGAAAATTGAAGTAGAGGAATATTAGTATAAAAGTGCATATTTGTGTGATGCACTTCAACAGAGATGCATGTTGGATCAAATGCCAGAAACAAGTTCCTGATTGATGTGTGTACGAAACAATTTCAGTTAAGAGACGTTCATAATTTAGGTGTAGAAAGTTTATTTTTCAAACATTTGGATGATTTCAGGACCATCTTGGAGAAGTAGTGTTTGTTGATCTACCAGAAACTGGTGGTTCTGTTTCCCAAGGAAGCAGCTTTGGAGCTGTTGAGAGTGTCAAAGCCACCAGTGACATTAATTGTCCTATCTCGGGCGAGATTGTTGAGGTCAACACAAAGCTTACTGAAACGCCTGGCTTGGTAATTATCATGATTGAGAAGAAATTTCACTAATTGATAGTTCAATTGCTACGTTGAAATGTCATTTTTGTATTATCTTATTTTCTTTGTTACTTTGTGCAATCAAGGTAAATTCAAGCCCATATGAAGATGGATGGATGATTAAAGTGAAGCCAAGCAGTCCATCAGAATTGGAATCTTTGATGGGTTCCAAAGAGTACACAAAATTCTGTGAAGAAGAGGATAGTCATTAACACCTGAATGTGCTTCTTGATCCAACTTGGATTAACTGGTGTGCTTAAGGTTGATATTGTTATACAAATTTCCAGTCAATAAATAAAACCGTTCAAGCATCAAAGTATTTTCCACTTGTCTCATAGCATCTTTGGCTATGCTGTTCCATGATTTGATTTTTGTAATTAAGACCACCTTGCCCTCTAAATTTCATGTTCCAATTCTTTTTAGACGATTTCCGCCCTGTTAAATAGATGTATCAACAACAACTACACCTCTGTCCGAAACAAGTTGGGGTCGGCTATATGAAACCTCACTTACCATGTTACACCATTTTAACTCATTTGTTACATAGATGTATCTTTTCTGAAAATTCATGTGAAACTTTCATGATATTCACAGGAAATTTACATATAAGGCAATCAGAATGGTGAAATCGTTTATTCAGTTACATACATATAATCATCATTTATACTTTTGTATGAAGTAATGAGCAAATAAGATTTACATGTATGGTTGAAGAATAGGAATGCAAGATAACAGAACATTTTCCTTTAGTTGAGAAGAAAATGATGTAGGAGAACTGAAATTTCAAGCCTGGCCAAGTCTGCACCAGGACAAAACCTGCGTCCGGCTCCAAAGGCAAGATACAGCCCAGGCTTGGTTCTACAAAAATGAAGATAGCTGTCATGTAAGAATTTGTCCTGTAATCACTTACATAGATGAATGTTTTTCTTAAGACATGTATTCAACTGCTTCAACTTACATCCCATATTGAAGGATTGAATTCCTTAGGGTTCGGATAATTGTTAGGATCCATATGAACATTCCTTGTCCAAACCAAAACCTTCCATTTCTGATCAACTGGTCTTCTTTGAATAATCTGGTGCAAAAACTAAGCTTAAGAGCCCTGTGGTAAGCGAATCCCGGTAGATCTAGTGGCAGGGCAAAGACTCCATCAACAAAAACAGCAAACTCAGTTTCAACTACGTCAAACCATTTCTGATCAACTTGTGTACCCATAATGACAGTCATGAGCACTTGAAATGCAAACTTCAACTGACTAGAGCACTTATGGAATGCAGCAACAGTAATCTCCTTTATGTAGTCAACAAACAGTAATAATGCCTCATGACCTGTGAATGAATCTGTCGCAGAAGCTTGTGCTGCTGCCTCGTAACTCCATGAAATGTTCTCTTTGCTGTTCGATCTGTCGCAGATTTTGGAAAACTCAACACAATACTTGCCTGCATATTTCTGGCGTTGTCACGATGATGCTTCGCTTTCTGTACATGAATGATCCATTCTCATAACTATGTTAGTTTGAGGAAAATTACAAGAATAATCAGAAAATAGTGCAAATAGTAACTAAAAACAAAGGAAGAGATGAAGGACTCAGGGTCACCTGGAGGTAGAATGCATTGGTTTATATTCAATTTCTTCACACAAAACCATTTATTTGCCTTCTTCAAGAAACCATAAAGGGCAACAATTCCGACCATCAAAACTGTGAGGAAACCATCCCATGTCATACTCCATTTTCAACTTTCTCAAGAAGTTAGACAAACTTGATTCTGCTATTGGTTTTGTGAACTGTTTCCTTATTGCACCATCTTGAAGTTGCCAGAAACTTTATGAGCTAGTTGTCTGCTTATTTTTATTTTAAGGAAATGATCAAAGGGTCTGGTTAGAGAGGGATAGAGAGCATTCATGGTTTGAACTCCAATAAGAGGCAAATCCAAGATTTAATTTCTATGCATTCAATCTTTAAAGTTCTTAGCATTGAGCTATTACACAGGGTCGGAACAGATAGATCGTCTTAGCTCACCGGTCGAGCGCTTCTTCTCCATAGCTTAGGTCGGGAGTTTGTGTCTCAATTTCGACCGGTGTTTTAATATTTTTTCGGACTTCAGTTACTTTTTCAAAAGTAATACTCACCGAATCCCAGACCTATTTAAAGGCGAGTTCGAACAAAGCCGCTGAGCCTGTACTGCTTTTGTGCCTTTCATCAACAAAAGTTACTCTAGTCAGGCTATTATAAATATATTTTAAAAAATGTAAATACCTTTACACTCCTCTAAACTTGACACGGATTATTAGTTATAGCCTTAAACTATTCGTGATCTTAATTACCCCCCTCATCTTGGCCTTTTGAGAGCCATTACCCCCTGGACGCTGATGTGGCAAAGAGTGTGGGTGCACTCACCTGCCACGTGGATTTTTCTGTATATGTGGCATTTTTTTTAAAAATAAAATAATTTTTACCTTTTTAAGTATGTTACTTTTTTGGATAATTTTTTTTGGATACAATTTATCATAAAACTTGGATAGAACTATATTATTTAGGTTAAATATTTTTATTTGGCTAAAAATAATAAAATTTTAGTTAATCTTTTTTTTGAATTTGACCTGAAAATAAAGATTTATACAATTGAAATAAATAGTCAAGGCATCTAAAAAGTTATAAAAAAAATATATTACTTTTCGTTTCTTCTGATATCAGGCACTTCGAATTGAATTATGAAAACTCCGGTTCAATTTTTCGGTTATGAAATACCAAACCAAATAATCTCAGTTTGGTTTGTTTTCTTAGAGATTTCAAATTAATTGGTTTAGTTATTTTGAAATTTTTGTTTAAACCTCTGGACATCTTCTGACAAGAAATAATGGACCTCTAAATAAATTATTTACGTTAAATTGCCTAATTACCTCATTCCCATTATATTCATATGAAAATTTGATAATTGTAAGTACAAATGTAAATCCTTGATATGACAAAAGGATTACAAGAAGAAAAAATAATAATAATAAAGTATGAGATAACTATCATGAGTATAATGTTATAAATAGTCAACTGAAATAAATAATCAAGGCATCTAAAAAGTTATAAAAAATACACATGACTATTTATTTCAAGTAAATCTTTATTTTCAGATCAAATTCAAAAAAAAATTAACTAAAACTTTATTATTTTTAGCCAAATAAAAAAAATTAGCCTAAATAATGTAGTTCTATCCAAGTTTTATTACAAATTGTATTCAAAAAAATTATCCAAAAAAGTAACATACTTAAAAAGGTAAAAAATTATTTTATTTTTTAAAAAAATGCCACATACAGAAAAATCCACGTGGCAGGCGAGTGCACCCATACTCTTTGCCACATCAGCGCCCAGGGAGGTAATGGCTCTCAAAAGGCCAAGTTGAGGGGGTTAATTAAGACCACGAATAGTTTAAGGCTGTAACTAATACTTCGTGTCAAGTTTAGGGGGTGTTAAGGTATTTTGCCTTTATTAATATGGTTTGAATATTTAAAAAAAATATAACGTTGTTAAAATGATTTGTTAACATGTTTACTTTTTGGCAATATCGACATCTTTTATTTTTTAATTTATGGGTTTAGACCTACTATTTGTTACTGTTGGAGCAAGTGAAGGTTAGTTTTGAAGATTGACAAAGGAAGCTCAGGCATGAACCAGGTCCATCCCTCAGGTCCATCCCTCAGGTTCATAAAAACGGGCAGATTCAAGCATGTGGGATGCACCTGAAGGAGATAAGCTTAACTTGGTGTATTTAATATCTCCTGATCGAAAAGGTTGCATAATTGATAAGGAGAAGGACTCCTTACTCAAAGAGAACACCATCCAAGATAGGGAAGGAGTTAGAAGTTGAAATCAACTAGAACTCTTCCACCAAGGAAGAGTTGTATCAGAACTCTAGTTATTTCTTCATCTACTAACTCTATAAATTGCAGGATGTTCTCACATTACAGTGTTGCACAAAAACGCAGAAGTTAAACGTGAATTGAGAGCAAAATAGCAAGGCTTTTTGCAAGCAGTTCGTGTGTGATTCAAGTGTGCAAACCTGAAGCTACATGAACCAGATTGAAGAACCAGCTCCATAAAGAGTTTTATGTGTCTTTCTTTATTTCTAGTTCAATTGTAGTAGGTGTTTCATATTGTACCTTTCAGCTTTATCTAGAAGCAATTGTAATAGGTACTTTGAGTATTCAAGTTAGAGTTAACTTGAAGTTGTCGCAACAGTTAGAAGCTGGTTGCTACAACGGGATTAGAGGTAATCCTTAGGTTTACAAAGAGTTTTGTAAATGCTGTTTTGGCTCAGTGATTTAGTGAAGTGTTGGGGAAAATCCTACTAAGTAGTAGGTCGTGGTTTTTCACCTTTTGAGCCGGGTATTTTCCACGTAAAAATACTTGTGTTCTTTACTTTCTACATTTATTATTCTGCAACAGTAGCAGAAGGAACACATAGAAGAACCAGGTCCTTCCATAATCAGTTTAAGCGAAAAATTGGTCACCACACAAATCCCCCCCCCCCCCCTCTTGTGTGGTATTGAAGTATAAAACATCAATTGGTATCAGAGCAGGTTATCCTTGAAGAGGCTAACACCTTAGGAACAGATCAAGATGAGCGCACCGCCTGGAAACTAGGAAGGGCAATCCACTGATAGGCCTCCACTCTTTAATGGCCAGTACTACTCTTGGTGGAAAAACAGGATGAGAGATCACATCATCGGAGAAGACTATGAGCTATGGGACATTGTCACTTATGGTCCCCTGTCTACCATGAAGAAGAATGCTGAAGGAGTAGACGTGCCAAAAACAAGAGTTGACTGCAATGCTGTGGACTTGAGGAAATGGGAAAAGAATGCTAAGGCCAAGAAATGGCTTGTGTGTGGGCTTGGTCCAGACGAGTACAGTAGAATTTAAAGTTGTACCACTGCTAAGGAAATCTGGGACACTTTACAAGTGGCTCATGAAGGAACACCTCAAGTGAAGAGGTCCAGAGGAACACTACTGTATTCTCAATATGAGAATTTCACCATGAAGGAAGGGGAAACCATCCAAGAGATGTATACAAGGTTCACCACACTGACAAATGAACTTAAGTCTCTTGGAAGGGTTATTCTTGAAGAAGACAAAGTTGAGAAGATTTTGACAAGGGTTCTGCCAGTCTCTTGGGAAAGCAAAATTACTGCCATTCAGGAATCGAAGAATATTGCTACTCTAAAGTTGGATGAGCTAATTGGAAATCTCACTGCCTATGAACTTAGAAGGCAACCCATGAAGATGGATGCACCCAAGAAGGAAAGGAGCCTGGCATTCAGATTCACTGAAGGTGCTGATCTAGAGGAGGATGAAATGACCATGATCACAAAGGACTTCAAGAAGTACCTAATGAGAGGAAAGGGTCCTTCAAGAAGTGGAAGCTATAGCAAACCAAGGGTTCCTGAAAAACAAACCAATGAGGGGTGTTACAAGTGTGGGAAGATTGATCACCACATCAAAAACTGCCCTCAATGGGAAATTGAATGGAAGAAGGAAAGAGCTGAACGAAGGAACAGGAAGAAGGAACAGGTTCAACCTAAGAAGAACAAAGGATCAACAAAGGCTATGGTTGCTGCCTGGGGAGAAAGCTCAGATGAGGACTCAGAGGGTGAAGATGGAGATGAATAAGCACTTATGGCAATTGGAGAATCCGATGAGGAATCTAAGGTAAGTATAATTCATCTCAAAGACAAGATTAAATTTTTGTCTAAAGAAAGGCTATCTGAGTTACTCCTGGATTTCATTGATGAATCTGAGGATCTAAACAATGAAAATGAACAGTTGTCTAAGGAGTGTGTGATTTTGAAAGCTAAGTGCAAAAATCTGGAACTTAGGGCTAGTGAAAGTGATAGTAAAAATGCTGAGTTAAAGAACCAGGTTCATAAAATTGACACCACTGTCCTAGAGCTAAGATCTGAAAATCTAAAATTGAAATTAGGAACTGGTAAAAAGAAAGTTGATCACACACAACTCACTTTAGAAGAAAATGTAGGAAAAATGAAAGATGAGTTGTACAAAAGAGATGAGCATATAAGAGTCATGAAGGAGGATCTAAACAAAGTTAAGCACGAGCTAGACAAAACCTGTAAATGAATTAGGTCCTCCGACGCACTTTCATGGCTACATGAACACCATAGTAGCAATAAGAGAGGACTTGGCTACGGGACCCCAGCACCTAAGTGGGATCCCAAAAGCAAGTACCTCACACTTCCTGAGAACATAATTTGCACACACTGTGGTAAAACTGGTCACTATAAAAGTGAATGTATTGCAAAAGAAAAGGCTAGTCAAAAGAATAAAGAATTTGTTCAAGGGAAAAATAGGCTGCCAGGTTGGGCTAAAAAGAATCTGATTCACCCTTTTGCCTATAAAAGGGACCCAAACTAGTTTGGGTTCCTAAGACTAACCTCTGATTTCCTTTTGTGGGTCCAAGTGAAGGGGAGCGGCCAAATATGGTACATGGATAGTGGCTATTCAAAGCATATGACAGGAAGCAAGAACCAGTTCCTTTCACTTGAGGACCTCAAAGGAGGTAATGTCTCCTTTGGAAATGGGCAGAAAGGTGAGATAATTGAGGTTGGAAAGGTAGGTAAAACTGATACTCACTCTATTGAGAATGTCTACTTGATAGATGGCCTAAATTACAGTCTAATCAGTGTATCACAATTATGTGATAGAGGTAACTTGGTAGCATTCACCTCTACCAAATGTTTTTTGATTAATCTTACCACTGACAAGATTGTTTTGCGGGGAAAAAGAGTAAACAATACATACATTATAGATTTGTCCACACTTTCAGAAAATGAACTCACTTGTCTAAGTGTGCTGGACAATGATCCCCTCCTTTGGCACAAAAGACTTTGACATGCAAGTCTAAGTCAACTCAACAAATTAGTCTCCAAGGACCTGGTGATAGGGCTGCCTAATATCAAGTTTAAGGAAGACAACGTTGTGAGGCTTGTGCAAGGGGGAAGCAGGTGAGATCCTCTTTTAAATGCAAGAAAGTGGTAAGCACCACCAGAACGATGGAACTGGTCCATGTGGATCTCTGTGGTCCAATGAGAACATTAAGCAGAGGTGGTAAAAGATATGTGATGGTGCTTGTTGATGATTACTCTAGGTTTACTTGGACATTGTTTTTAACATCTAAAGATGAAGCATTTGACATGTTTACTTCTTTTGTTAGAAAAACTCAGAAACAACTAGGTAATCAACTTGCATCAATTTGGTCTGATCATGGAACTGAATTTGAAAATGCTAAGTTTGCTGAATTTTTACATGCTACATCATAAATAGTTGCATGACTAGACCTCTTGCTAAAAAGATCCCCTATGAGTCACTTAAAGGGAGAAAGATAAATATATCCCATCTTAGGGCATTTAGATGCAAGTGCTTTGTGCAAAATAATGGCAAAGACTCCCTAGGTAAGTATGATCCCAGAAGTGATGAGGGAGTATTCTTGGGATATTCTTCTCATAGTAAAGCTTATAAGATATACAGTAAAAGAATTATGTGTGTAGAAAAAATGTATATGTTATTTTTTTTTAAAAAACTAACATTCTTTCTGAGAGGTAGGAACAAGATAATGAAGAGATTGGGCTTATAAGAAATTCAAATGGTGAAACCACAGTCCAGCCTGAAGATGCATCACAGGAAGGTTCGGATGATGGAACAGGTCCTTCCACCCAGGGCAACATGACAGGGGGAACTGACTAGAGAGGAACTGATCCTCAAACCTCGAGGGAACCTGTCCATGAACCTATTCCTTAGTAACAAAACCAGGAAGGAACATCCAAAGAAATTGACACTCCTATTGCAACATCCACGAAAGCGGAAATAGATGAACCTGGTTCATGTGTAGATCAGAAGTTGTATTGGGGAATGATCGGTTCTCTTTTGTATCTTACTGCTAGCAGACCTGACATTATTTTCAGTACAGGTCTTTGTGCTCGATTTCGGGCAAATCCAAAGAAGTCTCACTTGACTGATGTCAAGAGAATATTGAGATACTTGAAAGGCACCACTGACCTTTGCCTTTGGTATCCAAAAGGTAGTAATTTTAACCTAGTGGGATATGCTGATGCAGATTATGCAGGTTTCCTTGTGGATAGGAAGAGCACCTCAGGTATGGCACACTTCCTTGGTTCATGTCTTGTGTCATGGGCTACCAAAAGGTAAAATTCAATGGCCTTATCTACTGCTGAAGCGGAGTATGTTGTTGCTGCTTCATGTTGTGCTCAATTACTGTGGATCAAACAGCCATTATTGAACTTTGGAATTGATGTTGGTTTTATCCCTATTTTTTGTGATAACACTAGTGCTATTAGTATGCCAAAGAACCCGGTTCATCATAAGAGAACTAAGCACATAGATGTTAGGCACCATTTTTTGAGGGACAACTATGAGAAAGGCTTGATCACTGTAGAGTTTTGTGCTACTGACAAGCAAATTGCTGACATCTTCACAAAAGCCTTAAGTAGAGATCATTTTGAGAGGAACAGGTTGGAATTAGGGATGATTAAGATCACCTAAAAGGACCAGTTCAAGGTTAAACGAAAAAAAATGAAGAAAAAAAATTTAAAAAGTCTGTAAATTGTGTATAATTAGATTAAATCTTGCTCAGTCTCATGCTTTCCATAGTATACTCTTGTGCCATGTGTTAAAATGACTCATTAATCTCTAATGATATTTTCTCTATTTTGGCAAATTTAGACTCACACAAGAGAATTATCAGTGAAGAACCTGGTTCATCAAGATAACACGGTATGTTCGCTACACTCTGCATAATTTAAAATAATTATATTTGGATCATAAGCAGAGTCCTACCTAATTTCAAACTCCTTTTGGACTTATCCCTTACAAGTGAACTAGTTCCTGTTCAAAAGAGTCCCAACCGAATGGAAGTACCTAGATTCTAGGGATACACTCCAACGTCTCTTCAAAACTGAATCTCAGTTTGATTAGACTTCTAAGAGTCTAAAAAGCTGTAGTTACCCCATCAATTATTCTCTGTATATTGATCAGCTTTAGTGTATTCCTTACTTCATCTCTCTCAAGCCGCCAAAAACTCTCATTCTTCTTTCATCTTCCAAACACAATCTAATTCTCTTCTCTTCCATACCCTAGCCCAGATATGTCGAATACCTCTGAAAATCCTTCATCACCACCACAGGAAACCACTTTCACACCTTCTACCACACCAATCTCTAAGAAAAGTAGAGTAAAGATGATGGCTCGTAAGATTGTCGCTGAAGGAGAGCAGATCAAGAAAATAAACAAGCAATTGAAAGCAGGTAGGTAAGAAGAATCCCAGAAATCTGAAGATTCATTTAAGTCTGCTAATAAGGGGGAAGAAAGTAGATATTCCGATACTTGACTGGTATCTTCTGATTCTAAAGTTACTCCTGAGACAATTGCAGAAGTTGCTGCAAATTTGGAAAATAGATTTGTACTGGTAGGATCTATAGCAGGTGTTGAGACTACAGAATCTGGAGAAGTTGGTGGTAAAAATAAAAAGGAAAACGAAAAAGGGAGCAAGGGTGCTAGGAGTACTGTGAGGGGAAAGGGTACAAGAGTGGCTGATTCTTTACCCACTCCTGTTGGTCTAACAAAAAAAACTGGTACAATGGTTGTTTGAGAAGAGGAATTTACTGAAATAGAAGAGAGTGGGTGCAAAATAGGGGGAAGTGGGTCTGGCGAAGCTGCTGAGGAGTTGGTTCAACTTGGGAAAAATATAGATGAACCTGTTCTATCTGAACAGGAAACCCTCGCGGACCTACTGATAGGGTTATCAATGGCACCAAAACTCACGCCATTCCCTATGGTTTCATTCTTATAACTGTGCTTGCACATTTCAAGGTACCTATGAAGAAGTGGGATGGTGGAGATGCGGGGTACAAGAAAGGATCATTTTGGGGTTAATACTCTGCTTGCTTGCGAATATGAAGTCAATATCATTCCTAATGAACCTGGTTCATCTAAAAAGACACCTATCAATAGCAAAGTCAGAGTCTTGGTACATGATAGTGAGGCAAAGGGTGTTGAGATAGCAAGGCTGAAGACACGATTGGTTGAGGTAGAATCTGAGAGAGATGTTCTCAGAACTGAACTTGCAAGGGAAAATGAGAAGAATGGTGGAATTCTTCAAGACATGCTGAAACTTCCCCAAGCAAATAACCTAGCCCCTACCTCTTCCAATCCTTAAATCCTAGCCTATTGTAGATCAACCAGTGACCCAATTCGAGACTTTTTGTTTCTTTTGCTCATGTTTTCAGTATTTTTATTTCTTCTTATGCTTTGTGGTAGAATCTTATCAATCATCAATGAAATTCGTTGTTTTTGCTCTAACTGTTCGTTTATATTTCTTTGATGGTTGAAATTCTTAGTTTAATCTATGATGATTAATTCATGATTGCATTTGAAGTAGTCCTAGTGGCCATGAGTAAGTTTTAAAATCTGGTTATCTCATATTTTATGCAACTTTTCGATGATGCCAAAAGGGGGGAAAAGGTTGTGCTTTACACTTTGAACAGTGATATTTATAACCTAATGTACCCGGTCCTTGATGATAAGTGATAAAAAGGAAAAATGTTTCTAACATTGTGTTGATGTTGAGCTAAGTTGAAATAGGGCCTAAGCTTATGAAAAGCACAGAGTTTGTCATCATCAAAAAGGGGGAATTTGTTGGCCAAGTGAAGGTTAGTTTTGAAGATTGACAAAGGAAGCTCAGGCATGAACCAGGTCCATCCCTCAGGTTCATAAAAACGGGCAGATTCAAGCATGTGAGATGCACGTGAAGGAGTTGCTACAACGGGATTAGAGGTAATCCTTAGGTTTACAAAGAGTTTTGTAAATGCTGTTTTGGCTCAGTGATTTAGTGAAGTGTTGGGGAAAATCCTACTAAGTAGTAGGTCGTGGTTTTTTCACCTTTTGAGCCGGGTGTTTTCCACGTAAAAATACTTGTGTTCTTTACTTTCTACATTTATTATTCCGCAATAGTAGCAGAAGGAACACATAGAAGAACCAGGTCCTTCCATAATTAGTTTAAGTGAAAAATTGGTCACCACACAAATCATCCCCCCTCTTGTGTGGTATTGAAGTATAAAACATCAGGTACAATATTAGTAAATTTCTACACGTAATTTATTGATCGCTTTGAAAGTACTGAGTTCTGCCTCTGGCTCCAAAGCATCATAATCACCATACAGCAAAATGTTCCAAAAGTTGAAGGCAAATAAAACATTCTAGTCAATAGGTTAAAATTTGTTGAAATAATAATTGGTTGGAGCACAACTTGGTAACTCAAAATTGTTTTCCATTTGTTTATTTGTTCATTTATAATTTGTTTAATAATTACCAAATTAAATTATAAATTATTTTTGTCTTCTTTATCATGATTCATGACTATATCTAATTAACTCGGAAAATGATAATTTTTTATAGATTCTCTTTTTTTGCTTTTTCCATTGATCATTTGGAGCTACATATTCTTGCTCAAGTTGATCCAAATGTTGAAAGGCCAGAGTCCGTTTGGATTAGCTTATTTTAAACTATTTTGTAGTGTTTGGATAAAGTAGAGAGAAATTTTCATAAAGCACTATCTTTTAGTAGTAATTAGCCATATATAGATACCATTTGCTATATTACGGATTATAGATATCTTTTCTGTGGTTATAAGATGTATTTGATGTATTTAAGTTATTGTATTTATGAATACAGTAGCAAAAATAGGCGTGAATCAGGGAAGTCCAGCTAATCAGTTGCTGTATTCGAGTGTATTCGACTGTATTCATGGAGTGAAACATGGGATCACATCTGGACAGATTATTGTATTTGACTGTATTCGACTGTATTCACGGCGTAAAATAGGGGATTACACTATTTTTAAAACGGAAAGTGAATCAATTAACATAATAGACTCCTAATATAACTCAACAAACTCAATTATAACACACAAATTTTTTTATTTTCAGTTATTAAAAAGATTCTCAATCGAAAAATACCCCAAAAATATAGCATTCTTCAGAGAAATTATATAATACATCTGAATACATAAATTATATTAATTAAAAAAAATATATGAATACATTCATGGCATATAGCGAGACAGTGAATACAATGAAATACATATAATACAACGGGATACATTGAAATACAATGGAAAAAAGACAGTGAATACAATAAAATACATGGAATACAACGAGATACATTGAATTACAATAAAAAAAAAAAAGACAATGAATACAATGAAATACATGAAAATACATTGAAATATATTAACAGAAAATCAAGTTGCTCAGCCCCAAACTCCGTCATCTTTGTTCAAGAACAAACCCTAATTTCCGGCGAATGCTCCGTTCACCGGTAGTGAAAACGCGCTGCCTTCGTGGAAATTTCACTCTGAGTTGTGTGGCAAGATGACTTCTTCCAATTCTGGTGAAATCATGCTTAACGAACTGCTGCTATGGTTTATCAATTCTATGTCAGTTGGTGTAAAGAATCGGTGCATCTATTATACAATTCGAAGACAGTAAATTCGTCCTTAATTTGCTTTCGTAGTAAATCCCTTTGTTCTTCTGCCCAAGCATCATGGGATATACACTCGATTGCAGTTGCCCACTGCTTGGGGACTGTTCCTGTCGGAGAGACTAGTGTATTTGTTGCAATATCGTCTGTCCATCTGAGAAGATACCGTTAGAAGGAGGAGGAGAGCGGAAATTTTAATGGGATGGAGGAAGAGAATGGGATGTATCAAAGTAGAGAGAGAAAGAAAATAGTGTAACTGAATAACGTATTTAGTGGCTTAGGGCTAGGAGTTAATCAAAATTAAATATTTTGCTATAAATCTTAAATGGTATCTATAGAATATAATTTTTTTAAATGGTATTTATTTAAAATAAATAAGGTGTTAACCTTTGCTATAGGAGGTAAAAATTCCTAAAGTAAAAAGATATTTTTAAACACTTACGTTACGCCTTAAAACTTGAACCCCCCCCCCCCAAACCCTACCCCCCGCCCCCCCCTAAAAAAAAGGCAAAAGTTAGAATTCTTAACTTATGACTTATGCTTAAAAGTCACTTAAAATAAGCCCATCCAAACGGGCTCTAAATTGGATTATGCAAACTGATAACTCAATGAGCATATGCCTAACTTAGAGCCCGTTAGGACATACGAAATTTTTTCCTTTTTTCCATTTTTTTTTACTTTTTTTCGAAATCAGCATTTGTTCATAAATTTCCAATTTTCACTTGAAGATGCATTTTGGAAATTTTCGAAAATTTGAAAAACTCCAAAAAGTTATTTTCCAAAATTTTCACTCAAATCACTCACAAAACTTCAAAAACAATCCAAAATTATATTCATGTCCAAACACAACTCTAAATTTCAAATACCATTTTCACTTGAAAAAATTTTTCACCCTGTTTTAAATTTTACAGTTCTTTATGTCCAAACGCCTACTTAACCCACTCAAAACTTGAACTTGTTGGAATACGAAAAACAAGAGGTCTTTACACAATACCAAGCTGGATTTGTTGTTTGCTTTTTCTAGCGATTATATATAAATTATCCTATATGATTACATATTATACATATATTATTCATATCTTATAGCCTGTTTGGCCAAGCTTCTCAAGAGGCCAAAAGTGCTTTTTTGCCCAAAAGCACTTTTTTTTCTTCTTAACTTGAGGTGTTTGGCCAAGCTTTTTTGGGGGAAAAAGTGCTTTTGGGAAGAAGCAAAAGCAGTTTCTGAGAAGCAGAAAAAAGTAGCTTCTTCCCATAAGCAGAAGCAAAAGCAGTNTTCTTCCCAAAAGCAGAAGTAGAAGCAGTTTTGACTTTTCTTCTTACCAAAAATACCCTTAACAAAATATAGTATATACCAAAATAACCGTTAAACCTAATATATATATATATATATATATATATATATATATATATATATATATATATTAATTCTTAGGATATTAATGTATAAGTATTTCTTCTTATATTTAGGATAACTTTCTAATATATAGTGACTTTAGGGGTGAATGCTTTTATATTTGTTGAATGATTTTTAATATATTTAACTTATATTAAAAGAATTAAGTACCTTTTAATTTCATTTTCATACTTTATTTAAATAAAATAAAAAGATTTAATTACTGCCTATAATAACAAATTTTTAAGATTGTTTAAATACTTATAATATTAACTATTAAGTAAATTTATTCATGTACTTATTCATAATTTGATATTTAAAAGAACTTTATGAAAAGCTTGGCCAAACACAAATTATTGCTCAAAGGTGTTTTTCAAATTGATTAGCCAAGCATAAACTGCTTCTCTCCAAAAGTACTTTTTTCAAAAGCACTTTTGAAAAAACCACTTCTCAAAATAAGCTGATTTCTCCAGCTTGGCCAAACCGGCTATTATTTTGGTTTTGTGGTTGGGTGACTATTTAGGTCAATCAGCATCAACTTGAATGGGTCGGGTCTTAAAAATTATGTTTTAGGCCCAATAGTTAAAGCCAATCAGCATCAACTTGACAACATGAACAGACATGGCGTTTTCCTATAGCTTCTCTACTTCACAATCTTGGTAAGCCAAGTGCCCCAGAAAAAAACGAAAAGAGAAAAAAAGATGAAGCTCTCACTGAAACTCCAAGACCAATCTCAACCCCAAAACCACCAAAAACAACCACAAACTCACCCTCTTCTCCTCCGTGCCAAAATCCCCATTTCCATTTTTAACCTTCCTTTCCTTTCTTGCTTCTCCACTACCACCCACCACCCTTCTGATCTCTCCCTTGCTCTTGCCACCAACTTCTCTTCTGGCCCCACCCTTAAACTCTCCTACTCCACTGTCTCCCCCACCGCAACCACCACTACCCCTCCTTTAACTCTCACCCTCAAATCTGGAATTGGGGTTTTTGGGTCTCCCAAGAACTCACCTTTAGTCATTTCTGCTAACTTTTCCTTTTCCCCTCTTCAACCTAATCAATATCCCACTTTTACCCTTCTATTCAAACCCCAATTGGGTTCTTTTTCACTTCGTAAAAGCACTACTTCCGATCCGGGTTGTAATTCTAGTTCTGTGGGTAAGCTGAATGGAGAGGGGAATTCCTTTGGGTTTGTTCCTTTGGAGAGGCCATCTAGTTTTAAGGACTTCTCAGTGGAGGATTATGCTAAAGATTCTGTCTTTAAGGGGATTGCTGTGATGGCTAAAACAGAAATGCCTTTGACGAAAAGTGTGACGATGGATTGTCGTTGGGGTGTGAATTTCCCTAAGGATTTGGGGAATAGGATGCCGTTTTTAAGTGTGAATAAGATTGGGATTAAGAGAGTTGATGAAGTTAAGGAGGTGAAGGAGAAGAAGGGTGAGAATTTAGGCGAAACGGAGCTGTTGAAAGGTATGTGTTTTTGGATGAAAAAGGAGCTGGAGATGCTGCAGAGAGAGAATAGAGAGATGAAACAAAGGTTTGAGGAAATGACGATGGGGAATGCGGTTAGGCATGGTGCTGGTGAGAGAGAGTTTGTAGGTGTGCAGGTGGTTGAGAATTCGAATTCAGGGGGATTTGAGGAGTGGAGGAATAGGAGGAAGAGTGGGGGAGAGAATGCGAAGAAAGACGTGAAGAAGAATGCTTCGGATGGGAATCGGGCTAGTGATGTTGAGAGTGAGTTGCAGAAAGCAATTAGGGCTGCTTCTTCAACGTGAGGTTCGAATTGTCTGCTAATTAGCTCGAGTAAATAGTTAATAATTACTTTCTTTCTTAGTATGCAATGTATATGTGAATGAGCTTGCTGTAACTTAAGCGCGATACCTATCTCCTTCAGGAGGGTTAGATTGATGAAGAATTTATAGTTTTGCTTCTCTCTCTAGATATCGAGAAGGCTTCAGGCCCTCCTCTTGCAAGTACCGTTTCAAATTGTTTATAGGTTGACGATTGCTTTTCCATTTTATTTTCCTTTTGAGTTCATTTAGAAGTAACAAGAACATTTGGATATAGACATAGGGATATTAGTTTTTTCTGGTTTTTTGATAGACACAGAACATTTTCACTCGTCAACTTGGGGGAGAAAAAGGAGCATATCAAACATGAACATGCTTGTAAGACAACGACATAAGCTACTACTGTATGATATTGGGAGTACTCATAAAGGGAAGCTGATTTTTTTGGGAAACCAACTTGAGGAAATGTACGAGATTGAATTACAAAACAATAAGATATTTGTTGACTAAATCTACAAGTTGCGAAAACAATATTAGAAAATGTTGAGCTTCATCTTCATTTAGTCCCTATTGGAAAGCAATATGACAAATGTGTAGTTGAAATATCTATACCTTGCATTTAAGTTTTCAGCTCTCTTGAAGAAGCATCTCTTTTCTCGTTTTTTTAGTAAATAGAGATGACTACATTTGCTTCTTTGCTCATTCTGTTTGTGAGTTTATGTAAAGCCTTTCATCATGCATAGATTTCTATCAACAAAAAGTAGTACCTAAGCATTGTAATAGTAAAACAGATTAGAAGTTCAATTATGGGCTCATACCAGGTTGCTTTTGGTACTGAAAATGGTCTTTTTGAAAATGCTACAATCCCCTTATTTCTTCTGTTATGATAAAACTGCGAAGATATCACTTCCTGTCATTGTGGTTTTGATTGAAAAAATAAAGGTCTAGGACGAGATCTCTCCTCGCCAGAGAAACACTGGTGGCCGTGGTGGATCAGACAGCTGCTGACACCCACTCTCTGAATGGGAATTCCACTTCTTTCCATTTTCTGAAATCATCTTTGTACCAGCTTTGTCTTTTGTTCCCTTCCGTCTGTACCCTTTCCTTGCTGTGCAAATGGGTAGGTGCTACAACTCCAACTGAACTCAGAAATAACTGCAGTCACTTATCCCAAGCAACCTCACCCTACTCTAAAGCCGATCTCCTCTATGCAATACCCTCCCTTTGTTGGCCACCAAGTCACGTGTTGATGACAGTGTCCTCTCTCAAACTATGGTCATCTATAATACGCCCATACCATGACCAAATGAGCCAAATATGTTAAATCATGATGAGGATAGCAGTTTGGGATGTGCAAAGATTGCAAGATTGATGTTCAAGTCTAACCAACTATCAAATTCCTCAGCACCGTGCAACAAAATTGTTTGCTTTATTTTAGTGTACTTCTCATGGGTACATATTTCAAGGGGAATGTTAGTGTAATATCGAGTATGTTAGCTGAATGTTGGATTTACTTTTTCTCCTACTTTCGACAAGTGGTGGGGCAAAGGGGATGGAATTTCATGTGAAGTATCGTTTTTGATGAAGAAGTTGCAAACTAGTAAGATCCATAAAGGGCTGGAAAGAGATTGGTATTCCAACAGGTTGAACTTGGCAGATCATTGAGACTTGGAAGTGTTCCTTTCCTATATTCTTTATATTTTTTCTCCTGGTCGTTCTTATCTACTACTCTTACGAGAAGAGTGGTGTCTAATTCTATTCTTCTGAATTGCTTTGGGGACTTGCATTTCCTGAGTGTCTGATCTCTATTATGAAAGTTATTGTGGCACTCAAATAGATCAATGGTCCAGCTCCAGGATACTGCTTCTAGCATATCTCCTCCTGTCAATATGCACTACTCCTGAATGTTTTCCTGAATTCAACAGGATTGTATTACACATAAACTTGTTTTTCATTTACCTTATCACCAAATAAAAAGAAAAAAGAAGTTGTTTTTCATTTATGGTTTGGGAGTAATGCTCCTGAATCCGTAATTTGATGAAGAATGTTTTTGTAGGAAATTATTGTTTATCCGACCTTTCTGTCACCGGGATTTCGTGCCATATCTCGGCTAGCTTCATATTTGCTTGTATAGAAGTAGTGCCACTATAACTGCTGCAATAATTTTTGTGAAACTTTGTCAACTTTATGTGCTTCCGGGAGATACTTTTCTATTATCAGATGCTTCTGGGGGTTGTTTTACCATTGAAAACTGCTGTGCAGATATTGCATATATATATATATATATATAAAAGAGATCAATGCCAGTTATACAAGTCTATGAGCGATGAAGAATGTCAGTTTTTAGACATCTTAGTTGTTGTCGGATACTTGCAAATTGATTGTCTGTGTTAGTCTAGTTGTTTCTTTGATACGCATACCGTCCATATGTCTTGTCTTGAATAGAATGATTTTCACCCATCACTATTTTCATCAAACATGAGATGTAAAATGAAGAAAACACTGATCATATTTATCCGGATTTGCGCTTCAAGAGTTTCACCATTTTTTGTGCTCGAACCCTAACCATATAACTAAGAGTAGAGTAATTTCATCCCACATCTCATTTCTTGGTGGTTCTTCTCTGGATGAATTTCGGCAAAAAGATATTAATAAAAATAGTAAATCAGAAGAGCTTATTATTTTGAAAAGGTATATTGTTCGAATTGTAATATATTTTAATTAATAATAAATAAGTTTTTATTTATTTAAATAGAGTAATAAATAAGTAAAAATAACTGTACAAAACAAAAGTTGGTAAGGTAAAAGGAGAAATGAAAAAGTGATTACTGTTATGAAAACTAACACTCTATTTGGATCATTGTTCCGATCGTTTTACAATGTATTGTATCGTATTATATCGTACTGTATCGTATCGTTTTATGAATATAATGTTTGGATAAATTGTATTGTTTATTATTGTTAAATAATATTTTGTTATTTGGTTTGGTTGTATCGTACTATATTGTAACTGATAAATTTACTAAAATACCTTCAATTGTTTAAATATTAAATTTATCAAAAATTACGTATAAAAATTATTTGAAAAAACAAAACAGAAGAAGGCAAAACATCTTAAGAAAGCAGAACAAAGGAGCGAGACAGAAGAAGGTAAAACAAAGTAGCATAGCTAACTAGAATTGAGTTAAAAGCAAATTAGGAGAAAAAATAAAACAGAAGGCGGCAAACACCTTTAGCATTGGTCTGGAAAAAAAAACAAAGTAGGTTATAGGTTGGATATTTGGAGTTAAAATAGAAAGAAAAAAAAAAGGTAAAATAGAATTGTGGAGTAATAAGTTAGGGCATAATCGGAAAGAAAAATAGGAAACAATCCCACCACACCAAATCGGTTGTTTAAAAAAAATAGGATTTTTCATTGTTATGGAATAATGTATTTAATAATATAATACAACCAATTTTAATGAAACAATCAAATCAAACATTATTTTGGGATAACAATACAATAAGATACAACCAGAAACAACCATCCAAACAAGCTGTAAAGGTGAAGATGTTTTTCTATTGGGGTATTTATTTTACTTTGCGGGAATTTGCACAAACAAAAGAGCAGACCGGGTATCCACTAAGAGAAGTTGGGATGGCAACGTCGACGTCGACCGGCAAAACTGGCGGCAGCAGCAGCAGCAGAGATGGGTCAGCGAAAACGATGGTAGCTGATCAAATCACTCAGTCTATACAGTCCACTTCCAATCTCCTCCATCTCATGCTTCAGTCCTCCCCATCTCAGGCACTTCCTTTTTTTTTTAAATCCGTCATTTTCTAATAATTAATTATTAATCTGTTTGTTTGTGTTCTTATAGCTACTGGATTATTTGTTTTTTCCTCTAATAGCTAAAGTGTCTTCATCATCATGCCCAAAAATGCTATATGCTGCTCCATATATAATCAAGATTATAGTTGAACTTCAAGGCAATAAGCTTCTGATTAGGGATTTTTGTCGAATCACTTCCAGCTTTGCTCTATGTATCACTGTATATTTGACCTCTATTGTATTGCCCTATCCATTTCATTTCAATTTATATGACACTCTTTACATTTCGAGACATTCTAAGCTGTGAGATGCCACTCCACTAAGAATATTGTTCTATACAATCTTCATAATTTTCAATAATTCTAAATCATTTAAAGCTTTTGATCGAATGTTCTGGTTAAGGATGTTTAAATTGATTGTGGCCCTAGTGTCTACCACCTGCCTCGCTGATAGATTTCTCGATGTTGGTTCAGGCCGAACTGATGAAGCTACCAAAGACTCTTTTTGCTAAGACACCTACAATCAAGAATACAGAGCTGGTATGCAGGACCTCATATTGTTATAATTTATGAGTTTTAATTAAGATGAACCCGGAGGAAGCCTTCTATTGCTTTTATTTTACTCGTTGCAGGTATTGGAGCAGTTGCCTCAGGTGATTTCAGCATTGGATGCTCATATGGAAAACGGGTTACAAAGGTTAGCCTTTTCGCCCATTCATGGCATTACAAACTAATGGTTGACGAAGTTACCTTGTTCTTTAGATTTTTTCTTTCAAAGTAGACATTTTACATGCATCTCGGTGTTTGTACACAGTGTCAAGGCTTAAATGATCCAGGATTGATTGTAATTGGTATGCTGATCACTACTCAGAAAATTATTTTCCGCTAAAACGTGTACCTGGCCTTTACTTCAGAAAAAGAAAGTTGCTTCAGGGTCTGGAGCTAATTAGGTAATGCACCAATGGAAAAGTTTACATTGAACAGCTCTCTTTGTAGCGCGAGAGGAAGGGGAAAGAGGAAAGATTTGCATTATGTGTAAAGTCTAAAGAGAATGAGGTCTTAATATAAATAAGTGCGTCTAGTCTGTTAGGGTTGCATAGCACCTCATCTTTGCAAGTTAGGCATTAATGTGTGATTTACAACTTTCTTTCAATAAATTACTCCAAACTTGCATGGACTTTCACATGTTTAACCATTAAGGTTTGTGTTTAATAGGGTAAAGTAGAACTTTTGCAGCTTCAAAAAGAAATTCAAGTTCTTAACTATCACAAAGAAAAATAGAAAAAGAAAATTAAGGTTCTTTTGAGATTTAAAAGTAAAACTTGAAGCGCCTAAAAGGAGCTTTCGAAGGTTATGGTGATTGGTGGATAATGATGATTATTCTGTTTTCCTATATTTGGTTTGTATGTCGAGAATTGGTAGAATAACAACCTGAGTATTGATATTGAGGATTTAATACTTTGGCATCATTTAACCAGATAACTAAATTTAAAGATTACAATCTTTCCATACTTGTAAGCTTCATAAAAATCTAAAGGATGAAGATTAATGGATAGATGGAAGAAGATGAAATTGACCGCAGACTGCACATCAAGCTTCTGAGTAATACATTTTTCTTTCCTTTAGCCGGAATATGGTTTGACTGACACCAAATATTTGGCATAACTGAAAAGGTGAAGGTTGATCTGTCAAGTTCTTCATCTTCTATATTTCCTAGTATGGTGCAATTTAGGTAAATCTTTGTTTACATTGTAAACGGAGAGTGGCGTACTCATTGGCTGAGATAACTCCTTAACAGATATGTCCAATAATAACTCGTTAACAGATATGTCCAATAATAACTCCTTAACAGATATGTCCAATAATAACTCCTTAACAGATATATCCAATATTTGAAAAGGAACACTTTGATCGGTCTTGTTCATGTTGTTGTCAATCCACTTTCATTTTTGAGCTTTGTTACTGTAGTAGTTACTTTGAACCATCTTTAGGGCAAGTTTAAGTGCAATTCCTTGTATAAGAGATGATTACCAGCTAATGATGATGAAGAGGCGATTCAAGACGAGATCAGATATCAGTCTATTTGATGTTAGTTTAGTCATAACTCATACTTCCATAATGGCAATGCAAATTGCTCTCCTTAAGATGGAAGAACCGTTCTTCCATAAGTCAGTTGTCTTTGATCACTCAATTTTCAACTGTTCTCATGTCAAAGTTAATGATTGCAGTGTTCCTCAGCTGAAAACTGTAATGCAGCTGCTCTCAAACATGGAAAACTGCCAGCTGAAGACCTTATCTAGGGCTCAAGCCACTCAGCAGGTATTAGAAACTTTCTTACCCCCCTTCCCCCACCTCAAAAGGGAACTACCCCCCCCCCCCACCTCCCGGCCCGGCCCCACCCCAAAGAGGTATCCTCACTCTCTTGTTGGATTGTCATTCATTCTTATATTATGGGGTTTATCTAGTTTTACAACTGAAAAACTACCTAGAGTCAACATGTGTTAGTTTAGACTTTAGACCATTACTGGCACCTCTTTAGTTATAGCTTATTATGGTGCGAAAGTTCATCCACTTAATTGCTTTCAAATTCTCTGTTTACTGGTTGTGAGCGAGCAAAATTCCTAACTACCCAATTGCATGACAAATAAATTTGTGGTGACAGGAGTGCACAATACCGTGTAAGTGAGGTCCTTCCGACATTAACAACAAACCCAGTATTGTCCCACAAGTGGGGTTTGGGGAGGTAGATAGAGGTTGTTTCCATTAGACCCTCGACACAAGGAAGAATTAGAATAGAGCAGTAGCAACAAGCAGTAACGAGAACAATATAAAAGAAAACAAGGCGAAAGGAACAACATGTAGTGATAGAAATATACAATATTAGAATACAAGATTGCCACTAATAACACTTTTGGTGTTCTAATTTTTTTTATTTAGAAGTTCCATGTCTATGAAGAACCTTTTTTCATTTTTAATTTGTTATTATTTCTCTTTTGGTCAAGCTTGTGCTGTAGGAGACCCTTACGACCTTCCTGGGATTATAGTTTTTCAGATTTCTGGGAGTGATTCTGTTTGATATGGTATTTTTCTATTTTGGATTTAAACTGCTTCAGACATTGTCTCTCAAGCATATCCTCTTTAGATGATTTATTTCGAGAACTAGGACGGTGACCGACTTATCTGTTCCACCTATATTTTCAGGAGAATGAATCAGTAAAGCAATCTCCAGAAACCAGCTAACATTTTTTGGGATGATGCAATAAAACCCTGGAACACTGGTCAAGGTTATAGTCATTCTATCCTGATACTTAAATACAGATTTGGTTGATATCCTTCACCAGTTAGCAGTAGGACTCTTAATTGCTTCCGCTCCAGCGATCATTTGCTTTTAACTTAGAGCTATAATTGTGTGTATACTATTTATCCTAGAATTGAACTGAAATTTCGTTGCTTTAGTATCTTGGCAAGTAGCAACTTTTAGTTTATGACTGTAAGCACTAATTTTTGCTCATATAAAATTTTGGTATTACAGATGCTCATGTAAGAATAACTCTACTTTCTGATCCATCAATAGTGTCTATAGTTGTTGTCATTTCTTGCTTCTTCTCTAAAATGTTCTTTTACTTTGTTTTCTGTGATTCCTAAACAACTTCGTTTGGTCATGCTTTTTGTGATCAATGTCTACTGAGAAGTGACAAGTTTGTCTCGGTCATGGTCTGCATTGAATTCCCCACATCTTTGAGACCAAAGATCACATACTACTGTTGGATCAAATAATTTTTTTTAGCATTAGCTGTGTTCGATCAGGTAGGGGTAAGGTCTGCCTACACACTACCCTCCGCAGATCCCATTTATGGGCATACACTGGGTTCGTTGTTGTTATTAGCTGTGTTCGATATGGTGGAAATTATTTTTCAAGAAAATACTTTTCTGTGAGGAAGTCTTTTACTGGTGTTTGGTCAGCAGACAATGTTTTTCAAGGGGGGGGGGGGGGGGGGGACGTTTTTTCATTGAAAAAAGTTATTTTCCTACCAAAACTTGTAATTTCACCTGCTCCAAATCTCCAACGACATTGCTTATTGATCTTTATCACTTAAAATTTCATCAAGATATTATTCAACTGCTAATACTATTATTAGTCTTTAATATAGATATATATTTTTCAAAATTACTTTCTAGGATAATATATTTCATGGAAAATATTTTTTGAAAAATATCTTCTGAGACAAGGTGACCAAATGTCTCCTTTCCTCTTTGTATTAGCTACTATGGGTGTCAAGAGGCCGGGCCGGGCCGGGCCGGGCTAGAGGAAAAGGAGACTGACCGGTCTCGGTACAGGTCCGGTTACCGGTTTCAAAATACCGGTCTTACTGGTCCGAGCCTCGACAGTGAAAATTGGAACCGGGACGGTTTTATTTAAAAAAAAAATTGTTGTGTATTATGTATAACTATCGTAATTTATATTAAGATAAAATAAAAATGTAAAACATAAAAACAATCTTATAAAAAGAGTGTTTGAATAAATTTCAAAGGCTTTAAAAGCCTTATAAAACTTCAAAGGCTTTAAAAGCCTTATATTTGAATATTTGATTAAGAATTTAAGATAATACAATGAAGATGAAAAAAAAATTAACTTATAATTTGCAAGTCCTTTTTTTAATTCAAACTTGCAAATTAAAGTTTATATTTTACAACAACTAAATTAAAGAAAAAAGAGTAAATTCAAATTTGAATTATTAAATATAATCTTCAAACTTCAAAGGTTTTGCATTGCCTTAGTAAGTTCTTCATAATCATATGAACTTCTTGGCCATCTTTTGAAGTGTTAAATTCAGGTGGGTTACCATGTGTTAATATATCTCCAAGTTCCTCGTCTTCTGGTTTATCAACATCTTCACGTCCTTGATTTCTTCGTTCCGATCTAATCCAATCTCTGAAACATACTAAAACTTCCAAAGCATTGCTTCCCAATGAGTGACGGGTGTCTCCTAGTTGTTGTCTTGCTTGACTAAATGCACTTTTTGATGCAACAATTGAAATTGACATATTTAGCACGTCCCGAGCCATTGCGGAAAGAACAGAAAATTGCTTCTCGTTCTCATGCCACCATGCCAACTATGAAAATTCATTTGTGCGAGGCTCTGTTTGCAAAGCAAGTAGAATTGAAGTTCATCAATGTTCCTGCTAATGGTTTGAGTGGAAGGAAATGTAGACTAAATATTAAAACCATCAAGGCCTTCATCTTCATCCATAGCAGCAGATGTAGTAGAAGTAGTACAATGAAAAGTGGGATTAACATTGCCTACATTATTAGCATCATCATCAATTATATTTGCATAATAATTGTATAATTGTTGTAAATAATCATTTAGCTTGTTCATACAACAATATATATCTGGGGTTTCAATTGGTCCAATCTCCATATAAGTATATAAAGCATTGATTAGTTGGTGACACTTAGACATCTTAATGGAAGGATTTAAAACAACACCAATTAAGTAAATAGGAGAAATTGGAAAGAAATATTTTTTGAAATTTGCTTGCATTTTTTCAACAATATCCTTATATTTTTCTTTCTTCTTAAAATCAGAGAGTAGAAAAGAAATTTCAACTATATGTACTAAAGTCATAGTAGCAGTAGGGTAATATGCTCCAGAGAACTCAACAATAGCTGTATAAAATTTATGTAAAAATTTAACAACATCATTAATGGCCTCCCAAATATTAGTTGTTAACATACAGTTTGGATCATTACAATGCGCATTAGCAACTTCAGTTATATGCGATCTATATTTGTAGCAACATCTTAAAAATAAGTATGTATAATTCCATCTAGTAACAATTTCATCTGGCATGAATCTGGTGTTAAGGTTATGTTCGGTACACTTAGTCTTAAATTCCCTAATTTTAGATTGTCTATTATTTCCTTGAATAATACCAACAACTCTTCTAACATGAGTAATCTCAGTCGAAAATAAATCAATGTCACTTTTAACAATTAAATTATAAACATGACATGCACACCTAACACGAAAAATTTCGTCAAGTGGTGGTTGCAAATGCAGTCTTGAATTGAAATAGCGGCATTATTGTTAGAAGCATTATCAAAAGACATACACAATACTTTTTATTAAGATTGTAAAATGCAACAACTTCGCAAATAGTAGTACTTATAAAAATAGCAGTGTGACTCTGATCTTCATCATATTTAAAAGAGATAATACGTTTTTGCATACAACAATTATCATATATCCAATGACATGTAATTGTCAAACAATCATTTTAATTAACAGCATGGCCAATATAGAAGTTAGAGAAACTCTACAAGGAAGGTGGTCAAACAAATAATGTATGTATGTCTGATATTGTCCATGAAGTCTAAAAATATCAGATCTGCAAGTACTTCTAGGGATACCTTTAAATAAAAGATTATAAATCATTTGAATATATGTAACGACCCGATTTGTCTTTTTGAGAATTAATGTTTCGTTCAGCGACTTAAGGTCCCAAGCAACTTCTTAATATGTATTATGACTTGCGTGCGCGGTTGAGTTTGGTTTTGGAAGGTTCGAAATTAAATTGGAAGAACAATCCTTATTTTTGAAGCTTAAATGAAAAGAGTTGACGGAGTATGACTTTTGAGCAAACGACTCCGGAATGAGATTTTGATGATGTCAATAGCTTCGTATGGTGATTTCGGACTTAGGCGTATGTCCGGATTTGGATTTGGAAGTCCATAGGACAATTTGACGCATTTTGGCGAAAGTTGGAAAATGAAAGATTTTTAGAAAGTTTGACCGGGAGTTGACTTTATTGATATTGGGGTCGGAACCCGATTCTGAAAATTAGAACAACTCCATTATGTCATTTATGACTCGTGTGCAAAATTTGAAGTCATTCCGGATTGATTTGATACGTTTCGGCGCAAAATATTGAAGTTGGAAGATTTGAAAACTCATAATTCGATTCAATGCGCGATTCGTAATTTCGGCGTTGTTTGACGGTTTTTGAAGGCTCGACTAAGTTCGTATTGTATTTTTGAACATGTTGGTATAATTGGTTAAGGTTCTGAGGGCCTCGGGTGAATTTCGAAAGGTTAACGGAATGAGCTTCGGACAAAGGGAGCTGCTGGAATTTTCTGTTGCAGAAGCTGTTCGCCAGAAATTTCTGATGCACGGAGTCGACTTTGGAAGCTTATACCTCGCAATCGGTAAATAATCTGAAATTATCAAAACATGAAAGTTGTAGCCCTTTGATTTTAGTTTCCAGAAAGTTAAACCATTAATCATTTGGACATTTGTACAGAAAGTTATGATCGATTGAAAAAAGGCAGGTAAAGCAGTTTTGTAATCACGAAATTTTTGATGCGTGGAGCCGATTTTGGAAGCTTATATCTCGCAATCTATAAGGAATCTGAAAGTTATCAAAACGTGAAAGTTGTAGTCCTCTGATTCAAGTTTCCATAAAAGTTAAATCATTCATCATTTGGACATTTGTACAAAAAGTTATGATCGATTGAATGAAGGCTGGTAAAGCAGTTTTTGGCTTGAAAATTTTGAGACAAGTCGCATCTCACAGATGTGACTTACCTGGACAGAATATATATGTCCGGAGTCCGACATTTTTGTTCATTTTTAAAGTTTTAGACCTCGGATTTGGGCGATTTTCGAGAGAATTTTTACCAAATTGATTGGGGTAAGTGTTTCCTACTCGGTTTTCATTATATTTCATGATTCCATGATTATTTTCATCTTTTATTAGTGAATCAACCGGAAGAAAATGGGATTTTTGCAAATCTTTCAAAAACGAAAATTTAAGATTTGGAGGTCGAGTTGTTGTCGGAATTTGATAAAATTGGTATGGTTGAACTCGTATCAGAATGGGTGTTCAGATTTCATGAAAATGTTGTCGGGTTCCGAGAGACGGGCCCCGCGTTGACTTTGGCTAACTTTTTGAATATGAAATTTTAAGTCGACGTTATTATTATCTGGAATTATTTTCGATGAATTTTAATGAGTTATACAATTAATTTGGATAGATTTGAGCTGTCTGGAGGTAAATTCAAGCAAGAAGGCAATTTTGGAATATCAGCCTAACTTCAAAAAGGTAAGTATCTTGCCTAACCTTGTGTGGGGGAATTTCCGCTTAGGCATACCATGTACGCAAGGTGACGAGTACGTACTTGGTTTATATATGCAAATTATATCGGCTAAAATTCGTAGACATCCTTATGTATTAAACTGGAAAATTGTTGGAATTTATTAAATCCCTTATTTGACATGCCTTATTCCTTGTTTGCCGAGGTTGTTTTTATATGATACTTTGGTGTGATTGCCACTTGACCTTTATGTGAACTCTGTGTTTGTTTGAGATGCCATTTTTATGGAAAATACTTTCATTATTGATGTTATCTACGGATATTTTAAATGGGAAATTTTGTTAATAAGATGAATGAATCTATTTATTTTCTGAAGTTGTGATTTAAAAGAGGTGTTGTTCCTTGATGAATTACCTTTCAGTTCATGTTGTTGAAAACTTGGTATTGAATTATAAATGCCGTGAATCATATTGAGGCAAAGTGCCAAATTGTAAAATATTATTCGGTTGAGTTGTTCACTCCCGAACATTTTGTTAAGACTAGTCTTATGATACGCGCGTTGCGCGTGTATATCATCTTAATCAGTAGAAAAAAATTTAAAAATCATATAAGTATAGACAAAAAAATGCTTGGTAGCTAACTTCGGTGCTCAAATTAAACCTTTTTTTATTTTGCCAGAAATATTTATTACTTTTTCTACCCCAATTTAGTTGTTCAATTTTAATTTTTTTATTATTATGAAAATAAAAGACTACGGATTATTTTATTTTTCTTTGAAATAATTCCCCTTTTATGAAAACAAGGACTTCTAAAGAAGTCACGAACGCCCAATTATGATTTCTTCTTCTACAATATGCTAAGAATATTATAGTTATGGAAATATTTAATTTCCTAATATTAGTAGTTTTTATATAATTTAAATTAAAAAATAATTTAATAGTTAAAATTTTATTGAAACTCCTAAATATTAGAAGAATAATAAGATGATAATGGCTAGCTATTTTGTCCATTAGAAACTCTATTTTAAAAGGGTATAAAAAACGAATGATTTTTTGAAGGGCTTCGTACGCGTGTTGTGTGTATCCCATGTCATGAGTAAAAACTTTTTAAAATCACATAAACATTTTTTAAAAAGTATCTTGAATTATAAAATAAAAATTAAAGAAAATAGTATAAGTTCCTTAAAGTAAAGAATGTTGATTTCGTTTAGCTAATTTTATAAAGAAAGAAACTTGTGTTAACATCGATTACAACAGCAATTCAATCAGTCTATAACCTTTAAATTTTTTAGGAAATAACTTAAAAAGGTAAACATGGTTTTCAAATACCTTTCTGAACTTAACTTTAAATGTTTGTTATTCAAATATCACAAATTTATGTCCAACTTCAATTTTCATACAAAGAATATGCTTTAGTTTGACCTATTATTCATTATAAATTAATTTTATTATTTTAGATGTATATTATTTTGAAGATATAGTACGTAATTGAAGGGTAAGATGAAATGTCAATGTTCATACACAAATAATTATTTTAGTTATTATATTCTTTGTTTTGAATATAAGTTCGCATTAAAAATAATTTTGTAGAGATCTAAAGGTTGTTCTTTTCTTACTTGAAATTAAACGAACGTTCCACTTTACAAGAATAAATTAAATTGTATTTAAAATAGAATCATAACATTTCTACAATCCAAAATGCAAATAAATAGGGGTAAAAGAAAAGTTCCGAATTGTTTGATAATCTAAAAGTTCGCCGAAAAGTTTTTTACAATTTAAAATGTAAATAAAAAGGGTAAAAGAAAAGTTCCTACTTTTGTTTGACAATCAGCAAAATTGCCGAAAAGTTTCCCATAACAACAGTTAGCTGGGGTTTGGCCATAGATTCCAAATTTATTTTGAAAAATTTGATTTGGGTGAAGTTTGGTTTGAAGATGAAAATGTGTTTGGACATACGTTTTCAAAACATATTTTCCAACTTTATTTTGGAAAAACATGTATATAATTCCCAAGTTTTGGGATTTTGGCCCAAAATCAGCTCAATAGCTGATTTTGGGATTTGGGATTTTGCCAACATATGGGCAAAATTTATAGCCAAACATGAGTTTTGAAAATTAATCCCAAATTTATTTTGGCAAATTCATGGCCAAACGGGGCCTTAGAATTTCCTTTTGTAATAAGGTATAATTGAAAACTATTTCGATTCCTTTTTGGAAAGATATTATTCTTTTATTTAGCTTAGACTTAGATAATTAAATGACTATTCCTAAATAGTAGGAAATTAATTAAATGACTATTTTTAAATATTAGGAGAATAATCCAAAGGACTATTTTGTCCAATGTGAATTCTATTTTAAAGGGGTAGAAAAGGCGAACGACATTTCGCTAAGGGCCTTCGTACTTTTAATATAGTATAAATATAGATATAGATATTGTGAACCTTGTGGTCGAGCCATGGGCTCCTTATTGTGGAAAATAATTTTATTGTTGATTTATGTGGCAAGTTGTAATATTTGAGCACTTGAGGTGCAAATTGTGATGTGTCGTGATATTTGAGCACTTGTAGTGCAATTTGTGAATGATGTGATAATTGAGCACTTGAGGTGTAACTTGTGAAATATCGTGATATTTGAACACTTGTAGGGCCCCTGTTGATGCATATTTACTTTTGGGACTACGAGGCGGTACCTCGGGAGATCTCACTGTCTTATATATTTACTTTTGGGACTACGAGGCGGTACCTCGGGAGATCCCCTGTTGAGCAGTTACTTTTGGGACTACGAAGCGGTACCTCGGGAGATCCCTTGTTGAGCATTTACTTTTGGGACTACGAGACGGTATCTCGAGAGTGCCCTTTGTTGATATTTTTCTATGGCTGCACTTGCCTTTGGTTATTTTGATTTTCCGTGATATGCAAATTCTTGTCTTCTTCCGTGATGTACTAGTTGATTTTATTATTATGTGTTTTGTGCTCCTTGTTGTAATGTGTTGACTTTGGCTTTTTAGTACGAGACTCTAAAGATTTATATTTTTGATTTTTACTGATTTTCGATGACTGAGTCGTTTTATATAAAATAAGTTACTATTATATTTTAAATTAATAAGTTTTACATCCAAATCAGTAGATTATCTGATGCTTTAATTTAAGTGCAATATCATTTTCTTCACTCAAACTATTTCTAAGGTAAATTGATCATGCAGATTTTTATATATTGATGTTTTTGGCATGTGAGTTGTCCGTGCATTTGTGATAGAAATATGGGTACGGGGTACTGCGGAAATATGAAAGTGGGCTGAGGCCCGTATTATTTATGATTATAAATGAGGTGTCACATGATGACTTTTATTTGAAAGAATTATATTCAAAATATTGTTTGAAAGGATTATATTCGAAAAATATTTATTTGAAAGAATTGTATTTAAAAGATATTTATTTGAAGGAAGTATATTCGAACTATATATTTATTGGAAAGGATTATATTTTAAAGATTTTTAGTTGAAAAGCTTATAGATGAAAGATGTATATTTTGTAGGACTTGATTATTTGGTTGTACTTGTGTTTATTATTGTTGAGCAATATTTATGGTGTTCTTGCTGCCTTGCTGTTTATATCACTGGTGGATTATTGTTGTTATCATTGATATTGGCTTCCTATTATTTTTATATGCTATACTGCACAGGTTATTAGACTACTGAGTGTCTTGACTGTACCTCGTCACTACTCCACCGAGGTTAGTCTTGATACTTACTAGGTACGGACTGTGGCGTAATCATACTATACTTCTGCACATTTTTGTGCAGAGCCAGGTATTGGACATATCGGACTCGGATAGAGTTAGAGTGTGATTGCAAAGATTCAAGATAGAGCTGCTTGGTCGTCGCAGTCCCTTGGAGTCCTTCCATTTTATCGTACTGTCAATTATTATTCGAATAGTATTGTATATAAATTTCCTTGAGATCATTTCATGTATTCAGTTAGAGTTCGTGACTCAGTATTACTAGTCTTGGGAGGTTGTATCATTATTTCCGCTGTTGGTTTTGATTATCTATTTTTTAAAAAATAGCTTGAATTGTTATTATGATTGGCTTACTTAGTCTTAGAGACTAAGTGCCATCACGACGCCTATGGTGGGATTTTGGGTCGTGACAATATACATAATAAGATATGATGAAGAAGCAAAAGAAAAAGGTAGACAACCCAAAGCAATCATTTTACTAACTCCTCACGATCCTTCATTTTATCATATTTCAGAAGTCCTCCAGTACTAGCTAGGATTTAGAGTTCCTTGATTTTCATATAAATCAGAGCCCCATTCTATAGGATGAGCAATTCTCATATGTCTACTAAGTGTCCCAGTCCCCCCAAAACTTCCTCCAATCTTATGTTTAAAATTATCTTTACAAATTTTGCATCCAACTCTATCAGTATTCTCTATTTCCTCAAAATATTTCCAAACTTTACTTTCCTTTCTCCAATGACTACTAGTCGGGGCCACAGGTGGTCTACTACTAGTGCCACGACCACTACCATTATATGTCTACTAAGTGTCCCAGTCCCCCCAAAACTTCCTCCAATCTTATGTTTAAAATCATCTTTACAAATTTTGCATCTAACTCTATCAGTATTCTGTATTTCCTCAAAATATTTCCAAACTTTACTTTCCTTTCTCCAATGACTACTAGTCGGGGCCACAGGTGGTCTACTACTAGTGCCACGACCACTACCCTTGCTACAAACTCCAACACTACTAGGTGTAGGTGGTGTCTCTTCTTCAATTTCTAATTCATTATCTTTTATACCGTAATCTTCCTGTAATTGTCATAATCTATATTATTATTAGGTGATGTTTCAGAAACATGTGTAAAGTTATTTAAATTACTATTAGAAGTTGAAGTAACACCTCTTTTTCTATTTTTCCAATTACCCCGATTAGCGACCTTATTACAAACTCGTTTTGCAGCATTAAACATATTGTGAAAATTTAACTACTAATAAAAATTAACTATGCAAATAAAATATTAAATAAGAGAAAGAGTTGGAACGAGTGCACCAAATTCTACAATAATTGAACACTTGATGATTTTTGAAGTCTTGAAATTGAATTTCGCAACTCCGATGTTACCACGAAGAAACTTCAATTATTCAAAGTCCAAACTTCAAATAATACCATGAATAAAATTTCAAAAACATCGAGAGCCAAATAGTTGATTGCAATTTTGGTGAAGAATGGGAGAATGACAGTTGAGAATTTGGGTTTGAGAATTGAGAGATGAGTGAAGCAATGACGAGGGGGAGGGGTGTCTATTTATAGTTTTTCAAAGGGCTAAATTAGTAAATAATACAAGTGTTATTTTTAAAAAAAAAATCTCAAAAGGGGCTATCCTTGCAAATTAGCTGTTGGGCGACGGCCAAAATGGCATCTAACTGTTGCCAATGGTCAAGATTATTAAATAAAAAAATTGAACTAGCCGTTGAATCGGTCTGGGCCAGTCCAGTTAACCGGTTCACGAGTGACAAGACCTTACCGGGTTTTATCGGTCCGGTTAACAGGTGTTCAAATTTTTCTCGGTATAGGCCGGTTCCCGTCCCAGCCCAGCCTTGCCCGGCCCCCTTACCACAGGGCCGGTCCGGTTTAAAACTGGTCAGGGCCGGTCCAGAATCGAGCCAGCCCGGCCCGTTTGACACCCATAGTATTAGCTATGGAGTATTTCAGCAGGCTATTAAGAAATATGGCTAAAGACTCCAAGTTTAAATATCACCCTAAATGTGCCAAAGAAAGATCATTCAGTTTGGCTTTGCAGATGATCTCTTGCTATTGTGTATGGGAGATATTGAGTCTGTGCAGTTGCTCTTCGAAAGTTTCCAGTCATTCTCAAAGGCCTCTGGACTACTGATAACCAAAGCAAAAGTTCAGTATACTTGGGAGGGGTTCAGCCTATCAAACAACAACAAATTTTGGATATGCTAGGATTCTCTAAAAGTGACCTTCCTTTCAGGTATCTAGGGGTCCCGCTTAGTTCCAAGAGATTGTCGATTACACAATGTAGACCCCTATTGGACAAGATGTTGGATAGGATTACTAATTCTTGTCATATGCTGGAAGGGTCATATTGATTAAGAGCGTGTTGTTTGCCATACAAACCTCTTGGGCTCAGATCTTTATCCTTCCAAAGAAGATTGTGAAACAAATTACTACTACATGTAGAAGATTCTTATGGACTAGTGGTAAAGAGGGAAATATAGCAATTTTGGCATGGGATACTTTGTGTCACCCAAAATCAGCTGGGGGTTTGAATTTTTTTGACATAGAGAAGTGGAATAAAGCGGCAATTTGCAAGCAATTGTGGAATCTGAGCAACAAAAAAAAAAAGGATACATTATGGTGAAATGGGTGCATGCCTATTACTGGAAGAGCGGCTCTATATGGAATGCAAACTTTCAACAGGCATCTTGGTGCATCAGGAAAATTACTATCGCAAGCAAACATGTTACCCAAACTGGCATGACAATGAATGGGCTAATTAACATGGAGCACTTTTCTATCAAGAAGATGTATCAAACGCTCAGGGGTGACTATCCTAAGGTTCCCTAGAGAAGAATAACTTGCAATAATATTGGTACACCTAAATGGTTATTCATCATGTTATTGGCTGCTCATGAAAAACTGTACACAAGAGATTGGCTGTATAAGTGAGGAGTGGTTTCATCTGATATGTCCCTTATGCAACCAGACAACTGAGTGTATAGCACATTTGTCCTTTCAATGCACGATTACTGCTGAAATATGGAGTAAACTGTTGCAATGGCAAGGTATTCGGAGGCAAGTAATGAGCTGGAATGATGAACTTGACTGGGCTGTAGTTAACTATAATGGCAAGAATACAGAGGCTGAGCTGTACAAGATGATTTTAGCTGAGAGTGTTTACTATATCCGGCAAGAGAGGAATCAAAGGGTATTCATGAACAACAAAAGGAATGTTAATACTATCATTAAGATGATTGTTCAAGATGTATTTCATAAGGGGTCAATGAAGCCATCCGTAGCGCGAAAACTAAAAAAAACTTGAATTTTTATTCTTGAACTGGAATAGTAGAGATGAAGGTGCTTGAAATTGGTAAGATATAAGATGAGAGTTGAGCTGGGGCCTTTTGTGCATATAAATGTGCATAATTCCTAAATAATTGGCCAGTCCACATTATTTCTACAGTTTTTGTATCAATCATTAAAAGCTAATTAATAGCAGCTGTATCTTCCTATTTTTGCGAGCTAAATTTTAGGAGCAAAATATTCTGAACAGATTTGGCGTGAATAAGATCATATCATATCACGGAAAATCGCTCATCTTCAATTTATAAACAAATTATGTTCGTCGAAATCAAAATATTAGTTCGTTGCTACAAATCAAACTATCAGTTCATCGAAATCAGAAGCTCAATTCCAAATTGTAGAAATCAGTTCTGCAAATCTCAGTTTGTCGACTTTTTTCATCAATCCTTAATCAAAAAGTTCAAGTCAAATTGTAGAAATCAATTCTGCGATTCTCTGTTATTCATCTTTTTTTTTTCTGAATCCAAAAAATCAAAAAAGCGACAAAATATTGAACAATAACTCTGCAACGACAAGCAATGATGTCCAAAATCCCAATCATGCTACATTTTAATGGAAATTGGGATAGCTATGGCAGCCTCTCCCGTCATAGAGGAATATCAAAGTGAGATTGTAGATAATTTATAGACAAATTATAGTTAATTTGTAGATTGTAGATAATTTATAAATATAATTGTAGATAAATTGTAGATAAACTATTTTATGATTGTAAATATTTTTATTCATGTTTGTTATGTAATTCTAGGTGAGGGCTTCAACAGATCATATCCATACTGTGATAGATGGTGTGAAGCGGTACATGAATCCTACATTATAACTACTATTAACTACAAAAACTCTACAATTATGTATAAAACCAGCTCTACAATTCAAACAAATTTACCTACAGTTTACCTACAGTGAATGTACAAATTACCTACAGTTTAAGTACCTAATATAAAAATAACTACAATTTACCTACAGTTACAGGGCAAACAGGCAACACATCATCCACAATCATGTCTACATTATATCTACATTTTAGACTACAATTAATCTTGTAATGTTCTACATAAACTACAAACTAACTACAATTACACTACAAATAGTAAAATACAACAATAAACTATTCTGTCCACAAAATATCTACAACTACAAAAGGCAGAACATCACAACTACAAATAACTTTTTTTTAATTACTTTTTTTTGCTTTTGTTTCCCTCGAACTTCCCCACCCCCTTCTAATTAAGGAGTAACGGAAACCCTTTAATTAAGGAGTAAAAAATATCTCATTAATTATACCCTTAATTAGTTATGGTATAAAAATGGTAATTTGGTATACTAAGTGTAATTAAGTCAAACCTTAAACATTGAGGGTAAAAAGGTTTTCTATGTGGTATAGGAACGTAAAAATCCCTTTTCTCTTTATCTCTTGCGCTGTACATAGTTTATACTTGGTAATAAAATTGTTTAATTGCCAAAAAAAAAAAAAAAATCTTGGCCTTTGATTTTAGCAATTCATCCATAAAATTTGGGTGTGTCTATTTAATTTTTTTATTGACATATTAAGCCAGAATATGCGATAAAAATAGTGTGAACTAATCAAGATACATGCAAAACTAATTTCTCCACCACCATTATGAAGAAAAACAACACAGAGATTTCAAAACAGGAATTAAGTTATTTGGAATGTTTATGTTTTTGACACAAATTGCAAGCCAAAAGCCCTTTTTGTGGAACATTTGGAATTGTGATCACCCCAATTGAACTCTAGTTCCAAATATTCCCCAAAAAAGTAGAGTGAAGCAACACGTAATACTTGGTGGAAAATAAAGACGTTACTATTATTATATTTCTTATAAAAGAAAGAAAGCAACAGGTGAAGTGGTGCTATATAGCCAGCCAAACCTAGGAGACAAAATCATCTGACAACAAAAGCAAGCAGGCAAAAACACCTCTTTCTTCCTCTCTGATTTTGATGGCTTCTTTGACTTTGCCATCGTCTTATTCAACTTCCCTCTCTTCTTCTTCCTCTACTTGTCTCTTCTCTTCTTCTTGCTCCTCTCTCAGACACACAGCCTTCGTTCCCAAACGAACCCGCCTTCCCAGCTACGTAGTAGTAAGTACTAATTAATTACCTTCCTCATTTTTGTATTTGCTTCTCTCATTTGTTTGTCATATGTACTATGTTGCTATTCATCAGTCACTCATTGACTTGAGGCAGAATTTCCTCACCACTTTAAGTTTTCGTTATTGATCTTTTAGATGGAGGGAGGAGATGTAATGAAATAAATCTTTCTTTTTTTGTTTACTCTCTCTCTCTGTTTTTCCCCCCTTTTCTCATAGTTTCTTGTTTGGTTATTGTTTATAAGTTATGACAAATGATTAGGATGTGTACATGTATTTTCCACCACCCTCTATTTTTGTTATTAATTATGCTTCTCTACTTTACTCATTCTTTCCTAAAACCGTCATACTATCACTACTTGAAGAGTCCAACAACTTTTTTCTTGCATAGAAAGTATTTGCATTAAGAAAACTGTGATTTAGTGTACCTTATATGAACTTTTAAAGTACCTAAAAATATCTCTAAAAGATTATGATATATTAATGATTAGTTTGTTATGATTTTGTACTATGAATGCTGCCATTCTTGGAATAAAAGCTTTTACTGAATTGTATATAGTTACTCACTTTGTCAAATGTCCTATTTGGTTGGTTCAAGGTCTTTGGAGCTTATGCAAATTAAACTTGTTTGTTTTATTAATGCTTGTCCTTTTCTTGTCTTAGAATTGTGAAATCAATAAACCAGTGGATGAGAAGCCTATTATTCCAATCATTAATGACGAGACACTTCCAGCATTCTTGCAAGCCAAACGCTTACAAAATGCAGTTAGAAGTAACAACACCAAGCTGAAGATATTTTCCGGAACTGCAAATCCTTCACTTTCTCAGGTAAATAATTCTATATATGAGGGACTTGGGGGATGCCTAGTTATCAGCAATGCCATATACTATAATTGTCTTTGATGTCACTATAAGGTCTTTCTGTCCACCTCTTGTGATCTCCCACTTTACTTTTGTGTAACATTATCCCTATTCTCTTGAATGACACTGGGATCCTCTTATATGTAACTATATACATTTAAGGTTAAGATACTCCTAGTAAAGCATCAGAGCCATATAAACGTGCTAACATGACAAACATATTCCCAACTAGTTGATATACACCTATATTGATCTTTTTCTTTCATTGTTCCCTATCTTTAGCTAATTCTGCATGGATTCCAAGAAATTGTAGGTCTTTCAAAACAATTTTCTTATATTTAAGTGTCAATAGTCTTATGAATTTGAATCCTGGAAAAAACAACTACACCTCAATTTCTAAACTCAAGTTCGGATCGACTATATGAATCATCACTGACCATGTCGTGCCACTTAAGCTCATCTAATACCAATTTAAATTCTGAAAGGTGGTATAGAAATAGAATGCTATACATTTTGGAGCTTCCTATATGGAAAGAGGGTCTTATAAATTGGAACATAGGAAGTAAGTTATTTGAAGACTTTGTTGCGTCTCCTTTTTTTTTGGGTGTGTGTGTGTGTTTGGGGGGGGGGGGGGGTATCGTGGTGGGGGATATATGAGGTCTTAGTAGCTTAAGTTTGTCATCATCTAATGTGCCAACCGAATACACATAATTTTGGACTTGTCACACGAAGAAATGGTCACCAAATCGTGGGGGACTCCCTGTAACTGTATATTTTTCTTGCCCTTGAGCTTATTTCATCGTGCCTACATGGATATAGTTTGTTATTACAGAAGATGGTGTATGTTTCAGGGTGGACACTGCTGTTTCAATTTCTCTTTCCTCATGAAGTAAAAACTTTTGAATTAACTGATATATTTGATACTCGATTGCCAGTCTTTTAAAGATTGTATGGGAAGCGAAGTAAAAATGCATTTCAGTTTCAGCTTAATAATGTTAAGGATTAGTGCGAACAGACCCCTCCCCCCTCTTCTTTCTGGTCTTAATTTTCCGCTCCCCTATATATCAAGGTGATGAAAATTGAAATTACAAAAAGTAAACAGGAAGACCAGTGAAAAAGGATGATGGATAGCAAAAAAACAAGGATAATTGAGTAGTATTTCTTCGTTTTTCTTTTTCCAAAAGTTGCCACCACTCTTATCTATGTCTAAAATGTCCAGTTGCTGCATGAATTGTTATTCGAGCTGTGAAATCCATTTAAATACTGTCAACTTTTACACTATACTTCTTTTCTCAGCTGATGTAGTCTTTTTCTTTGTCGCTTAGGAAACTGCTTGGAACATGGGGCTTGAACTGGGAAAGATCAACATCAAGCGCTTTGCTGATGGTGAAATTTATGTCCAGTTGCAGGAGAGTGTTCGAGGCTGTGATGTTTTCTTGATTCAGCCGACTTGCCCTCCAGCCAATGAAAACCTCATGGAGCTTTTGGTGATGGTAGATGCATGCCGAAGGGCTTCAGCCAAAAGAATTACCGCGGTGATTCCATATTTTGGATATGCCAGAGCCGATAGGAAGGCAAGTTTCTTTGTGTGCAGATTTCATGTTTGGTGTTTTTAGTTTTCACATTTTTTGACTCCAAGGAGTTATCACTTGTTGAAAAGAAAAGAAATCAATGTTTACATCTTCTGGTCTTTGACATAAATATAAATAATTAACAAAAGGGACATTTTAAGTAGATTTTTATTTATCATATTTTATATCGCTTCAGACACAAGGTCGTCAATCCATTGCTGCCAAATTGGTCGCAAATATGATAACGAAAGCAGGTGCAGATCGTGTTCTTGCTTGTGATCTTCACTCTGGGCAATCCATGGGCTATTTTGACATTCCAGTGGATCATGTGTACTGTCAGGTAATCTTTAGTTTGTCAGTATCATTAAGAACTGCAAATTTATTTAGCTGATAGGCAGTTTGCCTTTTTTGTACACGCTAGCCTGTTATACTTGATTACCTCGCTAGCAAGAAGATTTCTTCCAATGATCTGGTGGTGGTCTCTCCTGATGTTGGAGGAGTTGCTAGAGCACGTGCTTTTGCAAAAAAGTTATCAGATGCACCTTTAGCCATTGTCGACAAAAGACGCCAGGGCCACAATCTTGCTGAGGTATTTTCAGAGCTGGCGTTTACATTTTCACGCTTAATACAGTTTTTATCTCTTGTGCCATTCGGTTTCTTACTCGTAAATATATGAGGTAGACGTATCCCAGTTACATCCGTGTGCTTGGTATTCCTTTTCCAGGTAAGTATGGGAAAACAAAATAGGTGAGACAAAACCTTTTCATAGGTCTGATTTGGCTTGAGACCAAAGTGTTGTCTTACACTTATTAGAGATGCCTATACAAGCTGGGGTCTTTGGAGAGTTAGAGAGCCTATTGAAGAAAATCTGGCTAATGTTTCCTGCCTGCATTTATGTGGTGTGTGTAGATATAAAGAAATCTCATGTGCTTTGATGAATTTCTAACTTGCAACCACTCTGTGAAAGCTAGGCGTTTGATTAACCTCTTTTGCTGGTGCAATTTGCACAAATTCAACTAATATGCACTGGAGCTAATCTTAATTGCATTTTGCGTTGCATCCTCTGGATGCTATCAACTAAAATACTTACCTTTAAAAAAAACCTGTGGGGATGTAGCTCCACCACTATACCATACTTTAGTCCCCGGTATCGACCTAGCCAAGTTGTGGACGAGCCAAGCAAGTTTCTTTTGGGTGGAATTCCTGAGTTCTTGAAGCCCTTTCACTCCTAATTCTGTTCTTTTTCCACTTTTTTAGGGATTAAAGGAAGGTAGAAAAGTTCCCCGCTGATCTTTTGGGGGCCCTCCCTTGCCATTGTGTTTGGGCCCCATGATAAATGCTCTGTAAAAGATCTTTATGACTGGTAATTCGATAGTGGCTGCAATAAAGTTTCTTCCCTAAAGTATTCCATGTAGTTGAGAAATATAATCTTTAAACTTGAAGTGATTGTTTCCCATCTATTGAAAGAAATCTTTCGTCTTAATTATGTTTATCCTTGTGTGTATCTAACTTGGGTTCGTCTCATGTATGCAAAGAAACTAAACAAATCTTCACAGAATAAATTGTGTGATGTAAGGACTGCTGCCGCAGTGATCTCTGGCAGTATGCCTGATCTAAGCCAAATGCTTAATGAGATTAAAACATCAAATAATTATCGTATAGTGGTCTTTTAGTTGTTGTCTGCATTTGTCTACAATGGTTCTATACCTTCCACCTCTATTTGGTTCTATATTTTCATGTATCGTTTGCTCTCATGCGTGTGAATCATCAACCAAATTTTTATTTATGTTTTACCACTTTCACCTTCTAAAATAAGAAATAACTATCCACATAAATAGGCAGAAGCCAGTAGCACACATGCTTCATAGTCTATGAATACAAAGAACATGAGTCGAAGAGTTTTCATAGTACTAGACAAAGCAATAAAATGCGATGAACAAGTTTAAGTTCTAGGTGCTAGGATCAGTTTCATTTTTTGGTTGCTTTTCATGCATCCTATTGTGTCCTTGACTCCATGTCTTTTTGTTGCTTACAGGTTATGAACCTGATTGGTGATGTTAAAGGAAAAGTTGCAGTCATGTTGGATGACATGATTGACACAGCAGGTGGGCTAGATTACATATATCGGACACTCTGGCTAGCCACTAACTGGTCCTGCTTTTCTCTTCTACCTTTTCGAAGAGATGTTAATGTCAACTGTAGTGATTTGAGTGTCCTTCTTTATTCGTTGCGTGGAAATATGTTACCTTCTATTATCGTCACTCTTAAGATTGTGAAGTGTCTCAACAAGAACTTCCACCGCAGTTCTTACATAAATTTCCTTATGTTTCTGTTGCTCTTGCTCTTAGGGACTATTGCCAAAGGTGCAGCACTTCTGCACGATGTGGGAGCAAGGGAAGTTTATGCATGCTGTTCACATGCTGTTTTTAGGTAACATTACTTTGCTTTTTTGTACAAATATGTAAAAATCTTAGATATATTTTGGAGTAAGCTTTCAGCAGCGTTGTCATTTTGGTAAATATGGATCCATTTTTACGCACCTGATTGTAAATGATATTTTAACATGCAACATGACTGTTGCTGTGTGAAAATTGTTCTATCCTTTTGGTTGTCCATGAATCATGGTTAAATTCCGCTTTTATTGCAACAGTAATTATGGAATGGGAGCATGGTTGATCCCTGTGCAAATATGGAATCACCATACTTTTTCAAACTGACATATTAATCTTCCGTCCAAGTGTCGTGGAGTTAGAACTGATGATTGGTGCGAGAGTATTCAGCATTACCTAATACAAGAGAAAAACTGGTGTAGTAGTCTTTTGTAGTTTTGAAGATTAGATAAATGATTACTAGATGTAGAGAATCCCATATGGGAGTAAGTTCAAACCATCATGTAAATATCTTCTCTTGAACATCATCCATATTGTTCAAAGCAAATTTAGGTCATCGAATTGGGACATTATGGGAGGTCTATCTTGTGTTAGACTTGTACAACATTGATGTCAAGACTAGACATACTATGGCTCTTTAGTGTCTACTGCATACAAATGCTATTGCTCTCTTTCTCTGGCTTTCAACATTTCTGATAAATTCTTTAGACTGGTTAGTAATTTAGTCATAATGCATATCGCTTGCTGTTGCCTTTATTAATCAACTGTTGCTTATTTTATGCTGACAGCCCCCCAGCTGTTGAAAGGTTGTCAAGTGGTCTATTTCAAGAGGTTATCACTACAGACACAATTCCAGTGATGGACAAAAACTATTTCCCACAGCTGACTGTTCTTTCAGTTGCAAACCTTCTTGGTGAAACAATTTGGCGCGTGCATGATGATTCTTCTGTGAGTAGCATTTTCCAGTAGGTAGGAATACAACCCCTCATTTACGCCTTCTGATTGACTAACTCGCTTGTTTAGCTTCTTCATGCAACTTTTTTCTTCAGAATTTTTCTCCCTTATTTCACTGGATCCTCCACTGGCATGAAATTCCTTTTACTTTCTCTACCTTTGGCTTTGTAGCTGCCAGCAGAGTGAACAATATCATCTATAGTGTTTTCACACTTGTTTTTCTTTGTAGCCAAACCTATAGAAACCATTACATTTTCAAAATATTTTAGTAGGATCAAGGAAACTAAAAGGGGCCAGCACCCAGCACTACAGAATTGAATGAACAGGAGTCTCACCACATATATATTTATGTGAGACTTGGAAGAATAAATTCTTTAGACTGGTTAGTGGTTAGGTGGTTTGGACATGTGAGCAGGAGCACAGACACCCCGGTGAGGAGGTGTGAGAGGTTGACATTGGAGGGCCTACGGAGAGATAGAGGTAGGCCGAAGAAGTCGGGAGAGGTAATCAGGCAAGACATGGCGCAACTTCAGTTGATCGAGGACATGACCCTTGATAGGAAGGTGTGGAGATTGATGATTAGGGTAGTAGGGTAGGTGGTCTAGATTGTTCATACCGGTAGTATTAGTATGCACTCTCGCATTCTGTTGGTAGTAGGTTTCTATGACTACCTATCGTTTTCTTTCATTTTGATCATCTTATTATCGTGTTGTTTTTATGCTGCTTTTACATGGCTTTTTGGTGTTGTCCCTCCTTGTCTATCTTTTCATTAATGTGCTGCTTATACTTTCCTGAGCCGAGGGTCTATTAGAAACAACATCTCTACCTTCACAAGGTAGGGGTAAGGTGTGCGCACACACTACCCTCCCCAGACTCCACGGTGTGGGGTTGTTGAATAAAAACAAGAAAAATCTTATAAATATAGTCACATACAATAGATATCCTCTTAACGCAGCACAATCAATAAGTTTCTAACTTTGGGAAAAAAGGAATAATAAAAATGTTTTACGCCGTCCAAACTTCAAGTGTAAGAGCAACAGATCTCTCTCTGTGCGTATGAATGTATGTATTACTCCCTCCATTTTAGTTTGGGCAAAAATCTATTACTCCTTCCATTTTAGTTTAGGTGACCTTGTTTCCATTTCGATCTATTCCAGAAAGTAACCATTTCTATGTTCGAAAAACAAACTTCCTGTGTATTCTTAAGAAGAAGTACTTATTGCCACAAGACAATTATGACAATGTTTAAATCACAAATTTCAAAGTCATTATCTTTTTCCTAAATTTCGTGCCCGATCAAATAGGATCACACGGTTTAAAAAGAAACATTCGGTTGTTGAATAACTCCAACCACATAGTGTCAAAGTCTTGCGTCCTGGGCCAAATGTTCTTGTACTCCACTACAACATAATTTGTTAAAAATTTGGTAGGAGTACATAGTGGACCGACCACGACTCGTGACCTTTTCAAACAAATGCTTGGCTATCACTCAGCAGCAAATTATTATGAATGCTAAAAACACTTACCCTTTAGTGAAAAACTATTTGGACAATCAAACTTAATAAGTTTTGATATAAAATTGAGAGCTATCACTCGCCAGCAGATTATTGTGAATGACTGAATGTTATGTAAATTATTTGGACAACATCTGTATACTTAGAAGTTTTTCTTGTTAAAGAAAAGAAATTTAAAAAAGAAGTGTTCCTTGTTTGAATTGAGAGCTACAACTACTAATCATGTTTATCAAGAAAAATACCTCTCAGTCCCTAAAATAGTCTTTATACTGTTCCCATCATCTCAAAAGTATTTACGTGTAAATGAATAAATGTTGTCCAAATTCGCATTTGATGTTCTTTTTTTATTATCACGGAGTTATTGAAAAGTTTAATCCCAAAGATTAACCCAATCCATTATTCCAAAGGCAATCGACATGGCCCACTCAACAGCCCAAATATCCCGAATTTGGCTACAAAGATGACACTACTTTTTGGGATCTACTATCTACAAGAATTTCTAACATTTCTCCTGCCTAATCAAAGCCATAAACGTGGCCCATTCTGTGCCGCACAACAAAAAGAGGAAACAGCACACGAGCAAATTCCTTTATGGGATCAGCAAAATGATCTTTCTGTCAGGTCTAGTCAGCACCACGCGCTTGGTTTGTCTGATTGGAGCTTGTAACTACGCGCCTCTGTCCTGCCTCCGTTGCGCCTCTAGCGTGGCAATAGCCATGTCAATGGGGGCGGAAAGAGCCAGTGATGCGCGGAGGGACGGTGGAGATGCCTTGTTTGGAGAGCGCGTCGAGAACACTCTCTGTGGAAGGAGGTTTTAGGCCTAAGGGTAGAGGCAACCATGGCTTGTTTATTGCCTCCTTCACTACCTTATCTATCACCTCCTCGGCCTGCAAAACCCCAATATAGCATTTTCAGAGAATTTTTATAGCAAACACCATCCATGGTACGTGAATTCATTATGAATGTGTGAAAATATTTAGTACTAGTAACTGGCCAAACTTAAATCTAAATCTAAAGAATATATAAAACCATGACAATGGTAACTGGCCAAACTTACCGGCTGAAGATCAAGTGATTTCTCTAGTATGCTATATCTATTCTGTATTCCCACAGCCTTGTGTAATCCAGATGCATTCTGCAATTTCCAACCAATGGTGCAGAGTTATGATTTATGAACATAGTCCAAGTGGTCATTCACATAGAACAGCCATTTTATACTGCTGAATTGAACACAAACATTCAAAGAAGAGAGTAGCACCTACGCATTTACCTGAGGATACGGTGGACATGATCCGAAAGATGGAGGCGTAACAGGGCAACCCCATACATCAGCACATAGCTGCAGATCATCAAATAACAGATTTGTTTAGTTCTTTGAACTCCGAATTCAGTAAAACACTTACTTTCAGCTAAACAGAAATAATTTAGTTAAGGATAGAAAAATTACCCCTGGATGAGGCGTCCAGTGCCAAGTCTCGGACGGTCGCCATCCAGGATAGTAAGGCGAACCCCATATACGTGCACCATTTGGGTAGTTACCTGGTGGTACCCAGGCAGGATAGAATTGACCAGAAGCGGGTGCATGATTTGAATGATATGTTGGGAAGGCCATGACAGGTTTATGTGGATAGTAGCTCCTCTGTACTGAATCTCTAGGTTGAGGACGAGGCCATCTTTTCTCATCTTCCTTTGGCAAAATTTGCCTCCGTTGCATTCTAAATTTCTGCATGGAATTCAAAAGGCGATACTGTTCTTGAGCTGAACAAAATATCCGTAAAAACTGTTTAAGATGACACCAAAAACATTTTTGGTGAAATAAATTTTCAGCATGTTTCTCATCCTACCAAACGGACCATGGTTTAGTCAAGTTAGGACTTCTTTTTGTTCCTTATTAAATTTATTGCATTATGAGGTTATGTATCATGCTCCCTTCTATCCAGCAGGCAACGCTTGCTTTTGCATTCATTTTCACGCATTGAAAAGCTTGAATTAAAAGAAAAAGATACTAGTATTAAATTATCAACGAACAGAACTCAGCCAACCTGGAGATGGCTAGCTACATTATGTCTCGTCAAACCTTCTACTTTCATCAGCTCCAGTATTCGAGAAGGAATGGCTTGATCTATACCGAGTTGCTCTACTGCTTTAACAAATTTCTTGTGTAGTTCAGGTGTCCAGTCTACCTGGATCCAAAGGAGAGACAAAAGCTTACTCCCGAAAACAACTGATCCAAAATAAACCAGGATTCTAGTTAACTACATAATGCTAAAAAAGCACAAGCTAAACTTTACTTGGACCCTATTCTGATTGCCAAATATCAAATTCTGTTTATTGTTTAACACTAGCAGTCAAGGTCATCTTGAGCCGAGGGTCTACTGCTGTACTGCAAAAAGGACTCTCTACCTTCTTAAGGTAGGGGTAAGGTCTGCATACACACTACCCTCCCCAGACCCCTCTTGTGGGATTTCACTGGGTTTATTGTTGTTGTTGTTGTTGTTACTAGCAGTCAAGGTCACCCAATACATTATTGCTACTATTGTCAGTGATAGAGTTAGTCAGCATTTGTTCCATCTTACCTTCATCTTCTTCTTATTAGCTTTCGTCCCACTTGAACTGTGGAGACCAGATGCTTTACTAGAGTCAGCAGAACGAGTACTGCCATTGCCTGTGCAGTCATTACTTCGTGAACAAGTAGCAATGTGATCCTCCATCTTCTGATCAGCAGCAAAATCATGCTCCTCTTTTGTGATAGCCTCTCCTAGTCGCCCTGGAGAATCCGCCAGGACAGTAGTCTCAGCAACAGAATCGCAACAAGTAGTTTCGACAGATTTTGTGTCCCCTTCATTCACCCCACTATCTTGTTCAGTTGACAAGATAGTATGATCTTGGAAATCACCATCGTCCACTGACCTTACTCCTTGTTTCTGTTGTGGAGTTGAAGGAGCTGGATATTTATCACAGTATGGTGGTAATTCTTTTTGGTTTTCCACCACTGAGGTCAAAGGTTCAGCTCCATTAGAATTTTCATTATCTGCTTCATTCTTTACTTCACTCTTTACTGGTTGGAGCTCTAGCATGGACAAAAGAGATTCTTTGACCGGCTTAAGCGACTCAGAGACATTCTTTCCTCCAGAATTAAATGCCTGTTCCAGCTAATAAAAGTCAGATTTTCCTCTACATTTAATAAGCTCAACAGTCTGAACGAAGTTTAGGAAGAACCTTGTGAACTACATGCTGCCATATATTTCTTAGTTTATCATCTGATAGTGGTTTCTGAAGGAACTCAACTGCACCATGCTGCAAAACATCAAAATTTATTGTGATATAATTCAATAATTTTTCACTTAATAACCCAAAAAAATTGTATCAAATGAAAATGTGAGCTACGAGATATCACCGCTATACACTTCATCATGGTGCTAATTGAGTGAATACCTGAAACCACTGGGAAAAAAGGATTAAAGAAGTTCTATCAGAAATATTTCACACTGAAGAGCAAGTAAAGTTTCTAAGTTTTATTGTTTCATGATATTTCTAAGCAGAGATAGTTTGTGCTTTTCACAATATTGTTTTATGGTAGGCTGTGTTCGAACCGTGGAAACAACCATTAATGCTTGCATTAGGGTAGGTTGTCTACATTACGCCCCTTAAGGTGCGGCCTTTCCAATGCATGATGCTTTGTGCACCGTGTTGCCCTTTTCTATAATATTGTTTTATGAATCTAGAATCACTTCAAAAACAAAAATTAAGGGAACATAAAAAAGGAATGAAGTTAACACTAGATCTAACTTAATAAAGTAAGTATCAATTCCAAGAACAAGATTTAGGACAAAGATACCAATTATGCCTCTAATTGCAATACAGAAGCACTTACTTATAGTCGGCAGATCTCTAGCACTTGTGAGAAATTTGAGACCCCCATCTCTGTTGCCTGCAGTTACCTGTTGACAATTTACAGACACATACATAAACAGTAAGAAAACATTGGCATTGCTTCACTTTTCTGGTAATAAACCACTATAAAGTGAGAATGGACAAGGAGAACTATATATAGCTGTTTTAGTTACAGCATATAATTACTTAAGAAAATCTGTTTCTCCATAAAACATAAATGTACTATTTACAATCCAAGCTCAATTTTGTACATGAAAACAATATGAAGTTGAAGGGTAAAAGTTCCTAGTGTAGAAAAACAAAAGCTTTACCTCTACAATGGCTAGATGGAATACTTCTGACTTGCTTGAGATTGCAGACAAAGCTTCATTCTCATCACAGAACACGTAAACTGCAAGGACATGAATGATTTTGTCACATCTATGAAGATGAATTTTCAGGAAGGTTCAACAAAAGAGAAAGATTGATAACATTTTTAAATAAGAGCAAATGAAAATGTATTCAAAAAACAGCAAGGACACCAACATATATTGTAAATGAAGTTGCAACAGATGGAATGTTCCAAACATGATCCAGTCCAATCATTAACACTTTGCTCAGATCAATTGGAGCATCATGACAAATATTGGAGAAAGCATGCATAAGGCGAATGCCCCATGAGACTTAAGGAGGAGCCGGAATTTTCATTAAGGGGTATCAAAATATAAAAAAGTAAACACACGGAGAAGTAATGGGGAGTCAACATATAGTAATACATATACAAAAAATTACTGAGCTACACAATGTAATTTTTCCCGATGAAGAGGTGTCAGTTGACACCCCTTTGGATAAGGTGGCGCCGCTACTGCACAAATGATCGCCTCAAGGCGTTTTAGAGGCTCTCTCACCTCGAGACGAGTCTTTGCCTTATCAAACATTGCTGGCTTCGACACTAAACTGAAATTTTGTATAGATTGGTAAAGCAACTGTTACTAAACCAGTATTCTGAAGAAGTAACTGCTGTCTGTCTTTCAAAAGTTAAAGAAAAAAGAATGAGGTACATTAATTTTTCCTCCAGTATTCAAAGCATTATGTGGAAATTATCCAATATTTTGCTCTTTTGAAGGAATTGTATTACTCTCTAAATTGAAACAATAGAAATAGATTGGACTTTCAGGGATCAATAGATGAAAATATTAAAACAAAATGCTATTTAGGCCTTGATTTCCATCAAAAGGTAGACAAAGTACAAAGCACAAAGAATCTTAATGCTCTTGACCTCAAAATAGAAAGATGGATAACTATAATCATCTTTTCTGGAGTCAATTACTCAAATGGTCACTCAACTATCTCAAATTATCTTTTAAAGTCACTTTTGTTTCTTTTGTAACAACAAAGTCACTGAACTATGCCTATTGCACTCAGAAGGTCACTCAACTAGATTTTCCAAATTTTGGATTGCCAAATACCTATTTTACCCTCTAAATTATAAATATTTATCTTCTATTATTTTTTTAAAATTTTTTAATATTATGATTTTCCCTTTTTAATTTGTATTATGGACTTACCTATAGAATAAATAGATATTATTTATAAATTTAAAAATAAAAAGTATTTAAGAATCTATAATGCTGGAATAACAAAATAATGAGCATAAGTAAAAGAATTAATTAGATTAATTTATTTATAATAATAATTTTAGTATTAACAACAAAAATTTGAAAACTTATTTACATTATAGATTTAGAATTTATTTAATCTATAATGCTGGGACAACCTTTATATTCTTTCATTCTGAATTGTGTAAATAAATTTTGAATTATACTGTTAATACTAAAATTATTATTAACAATAAATTATTCTAATTAATTTCTTAGGGTGTGATGTGTGATGTATCTTAGGGTGTGATGTAGGCAGCCTACCCTGATGCAAGCATCATTGGATGGCTGATTTCACGGCTCGAACCCGTGACCTATAGTTCACATGGAGACAACTTTACCGTTATTGCAAGGCTACCTTCAAATGATTGCTAAACAGAGAAAAAAAAATGTAATAGGAAGAAAAGTAAATTAACAAAAAAGAAGAAGAAAGAAAGGAGATCTACCAATATACTCCATTTGCTCAAGCCTTGATCTCATCTCAGAGGCAGAATTGCAGTCTTTATCAAGAAGAAGGACTTTAAGTCCTTTTGGGAAATCTTTCCAGCCCAATAATTCATTCTCAGTGCAAACCATTTCTGAATTGGCATCCTTTTCAGGCAGCTAAATTAAAAGAGCCTCTAATTAAGTTGGCCATTTCTCAGCATCTCATCTATCTCCAGACCCAAAATTCCCCTCATTAATTAACATCCTCAATCAAAAGCTGTACAATTTTCAGTATAAAATTCATTGTGCAAACCAAACATAATATCATATATTTTTTTTAAATTTATCAGCCCCTCCCCTAGACTATATGCTTTTAGGGAGAGGACATGCTGCAACATATAGTATAAAACAACAAAAAGCACAAAACCCCGTGTATGAGATCTTCAAATATACTAACAAAGAAAAAGACAACATAGTACTAAACCATGTGAATACACAAACGTCACAATCCCAACACCACCTTAATTTGTTTCAAATTACTTGATCAAGAAAAGAAAAAGAGAAAACTGTGCATATATGATTAAAACAGAAAATTAAAAGAAAGCTTTTTAATTAGCTTTTCATACCCTTTGATGCATGGAGTATATGATTTTTTTTTTGGAGATAATGCATGTAAAAAGAAAAACAAAGATTATATATACATTCCCAGTAAGTACCTATGGGAAGTGAAAAGGAAAGTTTAGGAGACCACCTCAGTTTTTAGTATTGGTGTTTGTTTCTTGATATGGATGTTTTATTGATTGTATATTTAATTTGCATCGACTATATAGCTGGAAAAGAAACAGAGATATAAAGGAGAGAGAAAGATGGGAGACAGTGAGACTGAAAAAGAGAGAAAACAGTATTATATATTCAAGAAGAGAGAAAGAGAGAAGGGCCGCGGGGATTTAAGTGCAGTTACTGCTGCTGCGGACCACAGTATATGCAATTGGATACATCACCATTGGTCAAAAAGTTTATAAGATTTATGTTATATATAGGAGTATCTATAATTCAAGTAGAAATGACACCACATACCTACGCTAAAAGTACTGCTATTTAGGAATTACTCGATGCGTTCGAAATTTCATTTTTTTCGATGTTCAGAGTTGTCTTGAGCTTAAGATTTTTAGTTTAAAATATAAGAACAAAATAAGTACCGACTAATCTCTAAATAGCTTCCCTTAAAATGACTATCCGTGCACTTGATGGTGTGACTAATTCGGATTCAATAATAATTGTAGTACAAAAAGTTTTTCTTTTCAAACCTCCTTAAGAGCGGAGAAATCCAATCATCTCAACATACTTCTTGGTGGTAGCACTTAAACTCTTAAATGTATTGGGTTTACAAGGAAAAAAAACTCTTGAATTTTGAAACGTCAACTAGTATTTTCTTTCAAAGCGTGGTCGGCTTAAATGATTAAAAGTAAAATATTTTAAGTACTACAATTATTATTATAAAAGTAATAATATGTCAGTATAGAAGTGTTGAAACTAATAATAAACAATTGGCGTATTTCATCAAAAAAGTTGATAAGCAGTTTTCTCATTAAAATAACCGAAATGACCATTAAAGGAATTTTTTCAAACACAAATTTAAAATTATATTTACATGAAAAAGTACTACTTAATAGGAATTTTTTTGGGGGGGG
>NC_031998.1:45630766-45652840 GCF_001879085.1 Nicotiana attenuata
GAAGAGGGGAGGGATTTTAAAGTTTTTATTTCCGAACGGTATTTTGAGGAAATATATTTGAAGTAAAATAGTAAAAGTTAAATAGATCGAACTAAAAGTGTTTATAGATTGAAAAGCCAACTCTTTAATTTTTGAAAAAAAAGCGTTGGTATGTGTGTATTTTTAGCACTGTTTTTCGAAATAAAACCTCACATTTCACACCTAAAATACAGCATATTCCTTATACTAGCAATGAGATACAGTTTTTGCAATTTATGCTTCAATTTGACAATTTATACGCAAAGCGTAAACTTTGGAAGCTTTCATTTATGTTTTCTTCATTAGAAAATGAAAAGAAAAGAAAAAATGCTCATTATTTACTATCCAGCCTTTTCCCCATCACCTTTAAAAGATAGGAGTTCACTTTTGGTTGTTGAGAGAATAATGCCACTGCTATTGCCTTCAATAAATCCAAACCTTTTACCACCTTTTCAACTCAATAATGCAACACTTTCAACTTACCACTTATCATCAAATCAAGCTTTTTCAGTCATTTCTCGTTGCTTTTGTTGTTTATAAAGCTCATTAATTATACTGTGCTCATAATATTTTGAGGAGGACAAGTTGGTCTTTATATACGGTTCAATAGTTATAAAACATGGAAAAGCTAAAAAGATGATTATTGATCTTTTCATTTTAAACTTACTCACCCTTTGTTTTTATTTTTTTATTTTTAATATAATCTAGGTGACCTTGGCTGCTTTTCTTTTTTGAAAAACTAGCTATTTCCAACATTAATTTCTTATTTATACTCAGATTTTCGAGCAAAAAGCCTCTGATGATTCTTTTTTAGTGCGTCAAAATAAGAGAAGGATTTCAATTTCTCTGTCTTTTGTACCAAAAAATGGAAATAAAAATAAAGGTTAATCTATATTATCCGAGCTGTTTTATTCTGAATATTGATGGTGATGAGTTACCAAAGATATGATAGTGAAACTAGAAACTAAGGTTAGCAAAGTATTCCTTGGATGACTTTCACTTGAAAAAATATTTCATTTTTAGCAAGCTTTCGACCGAAACATATCATGAGTTTTCCTGGTGGTAATTAAGTGGATGCGAATAAATAATTGACCAATCACCAACTAAGTAATAAATATGTACAGTGAATTATTTCCGAGATTAATTAGTTGATCCTGGAGGACTGAAAGAAAAATCAATATTTGATTTATCATCAAAAGCATAATTATCCGAATTTGAGTTCGAATTTGAGTACTCATAAAAATCTTTTAATAGGGAGCCTTTTCTTTTTTCTTTAATAGGTTCTACACGACACACATATGAATTAATTGGAATTAATTCAGCAAGGGTCAGTTTGGAAAGCCACCAGGTAATTGAAATTGGTGTAATTACTAGGGTAGTAATTACACAGCCTAGTAATTACACAATTGTGTAATTACGACGACATGTTTGTTTGTCATAGTGTGATTACACTGTAATTACTAGTTTACTGTTTGGTTGCACAAGTGTAATTACACAGTTAGATAAAATTTTAAATGAAGTAATTATCAAAACTTAAAAGTTAATATAACAAATATATGCCTATAAATTTTTATAAGTATAAATGATATTATATTTGGTATTTAAGATGCATATTTTTCGTGAATATATATACATTAATTAGTAATCATATATTTATAACTAATATTGTAAAAATGATTTATATATATTTTCTAAATTAATAATATTTAATTTAGATACTTACAAAAACTAAAAACAAATGTTTTGTAAAATATCGTGGAATTCATGTTTGATAATATAAATTAATATTTATAAATATAATGTCAAAACGTTATTCAAATGAACAACATGCAATATGAGCCAATACTACTAAAACAAGTAAATTGGAACCATGAATATAACATAATTTTAAGATCCAAAAAAATAGTCTAACATATGTCAAGTTCCAACATAATAATAGTAAGTTCCACTACAACTTAAGATTAGGAAACATAATAAGTTTATAACCACATTCAACAACGAAATTCCACTTTAGTTGCATCACTCATTATATACCAAGTTTGTTAATGACTCATTATTTCTAATATTAGGAGGTGTAGTTTCAAAAATTAGAATAATAAAATAAATAAAAAATAAAATATAAGCAATTTCATGGAATCACTAGAAGTAAAGATAGAGAAATAAAATATAAATAATGCACAAAGAAAATATATTTTAAATAAAAAAAGTAAAAATAAAATTAAAAAATAGAAATAAAAAGTTATAAAGAAATAAAAATAAAAATAAAAATAAAAGGAAAATAAACTAAAAAGCAACCTTGTAATTACACAGTGTAATTACCACCAATTCTCACCTCTCCTTTGAGAATTGGAGAGTGTAATTACACTCCTCTAATTACATCCAATTCATGCTGACCAAGTAATTACTTGGCCAAACAAACATGTCAAACCGTATAATTACATTCAATTACACCCAAATCCAATTCCTAGGTGACTTTCCAAACAGGCTCTAAGAGTTTGTTGTTGAAGGGACTTTGGAGAGAGGGCTGCGGTCAACTGAAAAGATTAATGAGAATGCACAAGACTTTCTATTCTGTCTTTTTTCTTAAAGCTAATTTACTAAAAAGGATGTAATTATATGTCTAGTATAAAAAAAATGTACTTACATTACTGGTGTACGTAGTTATATATATATGTTCTTTATCATTTACCATCATTAGCAAGTTATCAATCTATGCTTGTATCAAAGTTCGTAGTAATTGGTTTTTGTGTAACACGCAGTGTGTAAATAATCTTTTAATTGTCAGTTAATTTAGCTCTTTTAAGAAAGCAAAGTTCTATGTCATTTTGCTTTTAACACTCGTGCGAAACGAGCATAGGGTAAATAAAATCCCCAAGATGAGCAGACATCAGCCGGGTAAAAGTCTCATTGAACTAAAACACTATTGTTATATATATACAATTTTTTTTGATAACCGTGGTATCTGGGCCAGCTTGCGTGCACCTCGACTAATTTCACGGGATACATGATACCTCCCACCAACAATAAATATTAGATAACTCTATACACCAAAGTTTGGATATATAGAAAAAAATTACCTACTGTTTTTTACCTCCACTGGGATTTGAACATGCATGTCATAAAGGCTTACATATATTATCTCTTTTCTAGATTGCCGATGGAAAATTCTCGTACAAACTCAAATGGGATATATACTAGATGATGTAAGCTTGTAAGTGATTAATGCTTTTGATACAATTTTATTATTATTCTTCTTCTTCTATGGCAACAGTTTCGTTTTAATTTTATCTAAGTAATGGGGAAAGATTTAATGAATAATCCGATTGGCAGCAAGGTCCAGGACTTCCGCAGATCAAAGGGAAAATGTCAAATTTGCCCTTTACTACGCGAAAAGAAACAAGTTACCCTTCCTCATATTATCTGTCTTAAAATACTCCAGCCAATGCCATTAGGGTGATATTTAAAAACCGACTAAATCAACCGAATCGTACCGCACCAAATCTATTTTTAGGTTTTTTTTTAATAAAATTATAAATTTTTATATAAATCTACAACTGTACTGATAATTGGGGTAGATTTTTATTTTATGAAAATAAACCGAAAAAATACCGAACCGTACCGAATAAATATATTGTAAAAATTATATTTATATATTAAGTTTAAAAATAATAATAAATTAAATTTTTATTTGGGCATTGGAATTATGAAAATGGTTACAAAACAACAAGTAATTAAAATCAAAATCCTAATTCCTAAACCTATTATGCTACTCCTACTGATACTAAATTATTTCCAGCATATTCACTAGCAAGACACAAAGTATCCGAACGATTATGAGTAGCAAACTACAATGTATCGAATATGTTTAATTTCCTTTTATATGATTTAGATTTATCTTTGAATATTCAATCTTCTATAGACTTTATTCTTGAGTCCCACTTTAGTTAATATCTTTCTAGTCGCGTGATTTATCTTTTCGTTGTCTTTGTTTAGCTTCTTTTACGATGCTGTAGAGTAGTTGGTGGATCTATACACTAGCCATCTTTCATGTTTCTCAATTCATCACCATTTAAACAGTAAAACTGTCTAAAGAGTTTTGCTAAGTCCTATAAAATTATGTATATTGTTGCATTTTACTTTTACTAGTGACTTTTACATGGCATTTATAAAAATGCCAAAAATAATCGAACCGTACCGATATCGAAAAGAAACCGATATGATTGAGACGGTTTCGAAAAGTCTAATTTTGGTTATACATAATAGAATAATCGAAAAATTGGTATGGTACAAATTTTATAAAATAACCAGCCGAACCGAACCATTGATATCCCTAAATGTCATGGTTCAAATAGTACTCCCTTCGTTTCAAAAAGATTAGTACTATTTTTTTTTTATTAGTCTGTTTTAAAAGTATAGGTACCTTAAAATATTTTCTTAATAAGAAGTATTTATAGCCATACAAATGCAATGTCAGATTTCATACTACAAGTTTTAAAAGTTTTATAGTCACACAAATACCACTATAACTTATTTAAGATCATATATCTTTAATAAAAATTATTAAAATTTGTGACAAATCAAACTAAATCAATATTTTTGAAATAGAGGGAGTATGAATTTTGCATAATAATTGAAGAAGAGTAAATGCAGGTAACGAATGTACAGAATGAAAGGTCATATCCAGAAGTGGATAAGAGTAGAAAAGGTAGAAAGTCACAAGTCCATTATGACTGACGCCTCTTCTCACGAGAAGCTTTTACCTTTCTGAGTCCTCTCATTTTCTTCAAACCCAAGAAAAATAAAGAGAGAGAGAGTATAAAGAAAAATATCAATATAAAGTAAAGAAGGAAAAAAAAAAAAAAAATGATATAAGTAGAAGGCCAACGTGGTCCTATGTGGAACAAAATTTCACCATTTTTCGCGATCAAATTCTTATGAACACATCGATTCCTTGCGAAGTCTAATAAAAGTGTCAACGTTAGGAGGTTAGAAATATTAATTTAAGTGGACCATAGTAATTACACAAATATATAAGATTATTATTTACATGCTATACTCAGGTCACTTTCTAGTCTATCCTTAGCCTTGATTCTTGAACTGTTACGTCAATCTCAACTTATCCCATGCCTTGGAACTCATCTTTGCTAATTCTAAACGAAAAGGGAAGGAAATCAGACCAATTTAGGTCCCGTTTGGTCATGAGTTTTCCCAAAATAAATTTGGGATTTATTTTCAAAACTCATGTTTGGACATAAATTTTGCTCATATTTTGGCCAAATCTCAAATCCCAAATTTCAAATACCAAAATCAGCTATTGAGCTGATTTTGGGCCAAAATCCAAAAATTGGGGAATTTTATACATGTTTTTCCAAAATAAAGTTGGAAAATATATTTTGAAAACGTATGTCCAAACACAGTTTCATCTTCAAACCAAACTTCACCCAAATCAGATTTTTCAAAATAAATTTGGACTCTATGGCCAAACGCTAGCTTAGTACTCTCTCCGTTCACTTCTACTTGTTCAGTATTTTAAAAATATATTTTTATTTTTACTTGTTATTTTTAGCATATCAAGAGAAGATAATTTCTTTTTTCCTATTATACCCACAATATGAATTACTCATTTCAAATCATTTTATCTCATCTATTAAAAATATGCATCAATTAATATGGGTGTCATGATAAATTATGCATTAATTTCTTAAGTGTGCAAAGACCATAATAAACAAGTAAAAGTGAACGGTGTATGGGTCAAAATCAAATCAGAGAAATTCGACATGCGGAGACAATTGTCATGAGTAACCTGCGAATCGAATTGATCAATAAGGCTGAGGTCGAGCAGTGATCTATAAGGCCGAGGTCGAGCAGTGATCAATAAGACCGAGGCCGAGCAGTGCAGATGGATGTAACAACTAGTTTTGCTTTGGAATCTTCAAAAGGAATATTATACTGGATATTGCCTCTAATTGTACTTTTTAGGGATTTCTAGGGATATCCCTTATAAATAGGAAGAGAGGACTTTTCTAAAAGGGAGGGCAGACTCTCTCTCTAGAAGATATATAAACACATCTCTCTGAAGAGATGAGATGATATGTATTTGTCTATCATTCATCTTTATCAAATGAAAGAGGATCTGCCTCACTCAAGATTGGGTGAATCTTTTCCTTTATTTACATTTTATTGCCATTTAATGTTACTTAATGCATCTTTTTTCATACTATTAAATCTGGCCATAATCACTGCCAGCATTTTCCTATTCATGTTAATCATCTAAGATCTAGAACTGATTATCCTTAACTAGGATTTACCCTCTATCTTCTTATTTAATTAGTTTAACAAAACTGTCCCACACTTTTTTGGTCAAACAATTTGGCGCCGTCTGTGGAATTTTTTAGTTAAAATTTTGTTTTCTTCTAGATCTAAAATTCAATTCTAGTTTCACTTTCTGTTCATTGTAGTGTCACCCTATCGCCACAAATGCAAACTTGAAAAACTGTAGGCAAAAGCGTTAAAGCATGCCTTTGTGATATCTGTGGCTTAACTTCCTCCCTATCCTTTGGTCCTTGTGGTGATTCGCCCTTTCTGATAGGCACAATTCTTTTCCGCCCATCACGTTTTGTAGCTTATTAATAAAAATATGTGGTGAAAATATTATGACAGCTGGCTATGAAATCAATATTTGCTGTTGGTTTCCATCTTTATCAATTCACCGCCACATTATATGTTAACATAGACAACTAGATATTCCTGCCATAAACTCATGATATCTGCATCTCCCAGATTTAGGCACCAAAATTTTTCTTATGCTAGATATATGTTGTATTCAGTTTATACTGGTATTCTTTAGGAGATGTCATGCTGCCTTCATAACTTCTTTCTGATTTAGATGTGGTGGCCTTGCTATATATAGCAAATTGTAATTTGTTCTTATAACTGCTTCTTTTTCTGGATGTATCTTATTTGGAAACATTCGATCCACTATTTTTGTTTACTTGGCATAAACATGATGTAACACATGGAGGGAGTAAAAAAAAAGTCCACAAGCTTTGTTGACGCCGTCAAACAGAGCCCAAATGGAATATGAATGCCAGATTGGATTGGGTTCAAACGCGTCGGGATCGGGACTGGGACTCGCACTCAAGGTCCCAACAGGCAAAGTAATTTGCCAGTCCAGAAGATGCCCATATATGACTAACGAATCCGAGCACGAGTCCTGATTGCAGGTCTAAAGCTAGCACTCGAGTATGGAGCAGAACGAGTCGTCCTAATGTGCGATTCAACTTGTTGTCAATCAAGTCACATGGACTTTCCAAATCAAGGAACAAAGACTACAAAAATACCATGCCGGGATCTGCAAGCCGTTACACGAGTTCGACGAATGCCAGCTCGACCAAATCCCTCGAGCACAGAATATCAAAGCGGACGGCCTTGCCAAATTGGTAGCGGCCACTAAAAGCATAACCGAAGAAGAAAACGTGGTCACTCCCCTCCACTCGTTGACCGATCAAATCGATGTAACGAACGATTTCATTTGGTTTTAACTGGCTGTTTTTCTAAGTGGAATAGAAGTAGGAGCATTCTCCCAAATACACGAACAGGGAACAATCGTCGTCAAGCTGATCCGAAAAAGCCAAGAGACCATAAAGACTGGGACTGAATTGCCAGCCCGAAAAACATGTAAATTCTCGCAATATGTGTAAGCAAAGCATAAGTGCATTAAGCTCACCCGCAAGTCATAAGTCTACACTGCAACAGTGAGCAAAACTTACTTCCACGTTATTTATCAACCCTTGCAATATTTCCTTTTTCGTTCCCCTCTTAACTTTTTTCTGTCAATCATGGAAATGGCCTTTTGTTACAAAAGGAATGAATGATCACTTTCGACATTATTATTTATAATAATTCAATGTTTTGACAACATGAATCACTTATGGATTAAGAACCACCTACTATGCTAGAAGTGTAGGCATCAAAATATTTAAATAGTAAGCTAAATGAACTGCTACATAATTTTTACATCCCTATAGATCTTATTTTATCCTTAAGGATAAGCTACGCTGAATTGACATTCGGCCTCCTCGCCCAAATGGACATTCAACCTTGCCCGAATCAACATTCTGCCACGCCTGAACCAACGTTCGGCCTCGCCCGAACCAACGTTCGCCCGGACCAACGCTCGGCCTCACCCGGACCAACGCTCGGCCTCGCCCGAATCAACATTTCACCTCGCTCAAATCACATTCCACCTCGCTCAAATAAACATTCGGCCTCCCCGCCCGAATTAACTCTCATTCGATCTCACTCGAATTAACATTCGGCCTCCCCGCCTGAATTAACATTCGACCTCGCTCGAATCTACATTCGACCTAGCTCGAATCAACATTCGGCCTCCTCGCCCGAATTAAGTAATATTCGACCTCGCTCGAATTAACTCTCATTCGATCTCACTCGAATTAACATTCGGCCTCCTCGCCCGAATTAACATTCAACCTCGCTAGAATTCAACTCACATTCGACCTAGCTCGAACTTGATTCACAGCTAGACCTCGTTCGAGTTAAATATGGCAATGTTTAAACCCTTCCTCTATCATCCTCAGGTCACCAGCATCCACGTCAGAACCCGTCTCATAGACTTCTTCAGTGGTGCCTTTGCCTCTCCCATCGGCCCAGAAAGAAGCTTCATCAGCTAGCCGCGAAGTCGACGGTCCCTTCTATCACAAAGTATCAAAAGTTTCGGTTGACGGACTTTCAGTCACCATAGAAGGAAGATACATTTCCTCGTCGGCCTCCGTCAATCTCGAAATCTCAGACACCGGACCAGCATCGTCTTTGACGATAATGGTCGCTGTCTCGCGCAGCATAAAATCATCTGCCACCGAGTCCACGGCCGGGGCGACCTCGTCGTCCACATCAATAGATCTCCTCTTACGAGGAATCAAGTCCCCATCACCTGGCAACGAATCCTCTTCTTCATCTACGAGGCGGTACAAAGGAGAAGCCGGAGGCTCCGCGGCCAAAGTCTCCGTAGCTAAGGAAGGAGCAGATACCAAAACAGCAACGGGCGAAATCGAAGAGTGAGCAAGACCAATCGCGACCATAGAAGAGGTGGGAGCCGAAGAGGTAGCAGCTTTCCTTTTTCAAAACGTGGGTGCGGGAGCTCTTGACCTCTTCGAGGACCCCCTAGCTAAAATTGGGGGAAAGTACAAAGGGAAAGGAAAGTCAACCAAAGTAAACCACGAAAGAGGAGTATCTAAGAGGCCAAAACGAAGAACTTACCAGCCAAGGGAGGAGCTAGCCCAAACCTCTTGAAGCGACGTGAGGGAGGAGACGACTGACCCAACTAGAGATGTCCTCGACCAATGGAGAAGGAGAGGTCTTGGCTGCATAGGAAAAGTGAATGAGATCAGAATCCACGACAACCAAGTATCTACACACAAAGAGGTTAGGCGCTCACGAGTGCTATTCCAGGCTTCAGGGAAGCCGTCGACATTGGCCACCCCGTCCTCAATTTTAACGAAACTGGCAGTTAGCCTTGTCGTCCATCTTCACCACCAGGCACTTACCCCCTCGGTGGCATAGGTTTAGCAGCGCCCCCCAATAAAAGCTGAGGGCGAATAGGTGCATCAGATGTCGAAGTGTGATCTCGACCGCGGCCAATTCCGCAAACTTGGTAAGCATCCTTATGAGCTTGTAAACATACAGCGCGAGTTAAGCTGGGCAAACGCCGTAGAAGCGACAAAACTCCTCCTCCAACGGAAGGAGAGGAAGAGTGTAGCCGAAGAAAAAGAGGTAGGCATAGAAGGAACAGTACCCTGGACGGTGGACCTGCAACACGTCCCACCCGGCAGGGACCAACTCGACGATATTGGGAAGGCAGTATTTAGCCCTAAGTTCTAACAAATCAGCCTCCTCCATCGCCTACCTAAAGGTTCTGGGCTCGGTTTCAGGCGCCTTCGAGAAATCAGACCTGATATCGGGATTACGAGGAATTATTTTTCCACCTTCGGGAAGCCTCCGTCCTCACCGGAAGTAGGAACAGTCTTCGCGTGGGGAGGAAAATCATCGATAGAGAGACGGGTCACTTCCCTCGCTAAGCCCATAAGGTACATTAGACATATTTTAAACGAAAGAGAGGAAGGTATCAAACAACGGAGGATTAAAAACAATAAGGATCGTTTGAACAGAGGGAAAAGGTACACAACAATGGAAGAAGAAGAAGAATATATAGGGTTTTGGTGCAAGAATTTTGTAAAAGTTCGAAATTATACCTTCACATCCCTATTTATAGGAATTCAGACATCATAACCGAGAAATTGGATCATCATTGCCTGGCACCGTAACCGAAGCAGCAGGTTCAATCAAAAGACTCAGGAAAATGCATCATAATGATGCGTGACGTGATGACATCACCTTGATTCATGGACAGCACAACTCCAAAATTTGCGGCTCACAAAGAGCCACATGTCACGACACAATTTTCCCTCCATAGGATATCGTGATGGCACCTAGTCTTAGGGGCTAGGTAAGACTAACATTTACTGAAATAATAACCATATTTAACTACAACTGACAATTAAGGAATAGAAATCTCTATACAAATTTACAATCCCAAAACTGGTAGTACAAGTAATAAGCTCTACTGAGTTTGCTAGAAAGCCTACAAACATAACTGTTTTGAAATAGAGGTATAACAGTGCAAGTACAATATCAGAAGGTGACTCCGAATCCTGCGAAAGCAGCAACAGGTTTACCTTGAGTCTTCGCAGCAAGATCCATATAGCTATCTAGCGATCGACTGACTTCGAAATACATGGATCTGCACAAAAATTGTGCAGAAGCGTAGTATGAGTAAACCACAGCGGTACCCAGTAAGTATTTAGACTAACCTCAGTGGAGTAGTAATGAGGGACAGTAAAGACACCTACTGGAATAGATAGCTTGGACAAATATAGGTAAGAACTAATAGGGTACGATATCTTTACAAACTACGCATAATGACAATAATAATATGGTACTTGCAATAGGAAATGGAAACAACAATTAGCAGCGGAACACAAAAAGTAATAACTCAGTAGAGTAAGCTAAACACAATTTAAATCCGGTGAAAACAGATAAAGGAAGGGCAAGTAGCAACTCGATAAGAATAACCTCTTTCATACCAGATTTATCCAATAATCTCCACGAGGTATCAAACCTCCAAATAGTCACAATTCACGGGTCCCAATTCGTGAACCCTAAACATTTGGCATCTTATGTCCTCATTACAATTAGTAACTGCACGGTCACGTGCCAATAGAACTATTCTCACATAGAAGGCAAGTAGATGAGGGTGTGTATGAATAATCAATAACATCAGAATCCCTCTTCTTAAACTGATAGGGGTGATTAACTACGTGTATGTTTGTGCAAGTGTTCTATCATAGTTCAGGCCAAATAGTAAGAGTAGAGAAAATGAAAGGCACGAAAGAACGATTCCCACAATTTGCACAAGTTACAACTCACACAGATTAGGCACGCCACTACATAAATACCAATAACAACATTGCCCCCAGGCCATCACAAGTCATCACAAATCAATCCCCAATATAGCCCACCGTGTCTCACCACGTGCGCAATAATAAAGTAAAGGCCCGCCTTGTCTCGCCGCATGCGCATAGTAATGTTCCCACCTTGTCTTTCCACATGCGCAAACACACAGATATAGCCCGCCTTGTCATGCAGCATGTACAATATCAATAGTAACAATAACACGGCAGAAACCTCGTACATCACATGAACAAATCCTCCTAACAATATCACGTGCTTAAAACACAACAACACAATTGAATGACCTTCACAACATGTGCCCATATTCCACAACACTTCCTCTAAACAATTTCTATACCACAACTGTGCATAGCCCTCGGCTCAACAAACTGAGTATAAGCGCAACAACAACAACAACAATACACTAGAATACGACAAGTAAATCAACTCAAGAGCTTTCGAACACAAAGAAACGGTAGAACGAGCTCACAAAGAATGAACACAATAGAGAATACTAGTCATATTAAGAATAGCTCAACAAGGGAGAAATAATATGTAACAACAATTCCGCAGAAGTACAATTCAACAACAAGGGAGATAACATGAGTCAATAATTCCAAATAAGGGTGATTCAACTATGATAAATGATAACTAAGTTCATTTAGGGTTGAGCAATCAAAGAAGAGATACAACAATTGCAATTAAGGATAAGCAACGGAAAAGATAGCATGACAGTCGAAGAGGCTACAACTTCAGTTAAGGCACACAAGAGTCAAATAGGCAATAAGGGTGGAACATGAAGCAATTAATTTCGATTAAGATAGGTAGAGGTGAAACTAGTAAACGGGGGATTCAACATAACAAAACAACTTCATATCTAATGAACATGAGAACCTAAGAATCCTAAAAGGTCACTTCCACAAATAAGCTCGAGCACGTACACGTCACCTCGCACACACGGACTTCATAGGGCACAATTAGCATAAAAGACTCGAATCCTAAGGGGTAGTTCCCCCATACGAAGTTAGGCAAGATACTTACCTCAAAGAAGATAAACTGTTACTCTAAAATGAACTTCTCAAGTGAAATAACCTCTGCACGACTCAAATCTAGCCAAAATAATTTTAAAGCATAAATAAAACTCATAAGAAACTATTCCGGATAATAAGGCTTCAATCTTTATCAAAAACTAAAAATCAACCCAAAAGTCGAATCCCGAGCCCGCAAAATTTCACAAACCCCGAACACCCATTCCGATATGAGTTCAACCATACCAAAATTATCAAATTTTGATACCAATTTGTCCCTCAAATCATCATTTTACATTTTGAAAATTTTCTTCAAAAATCCCCATTTTTCCTCAATTCAAAACACTAATTTAACGATAAAAATAAATATAGAATCATGGAATATAATAAATTTTGGGTGAAGAATACTTACCCCAGTGATTTGCTTGAAAATACCACGAAGAATCGCTCAAAACCAAGTTCTACAACTCCAAAAATGATAAAAATGGCTAACCCTCGAAATAGAGTATTTTTATATTCTGCCCAGGTATTTGCACATTACGATCGCAGAAGAACTAATGCGATCGCGTACAAGAAATTACGCTGCCCAGAAAAGCACTACGCAATCGCGTGAATAGGGATGCGATCGCGTAGAAACAGTACACTGCCCCCACCAGAAGCCCTATGCGAAAACGGACAGATGGATGCGAACACGAAGGAGGAAAAGCCACAGTTCCGCGATCGCGGACTGGCCTATGCGAACGCAAAGAAGGAAAATGGTCAGTCCACTAAAAAGCCTTCGCGATCGCGGCTTCACCTATGCGATTGCATAGAAGGGGACACCAGATACCAGAACAACCATCCAAAACAAGAGAAAATGGCTCGTAACCCATCCGAAACACGCCCGAGGTTTCCAGGACCCCGTCGAAACATACCAACAAGTTCCATAACACACCACAGACTTGCTCAAGGTCTCAAATCACATCAAACAATATCAAAACTATGAATCGCACCATGAATCGAACTTATGAACTTTCAAATCTTCCAACTTCTAGAACTCGCGCCGAAACCTATCAAATCAATCCGGAATGACATCAAATTTTGCATGTAAGTCCCAAATAACATAACAGAGCTAATCCAACTCTCAGAATCGCATTCCGACCTCGATATCACTAAAGTCAACTCTCGGTCAAACCTCTCAACCTCCCAAAACTTCAACTTTCCAATTTTCGCCGAAATGATTCAAATTACCCTACGGACCTCCAAAATCCAAATCCGGACGCACATCTATGTCCAAAATCCCCATACGAAGCTGTTGGAACCACCAAAATCCCATTCCGGAGTCGTTTACACAAAGGTCAAACTCCGGTCAACCCTTACCGCTTAAGCTTCTAAAATAAAAATTCTTCTTCCAAATTGACTCTGAACCATCCGGAAACCGAACTCGGCAACGCATGCGACTTATAACACATAATACGAAGCTGATCGAGACGTTATGTCGCTGAACATGACTTTAAATTCTCAAAACGATCGTGGGGTCATTACACCACGTTGCCATCTCGCCTCAATCATCACAACCCGGTCAACTCGTCCAATTGTTTCGACCGCAATGAACAGAATCCGCTCATCAAGTCCACCTGAGGCTGGCCTCAATAAGCGGAGGGACTAACTATATGGGTCAAAATCTGCCCTAGAATATTTAAGATGAGATAACGTCAAAGAGAATTCTCGAGCCATCGTTAGTCGAGGTAGACCAGGAAACAACGAGACTCGTAGTCGAAGAGTCGACGAAAGCCGTAGTCGAGATGTCAATAATAGTCGAGGTCGGGCACCATTGATGAAGTTGTAACGAATAGTTTTCGGAATAGGATATTAAAGAGAACATTCTATTGGATATTCTCTACACTTGTACTATTAGGGTTTACCAGGACAATGTCTCATATAAATAGAAAAAAGGACAATGATACGAGGCATGGGAGATTCATTTGTAAGAATAGAATTTAGAAATATTCTCTCTCTCTCACTAAGATACAAACACCGCCTTTTCATCAAGATTCTTGTCTATATTATTCATACTTTTCCATCAGATCAGAGAACAATCCGAACATTCAAGGATTTATCTGTCACTCATCATTATTAGGAGGAACAACCATCTAGCTCATCCTTTATTGGGTGAATCACTTCTCCTATTTACTTAAATGTCATTCATTGTTACTCATTGTTATTAAATACTACATTATTGCTCATACCTTTTTGGAATAGTTATTGCTCACTAGCGTCATTTTACTACCATATCTATTCGACGTTAATCATACTTTCGGAAGTCACATCTAGAAATATTATTATTAACTAGGTGGGCGTTTGGACATAAGATTTGTAAAACTCCAAATAAAGTGAAAAAAAATTTCAAGTGAAAATGGTATTTGAAAATCAGAGTTGTGTTTGAACATAAATATAATTTGGGGTTGTTTTTGAAGCTTTGTGAGTGATCTGAGTGAAAATTTTGAAAAATAGCTTTTTGGAGTTTTTCAAATTTTCGAAAAATTCCAAAATGCATCTTCAAGTGAAAATTGGAAATTTTATTACCAAACGTCGATTTCGAAAAAAGTGAAAAAAAATTCGAAAAAAAAGTAAAAAATTTCTTATATCCAAACAGGCTATAGGTTTAACTCATTTACACATAAATTTAATTATTTGACCCAAGAATTATATTTTTTGGTCAAACATGTAATACAACAGTTGTAAGACATTTCCTTTAAAAACTTTTGTGAGAACATAAATTTTGTTATTTTTTTTGAAGTACAACTATTCAAAACACGTTTATTTGTGTTTTTACAAGCTTTTTCTGATTTTTTTTAAACAACTGTCCCCATGCCACAAACTTTATCTCTGCTTTGAGTGTCTCTGTTGTTCCCCTCCTTGTATTCTAGCTATCTCAAAGTGTCAACCAATAAGTTGAAGGGGCCACAAAAATATAAGCATACGTGCCACGTTATTTATCACAAGTTTGGCATAACTTTGTCAAAATGTCATTTAAAAATCCTACAAGAACTTTGAATTCTGAAACTAATCAGCAGCTGAAATGTTTGGGAGCCATACTTCAATACACAGTTTAAGCCTATCCGTATGTCCTTTTTTTTAATCTCATTTTAGATAGAATGACCAAGGTTTTCAAAGTTTTGAAAAATCAATTCTAGATGTAGTTGAATTTTCATAATTCTTGTCGAGGACTATTTAATTTATTTGATTGTTATGTGTATAGGGTCAAATTTGACCGTCAGCGTCTCTACGCCAATGGGTATGCCCAGTGAGTATACGCCAACTAACGTAAGGGTACGACTCGGACGTGGGGACAAAAGCGACATCGTTTAGGACTCAGTGTCTTCACTAGGAAAACGTTATCTATTTTTGTAACTTTTTGATTATTTCGAGGAAGGTCTCTTATTATATAAGGGAGACCTTCACATTGTAAAAAGGGGGGATTATTCTGGAATAATACAACTCTCTCATTTTCTCATACTCTCTCTCTATCGCTATCTCTAACGAATACTTTCTCTTGAGTTCATATTATCAGTATTAGATCTACAACAACTTCATTTTTCATCTCTAGGTCTATTATATTTGATTACGATTTACCCTTTCTTACTTTTGATTATTTTTAAGCTTGCAAAGTATATCGATAACTTTTGAGCCAAACAATGTGGCGCCGTCTGTGGGGATTTCGAGAATCAAAATCATAGTATCCACCTAGAGAGCAAGCAACTACCATTCTCTACACCACACGAAAACAAAAGATGGCTGAAAATAACACCAGAATGAAAGCGATAGTGGGTGTTACAGCCAATCTCCTTGATCCTCTCAACGAGGCCGTTGACGAGGGCATCTTGAATGCAACCCCTAGCATCACACCAGGTGCAGAGATCTCATCTTCCCCATCCGAAGATCTGACGATCTTGCATGAAAAAGGAGCTTCCACATCTGCGGCTAAGGAAGCACCCTCGGTGGTCAAGAAGCTACTGGAAGAATGGCTAACAAGCACTCTAAGTGGCTTGGTTGAGAAGTCATCGCAAAGTAACGACAGGTGTATACCAACGGTAGGTACCACTGCTGCCGTGGGTGAACCTGAAGCTGCACGAGCAAATAACAAACCCATCGAGGCACAGACCAACGATGGCACGCTAACAGCCATCCTAAAGAAGATGGAAGAAATGGAGAATGAAAACAAGGCACTCCGCGACCAAATGAAAGAACATCAGGAGAGGGTAGACAAGATCCCCGTCCCCCGACGCTCCCAAGTTGCTACCAAAACGCGACGTGGGGAGGTTCGTTGAACAACCATACACTGAAGAAGCTGCACCTCACCCTATCCCAAAAACCTTCAAGATGCCACCCTACTTGAAGGTATATGACGGAACCACAGATCCCGAGGATCATTTAATCCACTATGTCACTGCTGTAAAGGGCAACGACCTATCAAAAGAACAGGTACCATCGGTGCTGCTGAAGAAGTTTGGTGAGACGTTGACAGGAGGGGCCCTAACGTGGTACTCTCAGCTACCAGCTAAGGCGATATCAACGTTTGAGGAAATGGCGGATAAGTTCGTCACCGCCCATGCAGGTGCAAAGAAAGCGGAAGCAAGGGTCAACGACATCTTCGCCGTCAGGCAAACCACAGGGGAGGGACTCAGGGACTTGCTAGCCAGGTTTAATAGGGTAAGGATGAGTCTACCAAACGTATCGGAAGGTATGGCAGTCGCCGCTTTCCAGAACGGGCTAAACGGGAATAGTTCGAGGGCAACCAAGAAGCTACTAAGCCGCCTCATGAAATATCCCCTACCACATGGGAGGAAATCCACAACGCCTATTGCGCTGAGGTACGAGCGGACGAGGATGATCTTAATGGGCCGACCCAACGGCTAACAACGATACACTCAGAAACAAGGAGGGATCAACGCAACGAAGGACGGCGAGAAAAATTCCCACGCTCCAACAAAGACCGATACCAGCCATACACCAGATCCTCCCATCCACCACCAAGGCATACGGACGCGCTACAGCGACACGTCGCCCCACTCCGAAACGAAAGAGGTACGCCTCCTTTATTATCCGCCCATAACTTTTGTGTGTCTCCTTCAGAAATAGTGTACGCACTGGAGAAGCTGGGCACCAAAGTGCAGTGGCCGCAGAAGATGAAATCAGACCCCGCCACAAGGAAATCAAACGTCCTATTTGAGTTCCATCAGGAACGGGGGCACAAAACCGAAGACTGCATAGGCCTATGGCAAGAGGTGGTCAGGATGCTGAACCAGGGATACCTGAGGGAATTACTCAGTGACAAAGGGAAAATCAACTTTGCACGCGGACGGGAACAACCCCACAGGCCGCCGAAGCCGCCCTCCCCAGCACGCACGATAAACATGATCGTCGGAGGCGGCGATGACTTAGCGATCAATCACGTCAAGTTCACCACCACGCACAAACTAAAGCGGACCATCGCCCATGAACGGTATGACGACTTCGAAGATAGTATCACCTTCGATAAGTCTGATGCCGACGGTTTGTCTTTCCCTCATTACGAAGCTTTAGTTATCACTTTACGTATCGCTGATACAGATGTTAAAAGAATCATGATTGACGACGGAAGTGGCGCCTGTATTATCCACCCGAGGGTCCTCGTACAAATGGGACTCGAGGATAAGGTAATACCGCGTTGCATAACACTAACTGGTTTTAACAATGCAGTGGAACGGACATCCGGAGAAATATCACTGCCCGTTTTAGCAAGATGAGTCACGCTGGAAACAACTTTCCACGTGATGAACCAGGAATTGGCGTACAACGTCATCATAGGGCGCCCGTGGATACACGCCATGCGAAAGGCGAGCTAATCAGTCTTGCTTTGCAGGTCCCTTCAAGCCTTTACCAAGTGATCAAATTCCCTACCCCATGGGGAGTATTCAGCATTCGAGGCGAGCCGCGCACCGCACAGGAATGCTACAAAATAGCTCAAGATTGCGCCCACACCCAACAGCTGAGGGGGGCGAGCGCGGAGGCATAGCAATTAGCTGTGTCGGGGACTAAGGTCAACCCGACAACGGACGCCGTTAGAGACCCCGACGTCGTGGAGGCCTGTAAAGCAACGGTCGAAGATCTCGACCCAGTCCAATTGGACGACACTGACCTTACGAAGAAGGCCTACATCGGGCACGGCCTCGCCAACCCAAGTAAGTATCGTGAATTCCTAACTAACCATGTAGATTTGTTCGCTTTTTCCCATTCAGATATGCCGGGAATCCCGCGGGACACCGCCACCCACAAGCTGAATGCCGATCCATTACATCCGCCCGTGCGACAGATGAGAAGGAAATTCAACGCCGCTATCAATGAAGCGGTCATTGAGGAAGTAGACAAGTTACTGGCCAACGGCTCCATCAGAGAATCGAAGTACCCCTAGTTGGTCGCCAATGTCGTCATGGTCAAAAAGAAAAACGGGAAGTGGAGAATGTGTGTGGATTTCACCGATCTGAACAAAGCATGCCCAAAGGATTCATTCCCACTACCCCACATCGACCAATTGATCCACGCCACCGCAGGACATGAACTGTTGAGCTTCTTAGATGCCTACTCCGGCTACAATCAAATCATGATGGCCGGGGAGGACCAGGAGAAGACGACTTTCATCACCCACCAAGGGACTTACTGCTACAAGGTAATGCCCTTCGGGCTAAAAAATGCAGGGGCTATGTACCAAAGGCTGGTCACCAAAATGTTCAAAGAGCAGCTTGGTAAGACTATGGAAGTCTATATCGACGATATGCTAGTGAAGTCGACAAGAAAAGAGGACCACATCGACCATCTGAAAGAAGCCTTCGGGATATTGAGAAGGTACGGGATGAAACTGAACCCCGAGAAATGCGCCTTCGGCATGGCCTCAGGAAAATTCTTAGGATTTCTCGTATCACAACGAGGCATCGAGGTCAACCCAGATCAGATCAAGGCGATAGACGCGATACCTGAGATGTTAAACAGCAAAAAACAGGTGCAAAAGCTGACGGGGCGAATAGCCGCCCTATCCAGGTTCATCTCACGATCCTCCGACAGGTGCCATAAATTTTTCAATGTGCTGAGAAAGGGCAATGGGTTACGGTGGAATGAGGAATGCGTCGAAGCCTTGAGAAAATTGAAAGCATACCTATCTTCGCCACCACTGCTGGCCAAAGCAAGTCCAGGCGAGCCCCTGCTGGTATATTTGGCCGTATCCGAGGTCGCCATCAGCGCAGTCTTGGTTCGTGAAAACGAAGGTACGCAATCTCCTATTTACTTTATTAGCAAAACCCTAGCGGACGCCGAAACACGGTATCCATACCTTGAAAAATTAGCTTTGGCATTGGTCGTAGCTTCTCGGAAGCTCCGACCCTATTTTCAGTGCCGCCCCATAAAAGTAGTGACGACCTTCCCCTTAAGAAGCATCCCACATAAGCCTGAGTTATCAGGCAGGCTCGCCAGATGAGCCATAGAGCTCAGCGAGCACGATATCTCATATCACCCAAGAAACGTCATCAAGTCGCAAGTACTTGCCGACTTTATAGCCGACTTCAGCGCAGAGATACTACCAAAGGTGGAACTAGAGGCACGTCATGCCCCCTCCAACACCGACTTATAGACTCTTTACACTGATGGTGCCGCTAATGCCTCGGGATCGGGACTGGGACTCGTTCTCGAGGTCCCCACAGGCGAAATAATTTTCCAGTCCATACGATGCCCCGAGATGACTAACAAAGAGGCCGAGTACGAGGCTGTTATTGCAGGTATAAAACTAGCCATCAAGTATGGAGCTCGACGACTCATTCTCCATTGCGACTCCCAACTCGTGGTGAATCATGTCACTGGGACTTACCAAATCAAGGAGCAGAGATTGCAAAAATACCAGTCAGAAATCCACAGATTAATGACTGAGTTAGACGAGTGCCACTCCGAACAAGTTCCGAGGGCACGGAACGTTGAAGCAGACGGTCTAGCAATATTGGCCGCAGCCACTAAAAACTTCAACAAAGAAAGCATGGTCACCCTCCTCCATTCAGCCATTGATCACACTGAGGTACTCTCCTTAAATTTGACTTGGGGCTGGCGCAACCAGTTTGTATCCTATCTGCAGGATGGAACACTCCCACCCGACAAAAAAGAAGCCAAGAAGCTCCGCGTACAGGCCGCCCGGTATTGCCTGATAAACCACGAGCTCTACAAAAGAACGTTTGGCGGACCCCTGGCCAAGTGCCTAGGGCCGCACCAAACGAGGCCAGTGCTCGAAGAGGTACACGATGGTCACTGCGGTGCCCACACAGGTAACCGCGCCCTCGTGCGCTGCGTAATACGGGCCGGCTATTATTGGCCAACTATGAAGAAAGACGCAACAGAATATGTTCGCCGATGCGAACAGTGCCAAAAGTATGCCCCCATGATACACCAACCAGGAGAACCACTCCACTCAGTCACTTTCCCATGGCCTTTCATCAAATGGGGAATGGACATAGTCGGTCCACTACCAGCGGGACGAGGAAAGGTACGATTTCTATTAGTTTTAACTGACTATTTTTCCAAGTGGGTGGAAGCAGGTGCGTACGCCCAGATACGCGAACAGGAAGTCATCACCTTCATATGGAAGAATATCATCTGCCATTTCGGCATCCCCAAGAATATCACCTCCATACGCTCTCCTGACTGACATGACAAAGGGACTGAACTAGCATGATCTCCAATGTATAAACGGCTAAGGCCATCTCCAATGTATGAACGGCTAAGGCCATCTCCAATGTATGAACGGCTAAGGCCATCTCCAATGTATAAACGGCTAAGGCTATCTCCAATGTATAAACGGCTAAGGCCATCTCCAATGTATGAACGGCTAAGGCCATCTCCAATGTATGAACGGCTAAGGCCATCGTCGTCAACAAGTCGACCCAGCTCGACTACGACAAACAAGTAATTCGACGACAGTCGAAGTTACGTACATGGCTAAGGCCATCGACAGTATTATGGCTAAGGCCATCGTCGTCAACAAGTCGACCCAGCTCGACTATGACAAACAAGTAATTCGACGACAGTCGAAGTTACGTACATGGCTAAGGCCATCGACAGTATTATGGCTAAGGCCATCGTCGTCAACAAGTCGACCCAGCTCGACTACGACAAACAATAATTCGACGACAGTCGAAGTTACGTACATGGCTAAAGCCATCCGAATAGTATTATCGGCTAACGGCCATCGTCGTCAACAAGTCGACCCAGCTCGACTACGACAAACAAGTAATTCGACGACAGTCGAAGTTACGTACATGGCTAAAGCCATCGACAGTATTATGGCTAAGGCCATCGTCGTCAACAAGTCGACCCAGCTCGACTACGACAAACAAGTAATTCGACACAGTCGAAGTTACGTACATGGCTAAAGCCATCGACAGTATTATGGCTAAGGCCATCGTCGTCAACAAGTCGACCCAGCTCGACTACGACAAACAAGTAATTC
>NC_031998.1:45657381-45784372 GCF_001879085.1 Nicotiana attenuata
CAGTGTGCTGTGACCAATTTTACCATCAATATCGCATCTCCCTCATCTTGTTTCCCCCAAGATATTTATTATATTCTCTCTCTTCTTATTATATTATTATTATCTTCATTTCATATTTATTATTTTAATTTCCATTAAACAAAATTCCATCTTTTATATTTTTTTTGTAATTCCATAATTAAAATAATTCCATAAAAATTTTAAATAATATAATTTGTTGATTAGCAGTATTATTATGATTAATAATAATTCAAATAAAAGTGAAATCAATTTAGCATTATACAAGATTAATAAATACAATATTACTAACGATAAAATTCATCGAAATATAGATAAATATTCTTACTTCAACCTCTAGTATTCCCATAACACACAATATTATATTAATGCATTACGAAGTGCAAAATGAGCAATCTTTGTCCTTAATTCTTCTATGTCGACTTTCAATTATTCGCACCTGTCAATAGTAACAACATCTAATATTTGATATTTGCACCATTCATTTTTGAGATAATTATATATATTTTTGTACAATTAACTTATAATGAAATTAACTTATAATTTTAAATAAACATAATAAATGCACAAAAATTAGTTTATCAAAATTATACACCAAAGTTAAGATATAATATTAATATTATAAGATATTACATAACATAATTAGTATATATAAGAAGTTAAACTAAAAGATTAAATAATTAAATATAATAAAATATGAAAGTATGGGTGATAGTTAATGGGGAGATGAATAGTGTACCCCCATATTTTGAGGGACACTATTCATCCCCATTTGGGGGATAATATGGGGGAAGTTGGAGCAAAAATTTCCCATTTTTTCCCGTAGCGGGATGGGGGCAAGGTTGGAGTATGCTCTAAGGGAGTTCTATGCATTAGGAATGAGATACATCTATTTATATAGCAGTAGTTTCTTTTACCCATTACCCTTATAAAGTTTATTGAGCATGTTCATTAAGCAATTACGCTAAATCTGTGATAATGAGTAATGTTAAGAATAATGAATTTAACTTCTATACATTGATAAAAAGAGTTACAATTATATGTTACTTAAAAGATAATTGCTGATAGTTCCTAAGGGGAGGTGTTTGTGATCTAGAAATAAGAATGAATGAGAACAAAGAGACATTTGTGACATGCAAAATATGACAGCCAAATCTCCTCCTCATATGGAAGTTATTCCCCTTACCCCCCCCCCCCCCAACCCCCTCCACCCCCACCGCCTTTTTTATTTTCCTGGGTTGAAATTTGATTAAATGATAGCTTTATTAGAAATTAAACTATCCTTTTTTTAAGAAAACAACTAAGGGCTTTTTTCACTATTAACTTGAGCCAGAAATTATTCACATTCTATAGCCGAAATAGTATATAAAATTTGTATACATTTTGTATATAACATACATAATGTGTGTGTGTATACATATATACAAAAATATATATTTTTTGGCTATTATTTTAAGAGCGACTATACAGTGTCATTTTTCCAATAATTAATACGAAGCTAAACAATCCATTAAGTAACAATATTCCATTACGTGACCTTTTAATTTTTGGACTCATATCAGCTCGTGATATATGTCATATAAATTTTTTCCAAAAACATTTATCATGCAATAAAATTTATGGTGATTTTATCTTTGTATAGATGCCAATTACTCCCACTGGAAATTCTTTTTATGTTTATATTTCTTTTTGCTCTTTCACCATGCACCGACATGAAACCCTAGGTAGGAGTGTGAGAAACAGTAACTCTACGTCTGAAGTGTCACTTTCCGGATATGCTAAGAGCCAAGAAAAAGGACCCAGAAATGGAAGGCAAAAGACAACTAAAGCATTGTCATACTAGTCAATTGATTTGGGTTGTTCACTTGTCAACCACCAAGAATGGCTGCATTTGGTGTTGCGTCATGTCTCATAAGACAGCAAAAAAAAAGGGTTATATTTGTTTCTCTACTTTCAAAAATTATTTAAATTTAATCTTCGTTTAAGTACGGCCATAATCACACATGATACGTACACACAAACCCAACTCTGACCATAATTTTGATATTCTTGTTTTGCTTTTTATCATATGCTCTTGTAATAATTGTACGTTTGCCTTTTGGTATGTCAAATATTTAGCTTATCTGTCAAAATACCGTCTTTTAATTTATTTATTTTTGTTTAATTAAACAATTTAATAAAAAATATATATTTTAAATTCGTACTCATTGTTATCAATTAATATATAGCTTACTCTACATCAAATAATTAAAATTTTGAAATTGCCACAATACTTTCTTTTCTTGGCATCTAATCGTTTGCGCACCGAACTTCCTAATATTGACAAGAATAGCACATGGGTTTTATGCTAAGGAATTCAAAGTAGTAATTACTAAGTACTACTCACCTTTTTATTTTCTTTAGACAGTTGGAAAGTTTGAAATTTTTTAACCTAAGATGGGGCTGAATATGCTACAAGATCTTGTGATATAGTTGAGATGCATTGTCATCAAATATTTGATCTATAATCCCAATAGCATATTTCAATTCTTTCCCTAGCTACACTTCCATACAACGTATTTCTCGTATCCCTTAGCTTGAAATTATGTAGCATCCTGGTTTCTCTTTATCTTGTGTTCAAGAGGTATTAATTAATTAGATCACAATTTTTTGATATATTTTTATCATTTTTAACACCTTCAATCATCATAGTTTCACACGTACCATCTGTATAGGGGAAAATTGTATTTTATATATATGGTGACGTGTCAGGACACGTGGATTGGTCAAATGGTTGATGAATCACAATTAGGCACGATTCAAGAGTTGTAAAACAAACATGAGCAAAGAAGGAGGAAGAGGCATGGGACATCAGATAAGTAGCATGGCGCCCGTACCTATTTAAATCATTTATATCCGGGCATCAGAAGGAATGAATCTGGTTATAAAAAAGCGTGCAGANTTGGTGAAGCCATGACAAAGAAGATTGAAGTAGAGCAGAAGAGAATAAGAGATTTTTGAAGAATTAAAGTGTTTGACACGCTTTAAGTGGTAAAAGACAAGTAAAGAAGTTATATTTATACTAATGGGTGACCGGCAAAAGAAAAAAGTACAATGATGGAAGAGCTATAATAATGATAACCGACAATTCGTGAATAGGGAAGCCGAAAAGAAAGCCTAAGAAAGTGCTGCAAAACTGTAGAACCAATAAGAGGATGACACGTGTCTAATGCATTAAATGGAAGTGACAATTGAAGCGTCGATTCTGTCAGAGCATTAATGGTGACAAAAATTCTCTTTTAAATGAATTCCACTTCCCAAATATTCAAACTGATGAATAAATGGAAAGTGGGGGGACTATCTGTATTGGAAAAAATTGTATTTTATATATATGGTGACGTGTCAGGACACGTGGATTGGTCAAATGGTCGATGAATCACAATTAGGCACGATTCAAGAGTTGTAAAACAAACACGAGCAAAGAAGGAGGAAGAGGCACGGGACATCAGATAAGTAGCACGGCGCCCGTACCTATTTAAATCATTTATATCCGGGCATCAGAAGGAATGAATCTGGTTATAAAAAAGCGTGCAGATACAACATTCATTGGGTATTAAATGCTGAGTCCGTTAAGGAATATATATATTTAATGTAATGATTGTGTAAGGTAGCATTCAATGTCTTTAATTATTCATAATAGCCTCATTATGATATGGGCATAACGTACATTCTCAAAGGTACTTATAAAAAGGAGATATATGATCAGTTGTAGGACACACAAAAAGCTATTGAAATTTACACTGGTATCATTTGTTTTTCTTGATTATTATATTGCTACTCAGAATAATTTCTTCTTATTAATTTCCTTGATTATCAGTAACCCGAGTTCTTCTAAATTCTAGTTTTGACTAAAATTCCATTTTTTTTTGGATAAAAACCATCACTTTTATGTACGGTGTAATGAGACAATGTACTTATACGACTGTCATTTGAATGCCTACGTAGTTAATGCAGTACTTTTTCTCTTTTAATTTGTGGAAAAAGAAGCAAGAAAGGTTTTTGGATTGAAACTCTGAAACCCATGTTATGAAATCAAGATTTGATTTCCAAATCAAAACTTAGGTGGGGAGTTGTCTGCTTGTGTACCACTTATAGGTGTACAAAGAATGACCCATTTAGGTCAGGTATGTGCACTAGATCTAGAAGCATAAGCTACAGGCTTAGGGTCAATAAAAGTTAGTGATGAGCTATCCTCTTAATTGATTATCGTAAGGTTGGTACACAATCGAGGGGCTGCACATAGATTTAACTGCACATAGTTTTTGAATTATAATTTATGGTTGCCCTAAGTTGATTTCACTTCTATATTTGTACCGTCCATAAGAAACAACAACTCTACTTTCAATAGAATAGCAGTAAATAACTCGGAATTATTACTAGTATGTCTTTAGCTTGTACCGTGTACCACTAGCTAGTATGCTATTGTTTACTTATGAAATTATTATTCTTTTATTGTTCTTGTTAGGCAACCAGTATTACTGTAATAAATAATTAAAAACAACTTTTTGAAATAGAAACAGAAACAGAAACAGAAAGTTTGTAGATGTTGAATATTGAAATAATATCTGAAAATAATTTTGGAATAAATCGAGCCCACTGAATGCACAGTGTGTTCTTAAGAAAATTATTCCCCTCAAGTACCCGAAGTGCTGGAATATTATCCTCTCAGGATAGAACGATTTAACTCACCGGAGTGTTGGTACCAAAAATGCCGGTGAAACAGCAAACCACATTGCGTTCTGTAAAACACACTGGAAAATTTTGTGCGGAAGAAGAAGAAGATCAGAAAATTTCGTAAGGAAAGATTCTGGAATTCAAAGCATATTTATAGCCTTTCTGGCACTGTTTCTGAAAAGGTTTGTAACCTTTCAGAAACAGCCATGGCTGTTGGAACAGCTCTGTTTGAAATATTGCGGAAAAACGGATTTAAAAATAATCCGAGAAAGAAAACGGACTGGACCGGGTCGCGTCGGGGGTCCTGGGTTATTCCAGATTGAATTTTCATTAATTAATTAAATAATTGAAAGAAATTTTGTCCAAAAAGATTAATCAATCAATCTTTTACTGAAGCCGAAGCCGAGCGATGACGATGGCGCGGGGGTTGCCTTCTTCTTAACTCTTTAAGAGCTAGAAGAAGAGCAATTGTATATATACTCATCAAAAGTCTTTTCTTCCTCCAATATGTGACAATGTCCCTTTGCCAAGGAGGAAAAATCAAATATTTGATTTTCCCTCCATTTCCCATTCACCCTCTTTAAGTTAAACCAAGCTTAAAATGCCCAACAATTCTGTCTATATGGAAGCTTAATCCTTTCATTATAATGAAAATTCCCCACCTGTCTTATGCCATGCATTCATAATGTCTGATCCTTCATTTTAGTTGCATGCTTGAAATGTGTTTTTATTTTATTTTATCATCAGGCATGTGATATATATAAAAATTCACTTGTCCGATTAATTTGAATTTGCACAAGATAAACCAACTAAAGATATAAAAGCCCCATTAACAAGAGGTTGTTCATTCATAAGATTCGAATCGACGACCTATAGGTAAAGGCGAAGAAATTCCAACCATTGAACCACACCCTTTGATGGTCATGCTCGAATTATATCCTTCTATTCCCCAACCAGGACCCCCTTTCTATCATAGCTTACCAATTATTATTGCTATTGTGATTGTTGCCATTCAGTTTTATGTACCCCTGAAGACTATTTTCTTGTCGACTGGTAGAATAAGCCCATGAATATCAATTGGGCTTTACTGACCATAAATCTGCTCAAGTCCTAATCAAACTGTGTATAGAAAAATAAATGGGAATCTTACAAAAATGTTGCAAATAAGTTCAACTTAACAATCTTTAGCCATTAATCACAAACGTACCAAAATTAGCCAAACACAAATAAAAATTGAAAACCCAAATAAATATGCTTCTTTCTCTCCAAGAATCACACGCAAAAATCCCCTTCCATATTTTTATGTGTGATCAGTAACATTAGATGCAAGACGGAAAGAAAATTTTATGGATGAGGTAGCAAATAAAGTGATGAAATACAAAAAAATATATATACAAGATTCCAAAAATCTAAGCAAGAAAGGACCTTTTTCAATGGGTATGATTGAATTTCATTGGAAACATATAGATGAGTTAATATACAAATTTTGAGTTAGATTAGAGGTAATTTGGACTCATTTGGTATCAAAATTAGTAGTTAAAATGGAGTTCAAAAAAATCTTTTGCAACACATGTATCAAACAGGTATACACGGATATACATAGGATACATATGTGATACACACATGATATACAGTGTGATACACATCATTTTTTCATGTTTCATCTTCTACTTCGAATTTTCAATTCAAACCAGCTCAAAACTCCGCCAAATCATCCCAAAATTGAGATTCAAACTCCTTAGGATGTACTTAATCTATTCTAATAACACCCACTCAAAAGAAAGCAAAAATTTGACCTTTTTTTTTGCTACAAATAGATTATTGGCTAATATTAATAATATTTTACAAATTAGCCAATTTTTATAATAAGCTTCTTATAAATGGACATAACTGATAATTTCCCAAAATAATGTCAAGTGTACTTGTTCATATGCCTAGTGAAATCAGAACTTGGTGCTACAATAAGAGAAGTGTAACTATATTAACTAACAATGGTTTTGGTCACAGTTTAATATAGGAATCACTAATATTGTAATATTCAATTAGTAGCCAGCATAAACAACTTAAAAAATTGCTCCTTAACATATACTAGTAAATTCTTGCTTTGCTTCATTATTTGGAGATAAGCATCTTCTTTTTCTCCTTCCCTCCACAACAATACCAAAGAAGAATAGCCTAAACATTGCTGTGTGGTATGTCATCTTTGTGTAGTAGAAACCTTCGTATCTATTGTTTACCTCGAAAATACGAATAACAATTAAATTTGATTTGTGGTTTTAAAGATACGTGATTAGATTCAATACCAATAAATAATCAAGAAAAATGAAGTAGAAATGAAAGAGACAAGTGAATCAAACCAATGTTGCTTTACAGCGGTGACCTCGCGGTGGGCTTAGAACAACAAGAACGATTAAGTAAGAAAAGTAAAGTAAGAACAGTAGAGCTAAAGGACAATGCTGATGAACAGTAGACAAAAGTAGAGAGTATATTCTTTTCTCAGTGATTATGTGTTGTTACAAATGATTGGGGTCCCCTTTATATAATAGTGGAATCCTAAATATGGAATATTTTTATTTACAGTAGGGAATATTCCTGACACAGCTGTCTAACCGCCTAGTACGGAATCGTACAATAATATTTCGGGATTTGCTTCCTGATCTTGAGGACGTGGCAGGAATCTAGCCCATTTTGTTACAAGTTCATAACGGTACGATTCCGGGATCGAGCGTACTTGGCCCCGGTATTCCTCGTACTCTTATCTCTCGAGCATTGCGTTCTGTCTTCGAACTCTAATCTGGTCCACCGGGCTCGAACTCGACCTCGCCCAGACTCGGGCCTAGGATGGACCCTCGAGCCTATAAATCGGAGGTATATGATTTTGACCGTATACAGATAGTCCCCGCGTTTCTTAGAGTAAGATAATAAGAAACGATTTTATCCTTGTTTTCCCGGAGTCTTTAGTGATGACGTCATTTCCGTGACGTAGGCGCTCGAAGCAATTGAAACATCCCGTCGGTTCACTTTCCCAAAATATTGAATGTATGCCAGTATTGGTCGGCCACTAGCGCCGTCGAACCGTTGTTGCTCTTTTATAAATATGAGGCTATTCCTTTGAGTAAAGAAATTTACTTTTTCATTGTATCTTTCCCTTCTTCATCTCTTTCTCTAATCATCTGTTTCCACCGCCTCTTTAAGCGCCGGAAAACGCCAGACTTTTGTAAAAACACCATATTCCGACACAGTCTGTATCCTTTAGCTTGACATCATGGCTAAAACTTCCAAAACGGTCCCCAAAAAAGATAAGGCGCCAACTTCTTCTACCTCTCAGTCGGCCAAACCGGTGGTGCCGCCAACTCTTGAAGAAATCACCCCCGACCCTTGCGTAATTAAAAAAGACTTTGGTATTAAAAATCCCTCCCGGGCCGATGTGAGCATATGTCTCGATATCTTAGTTTGTTATCGGAGAAGAACCTAGAAGCAATGAAGAGGGACTGCGGCTGGGGCAACGAGGTCTTGGTTCAGATCCCGGGCCCCGAGGAAAGCATTACTACCCACGTGGAGGAGTTTTTAAGTATTTACACTTACCCCTTCACATTGGATCCCCTTGATCCGGTGGTGATCGAGTTCTGCAAAACATATGAAGTCACCCTTGGCCAAATTCACCCCTTCTTTTGGTGCATCGTGATCATATTACGCTACTTTTCTGAAAAGGCCGAGGGATTGGAATTCACCCTTAACCACCTGATTCGATTGTATCGGCCCCAACTGTTTCGAGGGCTTATCAAGCTGCAACGTCGAACAACGAAAGCCTTCTTTGCCAGTAACAACGAAACTAAAGATCGAGGATGGATGAGCCGGTTCGTCAGAGTAAAGACTTCGGATGTCATCCCCAGGGATAAAATGCCGTTCCTGGAGAGGTGGAACTTTAATCGTAAGTAGAGTTCTTCTTCTCAGTATTTATTCATATTCAACTTTCATGTCTCACAATGCCTTCACCTTTTTTGTAGCTACTGCCTGGGCACCTCACGCGGTTCCCGACCTCGAGGATTGGGTCCGAAAATTAGCTGTCATCTCCTCCTACGATGAGCGCAAATGGCGTGAATTATCGAGGGGCAAGTGGGAGGCCAGACATCATGGTAAATTCTCTTCCCAAGTTTCTAATACTTCTAATATATTGGTGGCGTCAACTCATTCATATTTACTTGTGCAGGCATCGGAGATGTCTCCAAAATGAGGCAAGCCCCGCCTAGGGAAGGGACCAAGCCTTTGATTCCGAAACCGGGGAAGGACAACAAAAGGTGGGTTTCGAAGCCTGAAGACCCTCAAGACAAGAAAACCCCTGCTCTGAGGCTACGGAAGAGATTTGCTCATGTGGACGCAGATTCGACCCAAGATTCCCCAGATGACGAAGAAAATAATGGTGAACAGTCAGCGTTGGTGCCTCAAACCAGGAAACCAATCGAGGCCGCCAAGCCCTCCGAACTAGAGACCTCATCCCGTGGTGAGGGAACCCTAAAAAAGGATTTTGGCAAGGCCCCCGTGTCCCCGGAGATTGAGATCGTTCCTCCACCTTCAACAGATATACCCGAAGGGGAGAGTGTGGAAACTCTTGAAGCCAATCAGAACGCCCCGAGTGAAGAGCTCGGGGCCATGACAACAGGTCACTCCCTTTCTTTACCCTCTTATTTCGAGGAGGCAATCGAAGATGCTAACGCTTTGCGTATGCCCGATCCGAGAAAGGTCCTCGAGGAAGATCCCTTTCATGGTTGCTATGCTGGGATTGAAGATACCACTGACCTTAACGATGCTTCCACCATCTTCGAAGAGGCTCAATGTCTCCTTTCTCAGGTAAATATTAACTTTCATTGCTGTAATTTTTCTTTCTTTCCTTTCCTTTGACTGGCATATCTTCACTTCATGTATAGGCCATCGTCAAGTTTAGGGCCGAGCTGAGCCAATGTGAGGCCAAGCTTAGGAAGGTTTCGGGCGAAGAGAAGGCCCTGAGGCTCCTTTGTAACCAAAAGGAAGAAGAACTTAGGGACCTCCGGGCTGAATTGGCCAAAGATCAGAAAAACGAGGCCAAGCTAGATGAGCAGGTAACTGTTATATTAACAGGGTACGATCTTCTTGGCCCTACTTCGGAGGCTAACACTTCGATATATCAGCTACAGCAAAAGTTGGAGATGATTGGGCAGCTCCGGGGCGAGGTTGATCAAGTTAAATTTGATTGTCATAGGTGGAAGAAGAACATGGATCAGCTCGCTGCCGATAAGGAAGCTGTTACAGTCCAACTGACCTCGGCCGAAACTCAACTCCGAGGCATTAAAGCGAAGGGTCTGGCCCAGGCTAAGAAAATCGAGGAGTTAGAGGTAGAACTTGCTGGAGCCCGGGCTGAAGCTGCACAATCTAAGGTTGAGGTTGAGAAGACGAAGGTCACGGCTAATAAGACCATCACCGTGTACTTAAGAGATGCCGCAGGTGTTCAAGCGGAGTTGAGGGAGGCCTACGACCGGGAAAAATGGAGCAATGAATTGGCCAAGTGGCAAGCCCGGAGGGAGACTCTCGAAGAAGGGAGACTCTCGAAGAAATCCATGCTCGAGGGTTCGACCTCACTGAGGAGATAGCCGAAGCAAAGGCACACGAAACCGATGCAAAGTTTCTCATCTCTTCAGATAACGAAGATGCCGTGAGGGGCTCCGAGGACGGGAAAGGTGAGGAAGGTGTTCCCGAAGAGGAGGAGGCTCTCTATTATATGACCTCCGAGGGTGCGGTTCCCGAGGAAACTGCTTCCGGGGATGTAACCGCAAACTAGATTAGGTTCACTTTTTCTTTTTTGTGTAAGGGCCCCTTGTGGGCGTTTAATGCACTTTTTGTAAAATATCCTTTGTGAATATAAAGAACCTTTGAGTTTCATTTTGTTCTCATTTGTGTAATATTTTGATGGTATAACTCGAGCACTAGTTTGTTCTGATAATAAACCTTTAGGTTTTTATTGATTAATACGATGCCCCTTAGGGTTTCGTTAATCTTCGAGCTAAGTTTGATTTGATGTGAGCTCGAGACGTCGTGACTCTTGAGTCCGAGTTGAGTGAGAGCAAGGTCTTGTACTCTATATATTTTGGCCCTTAGGCTCTTTTAGATCAGTTCTTAGGCTCTTTTAGATCGGCCCTTAGGCTCTTTTAGATCGGCCCTTAGGCTTTTTAAATTGGGCCAATTCGGCCTCTAGGATGGCTATATGATTTCCCCCTCTTTTCGGCTAAAGGACTTAGTGAAAATTTTAATCATGCCTTAGCATTTGTTTTTTGTACCCATTGGGTTTTTCGGAGGTTCGATGGATCGGAACCTTATCAATAGTTTGTTTGTGTAAACATAATCGAATACCTCTTGAGGTTTTTTCGAAGGCTGATGTTATCGAAGCCTTTAGATTATTCGAGGGCTGAATTTATCGAAGCCCCTTTTGCTTTTGCCGAGGGTAGCCTGATTTAACCGGTTTTTTCAAAGTGTTCGAAGGCCTTTAATTTATGGCGGAAGTCGGACGTCTCCGAGCCGCATTATTTTGGCTGTAGTCTTTTATATGACCGTAGTCTTTAGTATGGCCGTAGCCTTCGGGTGTGTCTCTTGGACTTGTTTCCCGATAACTTTTCGAACTTTTTCTAAAAGTTAGTCACCGAGTGTATTGGCCTTGGCCTTTGTTTCGAGGGGATGCCTCTTTGAGGTCTTATGAGTCCGAGTTTTTTATGGCTCGAATATGTTGACTGCCGATAACAGTCTCCGAGTGTCTCGGGGTTATATTCGTGCTTTGGCCCTTGAGCCGTTTCCCGTAGGATTATAAATGTAGAGCTCGTATAATAGTAGACTTTTCTTTGAGACACAAAGTGTTTTTTGATATAAATAGAATGCTTCTCCAAATAATTGATACATGCGTACATGTTTTGCCGTCGGGGCTCGGCTATTCTATATGGACACGGTTCATTTGACCGTTTGGCCCATTACAAAATTTTCCTATCGAGGCCCTCTTAGGCGTGAAGTATTTTCCTCGACAATATGACCTCCGAGGATGATGCCCCCCAGTATTCAAGGTTGATTGAAAAGAAGCCTTGGATACTGTTGAGTTCTCCTTAGGTAGCATATAGTTGTTGCCTCGTTAAAAACCTTGCCGGTAAAACCCATTTGGGACAAAATTCGATCTAAGGGAAAAAGAGTGCAACGCATGCTTTAAAACCTAAGGCCTTCGTGTAAAAAGGGGTGTCTTCGAGATCGTGTGCCTTCGATAGCTTCGATCGAAAATCTGTAATAAGTTAGTTTTAAACTCAAATAGACAAAAGGACAAAGTCATACCTTAGTAGTATTATTGTTTGAGTAGTGATACATTCTAATTGTTTGGTAGTTGTTCCCCTTCCATCGTGCTAAGTTTGTAAGATCCCTTGCCGCAGCTCCGAGGACTCGGTACGGTCCTTCCCAATTCGGGCCTAGCTTCCCTTCATTTGGGTCTCGAGTATTGAGGGTAACTTTCCGTAGAACTAAGTCCCCGATTCCGAAGTGTCGGAGGTTGGTCCTTCAATAGTAGTATATCTCGATCCTTTGCTTTCGCGCGGCCATTTGAACAAGTGCCGCTTCTCGTTTTTCATCTAGTAGCTCGAGGCTAGCATTCATGGCTTCGTGATTTGACTCTTTCGATGCATGTCGAAACCTTGCACTGGGCTCTCCGACTTCGACAAGGATGAGGGCCTCAGTGCCATAAACTAAAGAGAACGGAGTAGCCCCCGTGCTAGACTTTGATGTTGTTCGATATGCCCATAGGACCTCGGATAGAACTTCTCTGCATTTTCCCTTCGCATCGTCCAACCTCTTCTTTAGGTTTTGAATTATGGTTTTGTTTGTGGACTCGGCCTGTCCATTTCTAGTCGGATGGTACGGTGTTGATAAAATCCTCTTTATTTTGTGGGCTTCGAGGAACTCCGTCACCTTGCTGCCGATGAATTGTTTTCCATTGTCACATACAATCTCGGCAGGTATCCCGAACCGGTATATGATGTGGTCCCAGATGAAGTCAATAACTTCTTTTTCTCTGACCTTTTCGAAGGCCTGTGCTTCCACCCACTTAGAAAAATAATTAGTCATAAACAAAATAAATTTAGCTTTACCTGGGGCCGTTGGTAGAGGTCCGACTATATCCATTCCCCATTTCATGAAAGGCCTCGGAGATAGGACCGAGTGGAGTTGTTCTCCGAGCTGATGGATCATTGGTGCAAATCGTTGATACTTATCACATTTTTTGACAAATTCCTTAGTATCTTTTTCCATGCTATCCCAGTAGTAACCTTCTCTGATGATTTTGCGAATCAAAGACTCGGCGCCGGGGTGATTCCCACAAGTGCCTTCGTGGATCTCTCGAAGAACGTAATCGGTGTCCCCCGGTCCCAACACACCACCAATGGCCCATCGAACGTTCTTTTGTATAATGTTCCATCTTTATCTAATGCAAACCTAGCAGCTTTGGTTCGTATGGCCCTCGATTCTTTATGGTCCGATGGGAGTTTTCCATTCTTCAGATAGTCGATATACTTATTTCTCCAGTCCCATGTTAAACTTGTTGAATTTATATCGCCATGACCCCCTTCAACCATAGACTTTGATAATTGGACGACAATCCCCAGGACGATGTCATCTTCTTCAACCGAGGTCCCAAATTAGCAAGTGCATCGGCCTCGCTATTTTGTTCTCGAGGCACATAATCAGAGTCCACTCCTTGAAGTGGTGCAAAGTTACCTGTATCTTGTTCAAGTACCGCTGCATTCTATCCTCTCAAACCTCAAAACTTTTGTTTACTTGGTTTACTACCAATAAAGAATCGCACTTGGCCTCGATGACTTCTACTCCCAAACTTTTAACTAGCTCGAGACCTGCAATCATGGCCTCATACTCGGCCTCATTGTTTGTTAATCTTAGAGTTTTGATAGATTGCCTAATAGTATCACCCGTGGGTGGCTTCAAGACAATGCCAAGCCCGGATCCCTTTACATTCGAGGCACCATCTGTAAAAAGGGTCCATACCCCCGATGTTGTACCCGAGCTTAGCAAGAGTTCTTTCTCCACTTCAGGTACGAGGGTCGGCGTAAAATCGGGCACGAAGTCAGCTAAGATCTGAGACTTGATGGCCGTTCGGGGTTGATATTCGATATCGTACCCGCTAAGTTCGACGAACCATTTGGCCAATCGACCCGATAGCTCGGGCTTATGCAAAACATTTCGAAGAGGGTAAGTGGTTAATACACATATAGGATGACATTTAAAGTATGGTTTTAGCTTTCGAGATGCGCTTATTAATGCAAGCGCTAATTTTTCTAAGTGAGGGTACCTTGTTTCGGCATCTCCTAGAGTTCGGCTTACGTAATAAATAGGAAATTTCGTACCTTGCTATTCTCGAACTAGTACCCTACTTACCGCTATCTCTGACACAACCAAATATAGGTAAAGCTTTTTGTCTACCTTCGGGGTATGAAGCAAAGGCGGGCTCGACAAGTATCGTTTCAATTCTTCTAAGGCTTGCTGACATTCTAGGGTCCATGTGAAATCCTATTTCTTTTTGAGCAAGGAAAAGAACAGGTGACTCTGATCCGACGACCTCGAAATGAATCGACCCAAAGCAGCTATTCGTCCTGTTAGCTTTGCACGGCCTTCACACTGTCCACGATCGTGATATCCTCGATAGCCTTGATCTTATCGGGGTTGATTTCGATACCCCGATTTGACACCATGAAGCCGAGGAACTTACCCGAGCCAACTCCGAAGGCACATTTTTCTGGGTTAAGCTTCATGTTGTATTGCCTCAAAATTTTGAATGTTTCCTGCAAATGAACCAAATGGTCCTCTGCGCGCAGGGACTAAACCAACATATCATCAATATAAACTTCCATTGTTTTGCCTATTTGTTCTTCGAACATTTTGTTAACTAGGTGTTGGTATGTAGCTCCTGCATTTTTTAGCCCGAAGGGCATTACGTTGTAACAATAAATTCCAAATTTAAATAAACGAAGTCTTGTCCTGGTCCTCTGGGTTCATTTGAATCTGATTGTACCCGGAGTAGGCATCGAGAAAAGTTAGGGTCTCGCGGCCAGCCGTGGCATCGATCATAGGATCGATGTTTGGCAAAGGGAAAGAATCGTTTGGACATGCTTTGTTCAAGTCCTTATAGTCTACGCACATTCTAAGTTCGTTTCCTTTTTTAGGAACTACAACTACGTTGGCTAACCACTGGGGGTAATTTACCTCCCGAATAGATCCTATTTTAAGAAGTTTGGTTACCTCGTATTTTATGAAAGCATGCTTTACCTCGGACTGAAGTCTCATTTTTTGCTTCACCGGTTTGAACTTGGGATCGGTGCTTAGCCGATGCGTGGTGATTTCCGGCGGGATCCCTGTCATATCTAAATGAGACCAAGCAAAGCAATCCATATTATCGATAAGAAATTGAATGAGTTTTTTCCTGAGTTCGGGGGTCAATCCCGTTCCCAGGTATACCTTTCACTCGGGCATGTATTCGATCAAAATGACCTGCTTCAGCTCCTCGATGGTTGATTTGGTTGCATCGGATTCTTCGGGAACGACGAAGGTTCGAGCAGTAAGAAAATCCTCATCTTCGTCTTCGATTACCTGTTGCTCCGACTCCATCGAGGGTGGAGGTGGTGATTGCTATTTGGCCGCCTGCTTACCTTTGGCGCTCGATTTCTCCAATGTCAAAGGCTCTGGTATCGGCACCACTTCCTCGATTGCAAACATCTCTTTTGTAGCATGTTGCTCTCCGTAGACTGTTTTCACTCCTTCCTCTGTTAGGAATTTCATCATCTAGTGAAGAGTTTAAGGCACTGCCCTCATGTTGTGTATCCATGGTCTCTCGAAGAGTGCGTTATACCTTATGTCACATTCGATGCCATGGAATCTAGTTTCTTGTATGGTCCCAGCTACGTTTACTGGCAAGATAATCTCTCCCTTTGTTGTTTCGCTTGCCATGTTGAAGCCATTCAGGACCCGGGATTCAGGTACAATCTGATCTTGTAGGCCGAGTTGTTCCACGACCCTCGATCTGATTATGTTTGCAGAGCTACCTGGATCCACTAAAACACGTTTAACTTGAATTTTATTTAAAAGGATAGAGATTACCAGTGCGTCGTTGTGAGGCTGAGATATGCCTTCTACTTCCTCGTCACAGAATGATAAGACGTCATCGGGCACATAGCTCCGAGTCCGTTTTTCCCTGGTGATTGATACTTTGGTGCGTTTGAATACAAGTCGTTGAGGGGCATCGACTCCGCCAATGATCATGTGGATTATGTTGTGGTTCTTCTTGTTCATTTTTCCTTGCATCTCTTTCCCTGAAGTGATTCTTAGCCCGATCACTTAGGAATTCTCGAAGGTGGCCCTCGTTGAACAAACGAGCCACTTCTTCCCTTAGCTGTCTGCAATCTTCTGTTCGAGGACCATGTGTGCCATGATACTTGCACATCAAGTTCGGGTTTCTTTGAGAAGGATCGGTCTGTATAGGTCTGGGCCACTTGGTGTCTTTGATTCTCCCAATTGCTGAGACAATCCCCGACGCATCTATGCTGAAGTTGTACTCAGATAATCGAGGAGCCTCTGCGGGGTCGGTATGTTTGTCGAACCCGCTTTTACTCGTGAGTCCCCGAGAATTTTGACCTCGATCATTTCTCCGATCGCTCCGAGGATTGTTACGGCTCGGGCCACTGTTTCTTCGATTGGCATATGGCTGATATCGTTCTTTGTTGAATCTCGAATCCCGGTCTGTGTCCCTCGGGGGCTTGGCTACGAATCTGTTAGGATGAACTGAACCCGAGGGGGCTCCCAACTAGTCGTCCTCGACCCTGATTTTTGACTTGTAACGATTGTGCACATCCGACCATGTCACAACTGGATATTCGGTCAAGTTCTGCTTTAATTGTCGAGATGCAATCGAGCTCCTTTCATTCAAACCCTGCATGAATGCTTGCACTGCCCATTCATCCGAGACCGGTGGTAACTCCATTCGCTCCATCTGGAACCTAGATACGAATTCCCTTAACATCTCGTCGTTCCTCTATTTTATCTTAAAGACGTCCGATTTTCTCATGGACACCTTTATGGCCCCTGCGTGTGCTTTCACGAAGGCGTCTGCTAACATAGCAAATGAATCAATAGAGTTAGGATCTAAGTTGTGATACCAAATCATAGTCCTTTTGATAGTGTTTCCCCAAACTTTTTCAACAACACTGACTCGATTTCATTATCATTCAAGTCATTTCCTTTGACCTCAAGTGTATGAAGTAATATGTTCGTTAGGGTCAGTTGTCCCGTTATATTTGGGTATATCGGGCATGCGAAATTTCTTAGGAATGGCATCGGAGCTGCGCTCTGAGGGAATGGTTTTTGTATGAACTTTTTGGCATCCAATCCTTTCAAAATCGGAGGTGCCCCGAGTATCTGGTCTACACGGGAGTTATAATTCTCCACCTTCTTATCATTGTATTCAATTTTCTTTTCTCTGGACTCGATCCTCTTAGTGAGCTCTTCGAGCATTTTCATAACGCGGGGTTAGTCCCCGAGCCGCTTTCATTTGACCTTTCTGGCGTTGGCTCAGCACGTCGATTGTTTTCATGTTCAGCTAAACTGGGAGTCTTATTTTGACTTTAAAGTTGAGCAATGGCGATCTGTTGAGCTTGCAGCATTTCGAATATCACTTGGAGGGTGATTCCTCCATCACCCACGCCTTGTGTTCCTTGACCACCAGGTTGGGCTTCCCTGCGTACCCTCCCTCCGGGGTCTGTGCCTAAATCCGCATTTAGAGCAATATGAGAACTAACATCAATTGGTTCCATGTTTGGCACTTCCCCAAGGTTTACCGGTGGTACACCAACCCCTACATTATTATTTTCACCAAGACCTTCGTTGTCATGAGCAAGTGCATTTTGTGAGCTAGACATGTTTCAGCATGAGAATCAAAAATTCTTGACAAGAAAAAGTGTAAAAATAACGTGTGTAATAAGAATCAGTAAAGAAACAATCACTATTATCTTTAGCCCCACGGTGGGCGCCAAACTGTTTACCTCGAAAATACGAGTAACAATTAAATTTGATTTGTAATTTTAAAGATACGTGATTAGATTCAATACCAATTGATAATCAAGAAATATGAAGTAGAAATGAAAGAGACAAGTGAATCAAACCAATGTTGCTTGACAGCGGTGACCTCGAGCTTAGTGACCTCGAGGTGGGCTTAGAACAACAAGAACGATTAAGTAAAAAAAGTAATGTAAGAACAGTAGAGCTAAAGGACAATGCTGATGAACGGTAGACAAAAGCAGAGAGTATATTCTTTTCTCAGTGATTATGTATTATTACAAATGATTGGGGTCCCGTTTATATAATAGGGGAATCCTAAATATGGAATATTTCTATTTATAGTGGGGAATATTCCTGATACAGCTGTCTAACCGCCTAGTACGGAATCGTACAATCATATTCCGGGATTTGCGCCCTGATCTTGGGGACGTGGTAGGAATCTAGCCCAATCTGTTACAAGTTCATAACGGTACTATTCCGGGGTCGAGCGTACTTGGCCCCGGCATTCCTCGTACTCCTATCTCTCGAGCATTGCGTTCTGTCTTCGAACTCTAATCTGGTCCACCGGGCTCGAACTCGACCTCGCTCGGACTCGGGCCTAGGATGGACCCCCGAGCCTATAAATCGGAGGCATATGATTTTGACCGTATACATCTATAACTGGAAATATCACCTTCGACTCGAAAATTGTAGGGTCATATCGATCTTACGATCTATACACTTATTCATTGTTGGATGTGCCTAGGCCTTCACTAGCAACCCTGTATTGTTTGACAGCAACCTGACCTGAGTTTTCTCAGGCACCAAAGGGCCATATCTTCATGATCTACGAACTTTGTTTCCCGTCTCATACCTGCTATGATTTTTATGATCTTAAACAAGACTTCAACTCCTTCGCGGAGTATGCCTTCAAATTCACACGTGCTGGTGGCCTAAAACAAAAATATATATAATAATTACATCAATTATATGTTATATATAATGATATAGTACTACTTCATATTTTTGGGGCCTCTATTTATGGGCCTAAACCAATGGCTTCATTCGCCTTACACTTCAGTCACCCCTGTTCAGCAATGAGGGTGATATGAGATGTGTATTCTTGTCTGAAAGTTTAAGTTATTCTGTCCATTTCTAAGATGGTTTATCAGTGACAAAAGAGAACTCACAAATGTTATATATCCCCAGGAAATAAAGAGAAGAACCGTGCATTCTTACTGCAATAGCTTTTGCAATGTTGTTAACCACGACATTTCTTTCATGGACAACTATTCTAGGATATTATTTACCTTGACCATAGTTATATTAAAGGGCTAAAGAGAATAAAAGGATTTTAGATTTAAGACCAGATAAACTTCAAACATGTTAAAGATTTTCCTCTATTAGAGTTTTCTGGGGTATGGGCAATTAAAGCAGTTAAGAGAGAAATTTCACCACCATATATTAGTGCAGTTATGATAGATAAATTACAAGTTGTATCAAGCTTCATATAAGATATAATATAAAGCACTCATATACAAAATTTTATGACCTTTTGCACAGGCGTGAAATTTTTTGTCAGTTAATTGCTTACCAACAGGCTGCTTGCGTGTAGCTCGCCAAGAAACATATACCATAATGGCTTTTAAAACATGTACTTACATAGTTGATAAGGTAACAAAATGGGCATGGAATAACTATTTTCTCTTTATTGTCTTAAGCGTAGATGCATGCGTTGATTCATGAAACCATGATTCAATTCATAATATTATTTGAAAATGAGAGTTCATAGAACCTAACAAGCAAGAACATATAGTAGATATCCAGTTTAGAGAAAAGTATACAATGAAAAAGAGAGGGATAATAGGAGTTAATCAGTCTTGGACTTTCACATGTAAGAGCTTTCTAAGCTAGAAGTAATAAGTATTATGTAAACAGGTGGAGCTGTATTAACTCACCAAACATCATCAGCGTCCCTAGTTTGTCATATGTTGGGGGACTTCGTACTGCAGGATTTCGCATAAACATTTTTCCTCCAGATAGCTAAATCACCTTTTGTATATTTCTTCTCCCAGCAAGAAGCTCAGCAAGCTCTTCATTTCTCTTCTGCTCAGGTTTCTTCCTTGGTCCTGTTCGAGGTTTTGTAACAAGTCTTCCAATAAATTGGAGGACCAGAAAGTATCCCGTATCTGTTATGTCGAGGAAGAGGCAAACCCGAAAATAAAGAAAGTAAAGAACACCATATCTTATATATCTTTTCCCGACGATGATCTGCAACACCAAATGTTCTTTCTCATATTGGAGTGTTCCAATGGAATTGTGTTTTCACTTTTCCAGAGGTATTAATAATAGAGCTTCCGGTGCTCCTTACACCAAGGAGACACTTGATGCCAACACCAACGTCAACTTTAAAAGCTTTTATGAAGTGCTTAGTTGTTATTTGTTCATATGTTTATTACTCTTATTATTGCTATCAAGTAGAGTTCCCATGTCCTCCCTGTATGTTTATGTGTTTGATACACGATTAAAAGAGATATAAAACTAAAAGGCCTGCATGCGAGGCAGCTTTCTGAAGTCCTAAATTAAGTAAACAAATATTTCCCTCTTAAAGCTTTAACCTTTTGCATGTGAGACGAAACTCACAATTCAATAAGTTACATATTCTGATAGATATTTTTGTAAGAACTTCATTAATTGAAATGTTTCACAACATAATCAAACTTCCACTCTTGTGAAAATACTTAATCTTGCTGTAATCCTGAGATACTGTCAAAGATGACATCGTTTTTGTCAATAATATACTACTAGTATTTGCCTTTTTTGGATGAAGAAGCATTTGCATTAATGAAACATGCAGCATAACAAATAAAAATCTAAATCCACAAAAGAGCATAACCAGTTTCTTTTTATGAGTTAGCAGATTAATTTTTGTATATGTCAAACCGTCCCAAGCACGGACAAAGGAGTAAGGCCGTGGTCCGGCCGGAGTACAGTGGACAATGCCAGCAACGGTGAAGGAGGCACTAGGATGAGTTAATTAATCATCTAAACAATAACAAACACAGTATCTTGACCTTCCACAATGAATCTACACATTTATCTACAAGCGAATCGAATCAATGTCAGAATTTGCACTAAAATTAGAATGTTTTCATGAGTTCTGTTGTTGTGTCGGCAGCAACAGGACTGCTTTTCCAGTCTTTGAAGCTCATACTAGTAATATAGCTGTAAAATATCACTCTTTTTTCACTTCACTTCATGACCAGTACGACAACTATATTGAAAGGAACATTCACAGTGAATTCAAGATTTCAAACAAGAAATCACGAAAGACTACATCACCAAATTTCTGAGAGAAAGCAGAAGGATGAAGTAGGAAAAAGGGCAAACTGATCAAAAGGGTCTTTCACTAACAACTGCATAAAGTAATTAGTAGAGGCAAAAAATCAATCTGAATTATTTACATACAAGAACTAAGATACCTCATCCTTATTAAGGGTACATCCATATCCATTTATCTTGAAAAACTGATATAAGCATTGCTAAAAGATGCTCCCTTTTTTATTCGCAAAGCAAATGGGTACACACATAAACGGTGAAATCTTGATTAAGTAATTGCAACAAAAATTTAAAACAATCCCCTTTGATCAAAAGAAAAATGGGTACGCATAGAAGATATACTTGATTAAATTAGTTTAGCTAAAGGGGTCATAGAATTAGAGCAGCGAAGTACAAAAAATTAAAAATCATGAATTGACCTTATCTACCAGGAAAGTAGAGGTTTTCAATCTTCAGTAAGTAAGCAAATAGACCTCATGATGTGAATCTCCCTTTTATGGGATGTTTACCCGTAAAACGGTAAAATTGAATTTATAGTGTGGTTTATAGACAAACGAATCGATTTGATCCCTAAATGATAGATAAATTAAATAAAATGCAAGACTTATCATTGGAATCGAGATAAAATAACATATAGCGGAAACAAGGCTTCCGAAGGCAGCAATAAGAAAAACGTTAGATAGAAAATAAGGTATTATTGAGCTTGGAATAATGTGTAGCATAGGTTTGTCAGATTTTTCCGTGTCTTATAATGGCCGTTGAAGTCACTATTTATAGCTATACCTCGGGAACAAGATCCAATGATCAAGTCCCTCTTAATTGACAATAATGAGGGTCATTGATGAATATGTAATGGCAGGTTATGAATGCCGAAATTCTCTATAACGGATGTGTATTTATTGAGAAATATTCTTCACTAAATGTAATCTGGTGGTAAATATTTGTTTCCCCTCGTTGATAATGTTCCCTTCGGGGTCTACCCGATGCCAACCGAAATTGTTGTTCTCGGTTGATAAGTGTGGATTTTGACCATTTATTAATACCTTTTTACTTTTGTTTTAGTCCGAACGTATTGATTTATGTTTTCAAAACTGATGAAAGTGTACAAATTGCAGGAATGTTGGAAATTTGGGCTCTTATGAAGAAACCCGACTCAAAAAGGAGTGTTCCGACTCACAAGGCAAGAAGGGGCGCATCATACAAGATGTGCGGTCCGCAGAGGTATATCTGCGGCAGCAGAAGCAAGTGCGGACCGCAGAATTCCCTCTGCGACTGCCAAATCAGTGAAGAAGCCCAACAGGCTTTAAGCAGAAGTTTGGACCGCACATGAATTGTGTGGCCACAGATCATGGTCCGCACTAACTAAAGTTCAACAAGTTCAGAGAGTGTGCAAATGACTAAGATTGAAGCTTTGCGTGAAGTGCGGACCGCACAAGAATTCTGCGGCCGCAGAAGCTGACTTGCGCCGCAGACCAAATTGTGAGGCTGCAGAATCCGAGTTCCTGCAAGCTGAAGCAGTGTGCGGACCCCACATGGAATTGTGCGGCCGTAGAACATCCCGAGGGGTATTTTTGTCACTGAATTTTGGGCCACTATAAATAGACGGGAATCACATTTTTAGGTCAAGTTTTGAAGTTCAAGTAGCTGTAGCCGTTATAGTTTTCCATTTTAGGAAATTTGTGGTCATTTTGGGATTAAAACATCATAATTTATCAATTTAATCTTACATTATGAGTTTAATTAGTACTTCTTATTTGTTTTCTTCATTTTCTACTATGAGTAGCAAGACTTTTACTAGGGTTGGGTCCCAACCCTTGTGTGTAAACCTTATGGATATTTAATTTAATGCTTGTTTATGATCGGGTGTTGATTATTTAGCCTTGTTTATGCTTTAATTTTTGAATTAATGGTTGCAAACATTGATTCATTCCTTTTTGACTTGGTCTTTACATGAGAAAGAGAGACCTAGTCTAGGAGAACTTGGCTAACAAGAAATTGGGCTAATTAAGGATTTGATTAGCCTAATTAAAGGGTTTGAACTAAAGATAGGGAAAATCCTACTTGAGCTCATACTAACTATTTAACTTGATACCCATTTGGGCTTGAGAAAGCCAAATTGGGCGAAATCACTCTATGACCGACATGTATTCAATAGGTAACTTAGAGTTGATATAATACACTCCGATCAACAAAACTAGTGTTAACATACTTAAGCCATTAGGTGAACACCTAAGTGAAAGTCACATCCCTAGGCTTTTTAACCATTTGGTAAAAATAACAAAAATAATCATTCGCTTTCTAGTTTCATCTCCTTAGTTTATAATTGATAGTGATAATTTAGAAGTAGAAAATAAAATCCTTTTTTTGGAAGCGCAATTAGTTATTTCATTTACTCTCATCAAGTGTATACCCAACACCCAAATTGAACTCTCAATGGAAATCGACCCCTACTATTAAGTGCGGATTGGACGTGGATCAATTTTTGGCGCCCTTTTCGGGGAGTTAAAATGGTGTTAGCTATATATTTGAGTGTATTTTTGGAATATCTTATTTCCTTTCTGTGTTACTAACTTGGTTAAGAAATTATAGGTTCAAACATGGCGAACAATGATCTTAGAAATTTGCCTTTGGGGAAATTGGACGGCGAGGATGAACAAGTAGAGTAGGTAACTCTTGAGCCACAAGCCAATTGGAGAGGTTGGGTAAATCATGACAATATGCCCGCTCCACCCCCACCTCCACACCGGGTGTTACCCAACAAAGGTTATGCGAGTGCAATAGTCCCTCCCCAAGTTAGGGCGGGCAACTTCCAAATCACCAATGTGATGTTCACTTTGTTTGAGCAACGGGGTTTCTTTACCAGTACTCCGACTCAAAATGCTTATGAACATTTGAAGGGTTTTGTAAATACATGTCGTGGAGCAAGCAAACTAATATTTCCAAGGATCCATTGAGGCTAAGAATTTTTCCCTTCCTCTACGGGGGAAAGCTTTAGATTGGTTGGAACGATTGCCGAATCATTCAATTCCCACTTAGAATGAGTTGGCAGAAAAGTTCATTGCTAAATTTTTCTCTCCCGAGCATATGGCTACACTTCGAAATGAGATCTTGGCATTCAAGCAAGAGCCGAATGAGCCACTACACTAGATATGGGAGCGCAATAGAACAATGGTTAAGGAATGTTCCAACAACGATATGACGGAAAACATGATTCAACAAACTTTCTATCGTGGGATTAACACATCCAACCAATGTGTAGTGAATCAACTAGCCGGTAGGAACTTTATGATCACGCCTTATGCGAAGGCGTGTGAAATCTTGGCTGAGATGGCGGAAACGTCGTCGGCTTGGCCAATATTCCACAAGGCGATCTGAACAAGATCCACCTCCACAAAGAATTGCATGACCATGGGTAAGCCATTGCCGAATTGACCACTTGTCACGACCCAAAATCCAACTAGTCATGATGGCACCTAACCCAACCCACTAGGTAAGCCAATTAACAATTATCCAATTCCAATGATAATTAATAAGACAATTAAGTAATAGAAAGTATCTGAATCTTATACATTCCCCAAAGACTGGTAAAATAAATCACGAGCTTCTAAGATTAGAATTTATAAAGCTGGTATGAAATAAATACATCATCTGTTCGAAATATACATAAATAGATTTTTTTATAAATCTAAGGCTACCATGAACAAGAGGCAGCTACTACCGGAACACAGGTATGTCTTCAATTCTAGCTCCCATCGATCACAACAACATCAACATCCAGCATCTGCACACAAGGTGCAGAAGTATAATATGAGTATAACCGACCCTATGTACTCAATAAGTAACAAACCTAACCTTAGGTTGAGAGAAGTGACGAGCTGGAACAATGGGCGGGTCAAACACCAATAGCCAACAACAGTTCATAACAACATAATGAAAGTAATATAAGAGGTAACTCAGAGATAAAAAACTCAGCTCATTCACAGTTCCAGAAAAATAGATTTGTTTTTCAAGTAAATCAGTGGAAATCCAAATCTTTTACCGAAATCGCCAAAAATGTGATTAAGTTTGAAAATCTGTAATTTTTCCCAAAAAGACTTTCAACAGGTAAATGCTTCATTTTCAAAATGGCATGAGAAAAATACATCTCTATGCCTATAAGTCAATATGTGTGAGAAGTCATGAATGACATGATACCGTACAACATGACGAAAATGCATCTCTATGCATTTATGCCAAGTCTGCATGTCAATGCAATGTATCCCAGAGATGAACTCATGTACTCGCAGTCTCAGAGTACTCAATCTCGCTGTCTCACACTTTTCGCTCATCATGCTCAATCACTCAACATGCTCAGTCACTCAGTACTATATATGGCCAATCCAGCCTAGGTAAGATCCATCCTGAATATACACATAGCAACTAAAAGTCAGTCACTCAGTACTATATAAGGCCAATGCAGCCCGGGGAAGATCCGTCCCCAAATATAAATGCTTCGGACAAGATCCATGTCAAGGGAAGATCCATCCCTCAATATAAATCAACTGCGCTCACTAGGGGTGTGTGCAGACTCCGGAGGGGCTCTTTCAGCCCAAGCGCCATAATAAGCCATATCCAGGCATAAATCAATATAACATGTTGCGGCATGCAGCCCAATCCCATAATATCACTCACACTCAGGCCCTCGGCCTCACTTAGTCATCAATCTCTCCAGTCTCTCGAGCTCACAATGCCATGACACTCGCCTAAAATGATGATATGATGTGTCAATAAATAGTAACAGGGACTGAGAGATGATATGAAATGAATGAACATGACCGAGTATGAAACTGCAATTTAAACGAGCAATTCGGGGTACATAGAGATTTAGTTTCAACACCAAACACATAACACGCAATTCGGGGTTTCATACCCTCAGCACCAAGTTTAGAAGTGTTACTTACCTCGAACAAGCATCAAATACCCAGCAAGCCAAACGATACTCCGTAAGTGCCATTTCGTGCGTCCCGACCTCCGAACGGCTGGTAAAGAGTTAAGAGCAACTCAAATACATCAAATAATGTCAAAGGAAACAATTCAGAATGATAAAGGTCGAATCCTTAATCAAAAATTCAAAATCGGCCAAAAAGTCAAAACCCAGGCCCGCGCCTCAGAACCCGATGAAACCTACAAATTCGACAATCCGTTCAACTACGAGTCCAACCATACTACTTTCACCCAAATCCGACTCCAAATCGGTGTTCAAAACTCAAAAATTCACTCTATGAAACTTTTGACAAAACCCCTCAATTTTCTCTTTAAAATTCACAATCCAATTACCGAAAACGAAAATATATTTACGAAATATAACCAAAATCGAGTACATAATACTTACCCCAATTTATATGGTGAAACTCGCCTAAAATATTGCCCAAATCCGAGCTCCCCAACTCAAAATATGACCAAAATGAACAAACCCTCGATATTAAATATTTTTTGCCAGCTATTCTACCTTGTATCGTATGACAAACGATTCCCAAACTCACTTTTGATGCCTCCAATGGATTCCTTGTGAAATTTCATCCAAGATAGGCTTATCACCCAATTTGGCCTTAAAATGAGAGACATATGATGTTTAGAAGTTTTAAATGATGTCTGGAAATTTAAGGGATTAAAAAAATGACATATTCGTAATTATTTTACACTAGAAAATGAGCAACGAAAGAATTTTCGTGTTAGCACCCAATATTCATTCGGAACCTCCCGGACACAAACCATATATGCATAAAATATGCTACCAACCTGCTCGCGCACTCAAAACACAGAAAAGAGGTCATCTTGACCGGATATTGATCATGGTCAAACTCAAAATCCTTAACTTAACTAGTTTCTCAACCAATGATCCAAAACACGCCCGAGCCTCTCGGGACCCCATTCAATCATACCAACAAGTCTTAAAACACGATACGAACTTATTCGAAGCTTCAAATCACATCAAACAATACAAAAACGATGAATCGCACCTCAAATCGAACTTAATGAACTTTCAACTTTTCAACTTCTATAACTCGTGTCGAAACATAGCAAATCAACCCGGAATGAACCCAAATTTTGCGCACAAGTCCCAAATGACATAACAAAGCTATTCCAATTCCCGGAACCACAATTCGAATCCGATATCTACAAAGTCAACTCCTGGTCAAACTTATGAACTTTCCAAACCTTCACATTTCCAACTTTCGCCGATTAGTGACGAATCCTTCTAGAAATATTCAAATGCAAATCCGGGCATGCACCTGAGTCCAAAATCACCATCTGAACCTAACAGGACCATAAAAACTCCCTTACGAGGTCAAATTCACAAAAAGTCAAACTTGGTCAACTCTTCCAACTTAAAGCTTCAACAGTGAAATTCATTCCTCCAAATCGATTCTGGATAACCTGAAAATCAAAACCGACGATTCACACAAGTCATAATACATCCTACGGAGCTACTCATCTCGTAAACTACTGAGTGAAGTGCAAATGCTCTAAACGACCGCTCGGGTTGTTACATCCTCCCCCATTTAAACATTCGTTCGTCCTCGAACGTGCTAGGAGTCGTTTCAAAGCCATCAAACTGCCGTGTAACCTTACCATGCACATACCCGGGGGTGATCCCATGTCACCCTATTATATATAAGCCTAACGACACAACATAACTGAAAATTCTTAATTCAACCTTACCCCGTAAGCCTCAGAATCCAATTTTTTCCAACATCCGGAATTTCTTATAAGATCTGAATCTTGCATCTACCAACTGTATAAGTCTGAACAAGCTGTATCAAGCCATAACATAACCCAAGATGTAACCACATGACATACCGCATAACTCAAATACTCATAGCAAAATCTCCAATCATAGTAGCTGCCCAATACAACCCAATTTTGGTAATAAACCTCATATCAAACAAAACCTCGCTCTAGAACCTTCGTACACTGCCGATGATGAAGAAAAACACAGAAACTCATAACCATTCATCGGATCAACAAGTCATGAAGATCCGTCTCATTCAACAAGAGCTATAGCCAATTTCTAAGCCGCCTTCCAATATTATGCTTCCAAATATACCGCAATCTGATCCGATAGCACCCATCCTAGGTCCGACGACCTCATCTTCTCAAATATAGCCGCCCTACTGACATGCCACACCAATACAACCTTAAGCCACAAACCGCGCAATCCGTGCACCAATACGCAAAAATTCGAATGTATTCAAACATGGAAAATGACTCAAATGAGGGAACCGTCCCGCAAGCTCAGCAAGTACCGCCACAATGCAATGCTAAAAACCCATCATACACCGTAGAACCAAAACACACGAATCTATCACAAAGGATCTTATCTCAATATAGCTCTACTACAATGTGTGACCCCATCCAAACACGGGTCCGTATGAAATACCTTAGCCACCATGCTCAAAATCAATAACTGCGTGCAATTCGACATCAAGTAGTCAAAGTGAATGGACATAATCATGAAGCAGAAACAACACAATATACCACAACCGGAAAAGGCCATAACCAAGGCGCAATCAGCCATTCCACACCCCAATAATAATTTTGCTAGAATTCCGTTATAAGGCCCGTACAGAACCACATCATGCATGCATATAACCAACAAACACAACCTCTCGTAGAATAGAAGAATAACACATAGAACATATCAAAACACAACACGCTCACTCTAATCGAATGACACATCCCTCAACAATAGCAGTACAGAGCCAACCAATGCGACCCGGTACAGAATACACATCCTTGTTGGACCTACCAATGGGCCCCAAATCAACTCTTGTCACCCACAAATAGATAATTAACCCCCCGAAGGTCCACAATGACCTAACCAAGACAGATACTATCATATGGCTAGATTTGGCCAGATCTTCACAGTCCACAACCACAAAATAACCTACTTCTGAAAATTTCCGGTCTCCAAATCCATAGAACACACGAATCACCATATCTGATCCCAACTCTACCGCCCAAATGCCTAACACATCTCTCATGAACGATCATCCTACGAGGAATACTTCTCTAATTCTTCCGTGCCATATAGCAATATCTAAATATCAGCGGTTGATCAGCTAGGAGAATACCGCAATACCAATGAAGCATCCGTAAATCAAAACACAGTGCGCCTTCCGAAAGGTACACTCTCCTCAAGTAAGACCAAATAGTAATATCACTCACCTAGTCTTCTGAAACCGTCCATGTTGCTTAAGAATTCATGATCTTTCCTTCAGAACTGAACCGTGACCTTTCACATGCGAATCTCAATCCCACACAACACACCACATCTATCATGCCATCATATGAAAAGCACGAGGATCTCATAATTCAATCCGAGTCATAAGCCAACTACATACTCAATTAGCCAGGAAACATTCGTTTGATCTCATCCAGGAGAAAATCACAACATGCAACTTGTTCCACACACCAGTAGGAAATTTACATCTCAAACCGTGGTAGAAACCATTGAGAACTCTTCCAAACCTATTTGCACATAACCAAGCCGTCAGAGCTAAATCTCTTTAACTCAACCAAGCCACGCAGGTTACCAAAACCCAAGAGCATTACCACGAAACACATGTAGAGACTCTCCACATCATAAGTACCCAAAGAACCGATCATATCCATTACTGTGCTGATCCAACCTACTATCAAGCTGTCCTACTCCTCCGAGTTTCTTTTGAATTGCCTTCAAGTCGATACTTCTCCTCGCTCATAATACCACAATCCTTAACCAAAATTCACCACACGAGACCCTAGCATAAAACCACACCGCCCCAAGGCCCATAAAACACTGTATCCGTTCTTAAGAACCACAACCAAGACACCCACTCAAAGGAGACCTTCTATGAATCCAAAACCATTTCCTTCACCTTCCTGATGCTGAAATATAGAATTCATAATGATATAAAAATGCCACAAGTCTCGACACCATCCAACTTAAATCTCATATTCTAGCCATGTACAAATTCGCAAAATTCTCAATTGCTACATATAAATCTTGAATTTATTAGAACCTTCTCGAGGTTCGTCCACTCTGCTCAAATCTCAATTGCAACACCCAAACGGGCCGAACGACCTGTGCCCCATTAGCTCAATAACACCCGAAGAAGTAACCCATACCTCTAAACAACCGAGTGAACCCTTACTCCATGCACACTACATCTATCACGAATAACAACTCAATTATTCCATGATTCCCACATACCCATAAAGTGTAATATAACACGTATCCAGAAATTCCTGTACTTGAGTCATCCTCGATCTCAACCTCTACAAGTCATATCTGATTCACAAGTATGCCTCAAACTGAAACTAGTACAACACATAACCACGTAATCAAATCGTCGATAGTAGACTCCCCTACTTGGCTCAAAGTCATAGAAAAAAACACTCGATAACTCATAATACCCATACTCTATTACTGCCATAATCTCGCAACGAAGCTCAACTCAATCCTTCATAAGCTCATGTAACAAAAACCATCTAATACCTCAAATCATCTGCAAATCTCGCATTCATCCCCGTTTCGGTCAAGTCAACTATTACAACCGATCCAAACTCAAATCACACAAATATAATCCACTGGTAGAAAAGAAACTTCCACACAACATCATAAAAAAATCACACATCCATAGATTACCTCGCAGGTTATAACCCACCTACTTAGCCTCAAACTGCCATCTCTTTATCCTTTCCACCGCCACAACTACTGCGCAATTACTTAACCTTCCTGAGTTTAAACTCACAACAAGACATGAAAATCTACTCCACTCCACAATTAAACAACGTGAAAGATCCTTCTACACATCCATAACTCAACACTATACGTCAAATAAAGATAGAAATCAAGCACCCAAGAGCTTACATCTCAAGTAAACTCTTTTCGTCACATTCAAACAATCTGAACACTTCCCGCAATCACATCATACTCGTCATATAGCCATCCAACCACCCATCGAGCCACAGATTCCACTAATAGGGACACTACCAGACTTATAAGTCCAAAAGCACGTGCTCATACAACCAAAATCCCCGTGTTAAAGCTACAGTCGAAACCCGGCCTCAAGACCTCCAGACTACCCCATCATAGGTACACGAAAATCACATCTCGCACCTCATCCATCAAATCACAAGCCATCGATGCACAGTTGATGCAGAGCGCTCACATGCGCATGAATGCGTGAAAGGAATTCAAAGAGTTACGCGGCATGAACTCTGATTCTATCCGGGTATTCAATCCCGCCGCTGAGATGCTCAATTGGCTCCTTAACCTTGATAGGAAGATGGCTTATTCAATAATTCGTGCATAAGGGTAAGGAACTTTGGATGAACTAATGCGAATGAGTGTAAGCCTCGCTGCTCGAAAACACCCAGTGCTGACCACACTGAGAGACACAAAAGCGCAGGTAACGCCAGTTGGCGAACTGGCGTTAAGCATCCCTAGCGGTACGAAAATAGGGGTTGTGATGATATCATCTACGTCTGTATCGCTCCTCGTGGAGTAGATCCCGCATCCAACCAAGTCTTTGACCATGGAACAGGAGAATTCCCACTACCGCTGGCAGGCTAGCCGGGCCGTGAGCACGGTGGGAACGGGCTTCCTAAGAAGCCTGCCCGGGCCGAGGTCAGCATAGAATTAAGGGGACGACCCTAATCTTGTGTTGGCTTTGCCAACTTATTGGGTTGCGGGTGGAGAAAGCGGACGTGGGGACTCGGGTCAGGTGGTGCAGCGTAACTAAGAGAGCCATTCCATTTAGGGCGAGACAAAATGGGCGGGCACGGGCGGTCTGGTGTCCGAGCCGATTGGTCAGACGACGACTACTTCACTTATTATTTTAGTATTAGCCGCCTATCCCGGAATGGAATGGGATGGAATAGAAAGAACACGAAGCTCTAACGCTACAGGGTTGGTTTTTTTAGGGGGATAGGCTTGTGAAGAAGCAAGCTTATCCCCACCCCGACCGGTAGCTGCTACGTTTCCTCATCTCTTCTAAACTTCCCCCGATCTTCGGCCCGAGCTGTATGAGGCAAGAACTCATCCCATGTACGGTTCAGAGGCCGAGCCCCACCCCAACAGTAAGGGTGCGGCTTAGGTCAACTAACAAAAAAAAGATACAGTTCACTCAACGATTGCCTTTAGGTTCTAAACTCCATATGGGGAAGGAGCGTTGTTGTTGTGAGGTCTTGATCATTTACATGGACCCACTTTTCATTCCATTTGTGGGAATTTGATGATCTATAAACCGCCCCTAACGAGCGATCGGCTCATGTTTGAGCATGATGAATCACTTCGTGCCGACCTGTTGCCAATCCACTTTCCGGCCTCATATGAGAATGGAAAACTGGAGCATTTTTTCTATCGGTGGATGAAGAATCGCGAACATAATAATTTTTGGTTGACCATGTTCCCAGAAAAAAGATACTTTAGAGAAAAGACGAGCACGACTGAAGTGGCTATACATACAAATCTATTTACGGATCTATATGCTTCGATTGGAACTGGAAGTTCCAGAACAGGTGGCTGGTATACCACAATAATAAAACTTCCTTTTATTTTTTTTATTCGGATCGGATTTATGTTGGCTTCGTTGGGAGGCTCGCGTAGTTTGTTACGTCAGCTCCAAAAGGATAAGTTGCGTTGGAATTGATAAAGTTCCGTGGAGTTCATAATTACATAAAATGAGTCAAAGTAGTGGCTGCGGTGCGTTGAGGCACTTCTTCGACGGTCCCCGTACGCCCGGCCTGCCGGCAAGCTTTGAAGAATTCATGATTTATATATGTTTCAGGCCGGTGAGAGGGAGTGTGGAATAAGGATTGATTTCACTGTATCCATGTATCCCACCCCCATCTACCTATTGTAGGAGGTCAATTGTTGCTCCCTTTCTCGAGATTGCAATCCCTATCGAGTCGGGAAGGAATGAGTAATGGGTCGGGGAATCGGGCATTGGCCCTCTTGGATCCGGTAGGAGCATGAGTAGGTAAGTTAGTATCGATCCGGTGAAGAAAAGAATTTAGTTGATAGAGACATTAGATTTGGAGGAAGCATTTGGTCACATATCCAAAAACCTTCACAGGAAAGGAACGGACTCACTCGCCCTACTTTTAAAGATAGATAGAAAAGGTTAGGGAATCCCAGCTACTGAGGTGGCGTAGTGACATGTGAGAGCATAACAACAAAAGCAGTGGAAGATCCTGCAGTAGTATATTCGGTAGTTTGTGGTGGAATAGATTCAAGCATCCAGGCCAGTAGATCCACAACAAATAGGCGTTGACTTAGTTGGTTTTGCAGTTTATTTTAATCCCGATGTTGATTCGACGCAGCTTAGCGGTGATAGTCGCAGCACCAGGAGCTTTCAAGGGAGGGGGCCAGGATCTCTAGTTCTGTTCTGGAATCAAAACAAAAAATGTAACTAAATAGGCAGCAAGCCGTCCAGATGAGACCCGAAGACCAGGAAGAATAAATAAGCAAAGGGAGGGGCTTCTTCCTTCAACAGAGGTAATGCTTATTCTTCTCCTTCCTGGTACTCTTGAATAAGGCAAGGCTTTTCCTATTCCCTATCAAAAGCACTTTCAGTAGAAAAATGAATTCTTCTCAAATCAAAATAAGAAGACTTCGCACCTTCAACTAATTCAAGCAATTCAGTCAGTAGAAAAGTCATATCACTGAACATTGGATTATATACAACCTCGTGAACATTACAACCAATCAGTCGAGAGTCTTCTATACATTTAGAAACTTTCTATTTATTCCAGAACGCACAAGAAAAGTTAGAACCTTTGGGAGGTACTTTTGTTCTAATTTACAATAGCTGTTTTAGATCTACCGGTCTCTCTCTTGCAAGTGCTCGTCTAGATCCCTCTCCTAGATCTCTTCTTTTTGTTTTTAGCCGGGTTTGGCCTTTTAGCCATCTCTTCGATCAAATAGAGCTTCCTATCCTATGTTTTTCTTTTTTTCCCACGATAGCGATATTCCTTTGCTACTTCTTTTCTCGGTTAATGGAAAAAAATCCTTCTTTTTACCCTACCTGGCGCCATCCATCTCCAAATAGTAAATGCGCTGCTGAGCTCAGATGTCCTCTCGTCTGGCAAGTTGGCAGCAAGCACTTCCTCCCCTGTTTATGTGGAAAAGCTTCTGAAAGCCTATTAGTTAATATTAGTAAAAAACCTAGTTAAGGGGTTCGTAGTTGTCGCAAACGCTCATTGGTCTTCACCTCAAGTGCTTTCTTCAATGAGTCCAAGTCTGCCTTCGTAGATAAGAAATCAAGGACTTGTCGGTAGATCAGCTAGCTCGCGCTGTAGTCTTTCATTGATCTTTTCTACCCCTCGCTCTATGAGGATGCGCGCCTATCCAGAACGTGCAAAGTAAAATAACGGTAGATCAACTAGGTATAGGTCGACATATAGGCTGCTGGCAGGGGGGGGGGCAGAATCACACAGCAAGAAAGCTTCCTGTGATTCCAAAAATGTTAGAAAGAGAATTAGATCTAATCTCGTCAAGTGGGCTTATTCTATTTCTGAAGTTAGATTGAAGATTAAGAAAGCCGGCCAGTAGTGCCTTTAGCAAATGCGTTCACGAGGCCAGTCCCTGGTCGCTAAGAAGCATGATCACTTTGTTGAATAAAGCAAGTTGACGTGATGATTGAATTTGGGTAAAGTGTCGCTACTTGGCCTAGCATTATCGAGAAAAGGTTTTGTTTCCTTAGTCTTTCTTGTGCACTTTTTTATTATACTTAGTCTATCTGAGTGGGCTTGGTTGGCAGGGTCAGGGTCTTTCGCATTCTTATCTGAAAAGGAGTAAGAGGGTGGTTCCCTCAATTGTGGCATCGCCTTCATCATCCCTCGGACAGGTTGATGAGATTTTGGACAATTCGATATGAGCGAACTCCAGAAGCATTAGACCGTCTGTAGTGGCTCGTCCCTAGTGCCTTTGAACGAACATAAAGGCCTCTCTTCAACTCCCTCTGAGGTTTGAACTGCCAACCAACTCTTTCGACTGCGAGTCATCAAAAGAATGAATGACCATTAGAGGGGGAAAGCGATAGAAATTGGTTCCCTATGACGTCTTCTGTCTTCACGCTTTCTAAAAACCACCCTCGCCTTCTACGCAAGCTGTAGTACCCCCGGGAATCTTTTCAAACCTTAGTCAGGTCTACTTGAAGATCCTTTCATCTCTTCTTTCTTTGTGTTGAGAGAGAGTCGCCAAAAGGCTCATTCCAGGAGTGAAAGAGAACCTGTCTTGCTTAACAACCAAAGCTAGCTCACTAAGGAAAATCCTGTTAATGGGAGACCCTTCTTTGCCGGGCCGGGTACATCTCCTTTATCCCTTGCCTTGCTTTTTTGCTCGGCCACTCTCTGTCCTTAAGTAAGGGTTTCCCTCTCTAAAAAAAAGAATATGTTAATCGGTACCGATACCAGGTAGAGTTGCTTTTCCTTTCTCCAGAGGAGATTGGTATTGGTAGAGTCGCATTCAACCCCGTCTTTTTGCCCTTTGCCTGGTAATCACATTGGCCATAAGGTGGTCTATCACCTCGGTTGGGGATAAAAGCTTTTTTGTTGTCGGAAAATCCCTCTCCACTTTATTAAACTCTTCTCTTAGGTGAGAGCTCACTCAATTCCTTTTTAAACTTTCGCAAAGCTCTCTTTTCCTTAGAGTGAGTTGGTTTTGAATGAAAACATGTTTCATCCTGACTTTCATCGGGGGACAGGTACGGGGTCTGGATCAGTCGATACGCTGAACGGGAAATCAAAAAATCTCGCTTCATTAAAGTCCCTCATGGAAGAAGAATTGGCTGATGTAGAAGGCTTATTTGTCATCGTATCCACCACATAGTTTACATACTCAGCCAAGATGACTCCAGTGCCTATAGTAATAGTCATACTAAACTTAAAGAGATCCTAATAGTCAATCCGCTACGCCCCAATGTTGTCAGCGAACAATCACCTTGCCTTACCAATATATGAATTTATTCACATTGTCTTCCTCCAATATAAAGGAGAGTAGCTGATTCTTGGGATGCCCAGTTGTCCAATTCAAAAGGAAAGGAATCAGTACGGCAGCAAGAGAGGAATTCCTCTAAGCCGTATCATCAATGTTAATAGCATTTATCGATGCTTCTCTACATTGTCCTAGTCTCACGATGTGGATTTGAACCAATGCTTCTCCTTATTGTCGTGAGTGGGTCTGTTGTCCTCCTCATTACAGTCCTCCTAGAATCCAAAGCATTTCGTCGAAATACATCATGTCTTTCACCTTAGTAGTCCTATGCATAGTCAGTACTATAGCCCTAATCATGGCTACTAATAAAATAAGACTAGAAACCAAAAACCAGACGAAATAGTAGATATAAAGTAAATTTCCCAATGTTTCCAAATTAGTCCAACTTCGTACCTTTCCGGCATAAACCGTATAGCTCAGAGAGGTCGTATTTCTTTGGGTTGGTAGTAATGGTATGCTTTCATTATCTAAAATAAAGAACATCTCCCACCAAAAGATCAGTCCAATAATACCATTCACTGGTAAATAGTGCAATACTTCTCCATTATTTGAATATGTAACATCATAACAACGAATAGGAATGAAACGACTATAGCTCCTATATAAACTACCGGGAAGATCATAGCGAAGAAGTCAACACCTAACAAAATAAGTAAACCTGAAGTGTTGCGAAAGACTAGGATGAGAAACAAAATGAAATGTACCAGATTTTTAGCACGTACAACTATCAAACCAGAGACCAAAGCAGGGCTCGACAAAACAGAAAGTATCATAGTACGTCGTCCTTCCCTGAAATGGAACTTTCATGCTGGAGCAAGAACTAGCATGAACGTCGATCTATTATGACCAGCGCGGTTGTTCCTATTTCATTTTCTTCTTCCAAGCCCTTCTTAGAAAGAACTCACTGAGTTACTTACGGAATCTCAAATATCTCTCGACGCCGAGAATTATTTATGTGTCCAAGTCGATTAGAGGTTCGGCTTCCTTCCCCCCCACCTTTTATCCTTCTGGACTCTTGAAAAAAAAAGAAAGCTAAAATCAAAAAGAAAGAAGAGAAATTGGGCCATCTTTCCCGAGAGAGGCTGCCGTCTCTCAGGCCAGCAGTCTTTTACTTCTAGTCGACTGCTCTATGACGGGCTTCCCTCTTTCCTTGGCTCTGCTCGCTCGTCTACGCTCCGACCTAGGAAGTAATAATTGAAAAATGAAGTTTCCTTGCCTGCATTAAGATTTAAAACTTGTCGTCAAAAAAAAGGCAATCAATCAGAATCAAGAAAAAATATGGAAATAGTGAATCAAGATCTAGATGGATCCCTATCTTTATCTCTAGCCACAGAGATACCTATCTATATGGAGAGAGATCTATTTATGAATCGGCCAAGACTATCCTCTATCAGGATAGATATGTCCCTATGAGCGACTACGCCGATCTTTATATGTTTTGGCCACGTCCCTTTACGCTCCGAAGAAGAAGGTTTGGATCTTTCAATCTTATGTTGTGAGGTATGTGACCTATATTAGGTCCATAAGATACCACAACTTTTGGTGTTCTATGATTCACTTCCGAATAATGAGTAGGTAGTTCGATCCCTTTTATGTTGATCATTTTAGTAAACTGATGGGAGGATGCGGAATACTAGGTCGAATTACTATATAAAGAAGAGTTGTAAACTATAGAACTTCTTGTTCGAGTAGGAAGATTTCAGTTTTTCTCGTTCCTTCTCTTCGATAAGAATATGGATTTGAAATGATACAAATTCCTCTTCATTCTGTTGTGCTCAGCGAAAGAACTGCCTAAGCATACTTTTTTGGATCCAAACTTCTTTGTTCTTTCTAAGTCTTCTTCTTGCATAGAAGAACGCAACTATTGCAAAAATCGGGATTTTAGTAGTAGGCGGCATCCCTTCTTAGTTTTGAGTAGGCGGAACCATTCTGTTTTGGTTCTTCTCCACGGGTGGTCTAGGTATTTTCCTATTATTTTTTCAACTGAGATTTCGATATAAAAGGATCTCTTTATTTCTTCACCGCGGTTTCTCGCATCATTTTCTTGAAAAGATATTATATCACCGTGGGAGAGTTTAAAATGAGTAATGTTAACCATTCCATTATTCACACAAACCCTTCGATGACTTATTGGCTGCCTTGCTTGAGGAATAGTTTCACAAAAATGGAGACGAACCGGGATAACGTTCGATCTTGTTTCCGGATTGAGTAGAAAAGGGATATATGAAGTTCGTTCTCTTCCTCTGTGCATCTCTGTGATGGGTAAATCTCCATAAAAAAAGGACAACTTTCGTGTAGTTTGTGATTGGATGTAACTGTTAAAATTTTCTCTAGAATAAATCTTTCTCTTAATATATCTCTTCTTGTTCCTCAATCTTCGGAGAATACGGCGTTGTATTATTGTAAGTTTTCTGCTCCAAATATTTCCTGAAAGTAGACGACATGTTTTAAATCTTAATGCAGTCAAGGCATATCTCGTTGAATCAGTCTTTTTCGCCACATCGCGTATAATGGGAATCAAATCCCTCTACTACTAGCGGGCAGATGTATAATGTACTACTTCGATCCAACAACTTGTTAGGAGTAGGTTTTGGCTTGCCCCTTTCTTCTTATTAGTCGGATAGGTTTTCCACCCTTTCCCTTTTAATATAATAAGGTAAGCTTCTAAAGCTCCTTTCTTCAGCTGGTGCGCAGGAGCGCAATTTCGTTTTCCCCTTTACTAGGGGCTTTCACGAATAGGGATTTCCTGCCAGCAGTCTTCTCTTCCTATCACTTCTTTTCGTCCTAGAAATTTGATCTCACCGGGCCGGGCGAAGGGGAAGGAAGAGATAGGTGGTCCGGGAACAACAACGAGAGAGGGCTTGTAGCCCCCCTCTCACTCTTCCCCACGCCTATTTGTTCACCCGAGATGCATAACTCTTTTTTTTAATGAATAGATAGAGCCATGATACATTCTGAAATATTGTAAAGGTAAATAGACTCTTTTCGCCCCGTTTTCGATGTCTGCCTGAGGACCTATGTTAATATTTTGGAAAGGGGATATTAGCCGTTTGTAACAAATAGACCCATAATACTGACTAATATATGTTCTTAACCGTAAGCATATGTGAGTTTTACCCGCCTTTTACTCTGGTTGCTTCTGACTCCCTATGAGCCCTTACTTTTTCGGAGGGTCGGCGGGACACGGGAGCCTCAGCTCATGCATCGATTTACCGAAATAACCTCTGCTCTCCCACTTCCTTCTATTCAAAAGGCGAGCAGCCCTTAAACAAAAAGGCCTAAGAGGGTTCTTCTTTATATATTACATAATCCCTAAAGTAGGTAGCCCCGAAAGCCGAACTCAGCAGAGTGGGTTTTGTCTTGCCCCTTCTATCTTATTAGTCAAACCTAAATGTCCTTATTTAAAAAAACAACGCTAACACCCTATCTATAGTAAGGGGCCTTTTCAATTCAATCTCCCACTTGATTTTGGACAGTTAAATGTAAAGACTCTTTGTTAGCTCTTCGTACCTCCTTGACTTCTCAAACTGAACTAAGACTGTCCAACTAGAGTATAGTCGGAAGGAGCTCTTTTTGTATTGAAAGTGTTTTCAAATAGAAATCCATCGCGTCGGTAATAAGACTTAGAGTAAACGAATGATTCAAGCTCCTTACAGAAGGCAGTTCAGCTTGATAACTCGATAAGCTGTATTGACAGAACAAAACCACTCTTTCAAAGGTGGGATCAATCCCAACCTATTCTTCTTAGCCTAACAGTCTATTCGTGGAAGTAAATTATCCAAAACGTCTCCTTACTAGACCTAACATCCTGTCATCGCTTTCAGATACAAGGAAGTTGGACTAGTTATTACACCAACTATCTCATGCTTTCTCTCTCTCAAACCCATCCATAGGAGCACATCTAGTTGAAAGACTCTCATTCTTATTTAGAATGGGAAGATCTTTCAGTTCGTAAAAGCTTAAGCTTAAGAGCTTTATCCATAAGTAATGAGAGGAGACTTTTAGAAAACCCTCATGACTTCTCTGGAGACAGAGATCTTACTGCTACCTCTGAGTCTGACAATCTAGTCTTCTAGGCTTTTCGCTTTTAAAATCCTCTTTCTCTCTGATCCTTCATTATCCTATTCCGGTTCGATTTAGCTTTCTATTAGTTGCTATATCTTTATTTTGAAGAAAGGTGGATCTATAGGGGAAAGGATAAATATATAGTATCAATAAGAAGATAGTTTGATTTTCTTGTTTGCACATGTGTATTGTCTAATCTATGAGAATCAAGCTTTTTCCCTTCCGTAAGCGCATATAGGGAAGTGGGCCCTTGGCTATTGAGAGGACTCCTGTTGTCTTTCTTTTATTTACTGGAGTTTCTTGTTCCTGAGCCCCCTGGTACCGAGACCCCCGGTAATCTCTTGCAGGGCGCACAAGGCCCTTAGTCGTACCTCATGCAGTTTCTGCTTTCTTGTTGGCTTGGCGGTGCATTCCTTATTCTGTGGAGAGAAGACAGAAAAAGGATGTTTCCCCGCTTTCTGTCTGTCGTGTATTCCCCCTTATATCTTCTGTAAGAACGAGAGGGATGGGCTCCCCACTAACACTTTTTCAGATATTCCCCCTTCCACGGACGCTTTCTCGAGATTTTTTCCTCATCCCATTTGGTTTGGGGACGACAAGTACTTCATCTCGAGTAGGACACCGGTGATCACTACATTCACCTATGTAATTTCGAAATCTGCTTTCAAGCAGCTCCCTTTCTAAGGGAGAGTGGACTAAAAAAAGGAGAAGCGTCATGCGTCATGCTTTTGTAGACCAGCTAGTATACATTAAAGAAAGTGGCTTCCTCAATTAAACTAGCTTCCTCATCTTCTCTTCCCCCCAACAACTTTACTCCGGAGGAATCGCATATTCTTAAGCGAGACGATCAGACTCTTATTATTGAATTTCCATTGTTTGCACGTAATAACTCATTCTCTATATTTTTTTTATGCTCAATCTTTCTGTTTTCCTTTTTCAGTCTAAAAGGAAAGCGAAGTGACTATCATTGGATAGTCACGAGCTCTTAGATGTATGAAGTTAAGCGAATCTTACTATCTGAAGGAGCTTAGCTTCTTAAAAGACTCATAATAAAGAAAGCTTTTTTTTGAAGAAAGCAAGCCTTTCAAGTAGGGCTTGAAAGAAGCCAGGCGATCCGATCAGAAGATAAAAAAGATAGATGAGAAGATAAGGGGCGAAGGACTTTTTAAATAAATTCGGTCGGCGTAAACATGATATTAATTAGTCTTTGTCCTTTGTTAAGAGACTCTGGACGCTTCTTGTCCTAAGCCCCATGTATCCGGTTACCTTTGCGGATCTCCACCGCCTGCTTTTGTGCTATTGTTACTTACGACGTCTCTTCTCTTACGCAATTCCTGACTAGTCGTAGTTTTTAAGGACCGGAATAATAGGTTTCGGCTTTTCGGGCGTATTTAAGATAACTCATAATTCTATATTGGAAAAGTTTAAAAATTGCAAACAATTTTGATCGGTATTCAACTAAGGGCCCCGTTAAGTAAGATGGGAGCCAATACAAAGCTAACAAGCGGGAACCCTGATCTAGACACAGTAGGATCAATTGAGTTAGCACATCTAATGTGCGTACAAGCATCTTTTTCCTTTTATTTTTGAATTTGGCACTATTTAAATAAAAAATAACCTACAATAAGGTTTCTTCCTTAAACACTAACCCGGACAAGACTCACCAATAAGGTAACTCTGCCTTGTGTTTTTTGGATCAAATCCGGTGACAATTCTCCGCTCATGTCCTTCCAGAGCTGGGTAAGTGATCTTCAAGGGCATCTCCCCGATCCATTCTTCCCAGCGCTCCTCAATCAGATCCATAACCGCTGTTGCTTATGCAGGTTTAACTAGAGAACTGAAAATTGCAATAAAGTTGTCAACTAAGAAAGACCGGAAGTCCATGCGAGCCGGGTTGATATTAACCAAAAAGATACCCTCCTCGAAAGGGCCTGAAATCAAAGACCCGGTTAGGGATAGAGTTGAGAATGACATTATAATTGAACAACTGCGTTGGAGTACTAATAAGTTTTGTAAGGGTATAGTTTATTTAATTGAGTGAAATTAGGCCAGTAGTCTTTCTGAATGTGATAGCTGAGAACTGTGATTCTTCGCTCGATCAATTCTTGCTATCATGCTCTGGCTTTAGCATCTGCCGAGCACATCTAAGCGAAAAATAGAAAAAACTGGATTTCAATTGGATACCCTTTTTCTCTGTTCCAGGTACAAGTCAAGTTGAATTTACAAAAAAGAATTCACTGTTAGAAGTATTCAAATCCATAAATTCACTATGAAACAAGGCCGGAACCAAGCCCTAAATTTGAGACTTCGGAAAACTGCAAATAGTAAACTTAAACTATCAATCATATTAATATTACATCCATCTCCACATAGAACTGTTGGAAAAGAAAGCTATCTGAGAGGCAGAGGTTGACTATAAACTTCATCTCTCTCTGGACCTCAAGGAGTTTTTCCAGAGCTGAATTGCGCGTGCACTTCTGCCAGAGCAGAATCGCGTGTGTACTTGGTGTATAACCTCAGCAGTATCTTCCATCAGAACCCCAAATCGGCAACGAATATGTCCTTTAGACTTTGCTAGAAATGGCTGAACACTAAAATATAGGTGGAAAACCAGCTTAAGCTGGTTGTACTTTTAAGTTCATTCAATTCACACAGGCAGGGCGATTGAGGTGCGTGCTTCGCAAGTTTTTTAGTTTCTTCACACAACAAAACAAATGCATGATAGTACTGTACTCAACTGCTCGTACCCTATGGCTCTTCTACATTCTATAATCTAGAATATGTTCATTCATACCAATATACCCGCTAAAAAACCAATAAATTTTCAACCCCTCTCACAATCATCAAACCTGCAACACCAAATTCCTCTCCGCCCTCTGCTCGGCAACGCAATTCCCATGCTCACAACCAGTTAAAGCAAAAAAATCCACCTTGCTCTTTCTCTTAAAACTCACCTCAGTCTCGTAAATGTCCTTCCCAAATCCTAGCGTAAGGTGTATAATCCGCCGAATCTATTGCTGACTTCACCCGATCGATTAAGAGAAAGGGTTCTGCAAAGTTTGTTTTTTCATACAGGCAGCGTGGTTATATTACTCATATTGTGCCAGCCATGCAATTCGTACTGCATTGGCAGAATTTCTACACACTCTATAAAAAGAGGCTCGATAAGCCTTTGTGGTCTATAAAAAAAATAAAAAGCAAAAATTTTCTACCAGTGTATATCGAGAATCCATAGACCTCCCTGCTCAAATTCTCGACATTCCCCAGCGACTTGCTGAAATTAACGTTGAAATAAAAAATGTAAAAAAATTTCTTCGAAAGACTCAAATAATGTTAAATGGTTTCTTGAGGCATCTTCGCTCCGTGAACCCGACTGCTATTGAATCCCGAATGGAAGCAAGCCGTCAAAGAATTCGGGAACTAGAAGAAAGACTCCAGGGACTACGCCAGGAGCAGTAGGCACTGGTCGTGGAGGCAATCTTCCTTGGTGCCCGAGAAAAGTAAAAGAGTCCGTCGACTCTTTTTAGTTTTAGAAGGTTTAAATTCAATAAGTGTCTTGAGACATTTGTTTTCATGTCTGGTATTCTCTATTTTTTTTAGTATAGATCTACTCCAGTGCCTACTGGAGATAGACTCCTATCTATACTAACTATCTTCGTTTGGTTTTATTTGTTATGTTTGCATGTATAGTATGGTCAAACCTATAGTATAAAATTTTTACCACTTAATGCTATGCTAATAGAATAATTTAAAAAGACTTATTCCCCAAATGAATACTCTAACTTTGTCCAAAAAAACTGGAATACGAATGCGATCCACAATGCCATCATTGTATGGCCGATAGTAGTACAGTAAATGACGTCTTCCTCTTCAGCGCCACGCATAATTGGCTCGCGTAAAGGCAGAAGAAAGAAAGCTCGAACGAAAGAAAGCTGACTAGGAGTGCCAAACCACTCTAGTATCTTTACCCTTACACCCCCTATGCTATTATACTTGGACTAGGGGCCTCCTTCCCTTGTGCTTTTATACACATGGAAGTACCTTTTCTTATCAATTCGCCTTCATAAAAAAAACAATCAAATTTGGTGACTACTATTTTAGTGTTCACCCTCTCATCCCAAACTTACCCTTTTTCCATGGAAGCCTTCCCCTCACTTTATTGTTAAGCAAAATCTTTCTTATCCAATACCAATCCAGGAATACTAGGCTAAGCATGTAGCCTAGCCGCTTCACTCGTCAAAAACAGGCTTAGTTGAATGGTACTAACTAAGAATGCTATTGGATGAGGAAATTTTGACTCCGGAAGACCTGGAAAGACGGAACTACTTTCGGCGGGTCCTTCTATTATCTCCTTCACGTTACCCAATCCGAACTAATGAGTGCCTGTAGCAGGATTGAGTGATCCCCTTCTCCGACACCGATACCCTAGGGATTACATATTGTGCCAACTCCCCTCTACCGCCTCGCTCTACCACCGGATACTTTTCTTGGCACTGGTTGAATTACTTGGAACCCTAAGAAAGGATCGACTCTCTCTCTCTTTACTTTACCGGTAAAGCATTTCTTGCTAGATCGGATTGAGAGCGACTTCTTCCGCTGACTAAGGTGTTTCATTTTTGCGTTTGCAACATCTGAAAGGAAAGCCGCCTCTCTTCCATTCGGAGCTAGCATCGTAATCGTACCGCTATAAACAATCCATAGTCAGCGGAGCAACCTTTACGTATTGCCCATTCGCCATCCTTGGTGAGTCCGGTTTTCTGTGCTACGTTATTCTTAAATCTTGTGAAATCATTGGTATTGGTTTCAGAGTCCACTAGCTGTCTAGAAAACTGATTGTCAACTTGAATGTTTACACAAGAATCTCCAATCCAAGCCTCTTTTGTCAATCCTGGTCAATACGAGTTGCATTAGCTATTTCTTATTAACAGGCTTTCGAGAAGAAATTGGAGGACTACCGATTGATTGACCCCGCAAGTAAAGAATGATGGTTCGACGAGCTCTTATCCGCCCCTGGCGGACCCATATACTCTTGTCCTGTTGGGTATAAAGGACACGGGGAGCTGCCTTGGGTATCTCCGAGGACTCGAGCTAAGGGATTGTTTACTGAACGTCCCATACTTTACCTATCATTCGGTGAAGTGCCCCCTTCCATTTCTTAGGTAAGAGGAATCTACCCGTAATGCGTGAACTAGTGCCCTTTTCTTTTGTACTAATCAACTATATGAAATACAGAAAAGAAGGTCTTCAATCTTCACACTTATGCGTGTTTGGAACATTTTGAGATCAGCTTTGAGTGGTTGATTTTTTCCAACTTCCATATAAATTATGGAGAGAGAGAGATCAAAGGTCTTGTCGTGTGTCTTGGAGCGAATAATTGCTTAAAATAAAGGCCGTTAAGGTCACATTGACATACAATAATACGCATTAGCTCGCCCAGTAAGAAAGGCCCTAACCCTGCCAACCAAATCAAAAAGAAAGAGAGAAAAAAGGATATGAATAAGGGATATGCAAGTCCCATTCAATCGATTCCTAATTCAATAGGGGAATCAAATATTTAACTATTTACGATATCTTCAGCGGGGACGGAAATCAAAATCGGGCAGGATTCGCTCAATCAAAGACAGTTCAATTCGATCTTAGCCGGTCTAAGGTTTACCGTCTCTCCGGCCCCATTTCGGTGCACTATTGAAGAGCTCACCGGGTCCGCCGCTTTCTCAATTGAAAATGAAAACTAGCCTACTGAACGATTCCATCTATCACTTATACAGAAAAATAAAAAATATGAGCACCTACATGGAATCACAAAAAATAAAGGTTGAAAAATGAGAATATTATTTAAATATTGAAAACTAATCTATCATTTTAATATAGTTAAGTTTGTGTATAACCTCATCCAATAATAAAGTTCAAATTTAATCACATCACTCATTATAAGTCAAGTTTGTGGATGACTTATTCTTTCCAAGATTACGAGGTATAAGTTTTTAGAAAAATTAGAATAATAATTTAGCTAAGTGTCAGTGACGGGACCCATGATGCAGACGTAGAGGTTAAGCTTGATGCTCAAGTTATCCCCAAGAGAGCGAGTTTTAAGTATCTCGGGTCAATTATCTAGGGTAACGGGGAGATTGACGAAGATGTCGCGCATCGTATTGGAGTGAGATGGATGAAGTGGAGGCTCGCTTCTGGTGTTTTGTGTGATAGGAATGTGCCACTAAGACTTAAGGGTAAGTTTTATAGAGTGGTGGTTCGACCGGCTATGCTGTATGGGGCTGAGTGTTGGCCAGTCAAGAACTCCCACGTGCAGAAGATGAGAGTAGCAGAGATGAGGATGTTGAGATGGATGTGTGGGTGTACCAGGAGAGATAGGATTAGGAATGAAGATATCCGGGACAGAGTGGGAGTAGCCTCCGTGGAGGATAAGATGCGGGAGTCGAGGATGAGATGGTTCAGACATGTTACGAGAAGAAGCATTGATGCTCCAGTTAGGAGGTGTGAGAGGTTGGCCATGGAGAGTTTGAGAAGAGGTCGAGGTAGGCCTAAGAAGTATTGGGGAGAGGTGATTAGGCAGGACATGGCTCTGCTTCAGCTCACCGAGGACATGACCCTTGATAGGAGAGTGTGGAGGTCAAGGATTAAGGTAGAAGGTTAGTTGGTAGTTTATAGTTGTTCACCGATAGTCTTAGTAGTATGCATGTCCCTTCATATTCTTAGATTTTTATTATGTTATGTGGTTTTGTTCGCCTCAGGTATTGTATTCCCTGTTGCTATTATTTGGTGCCACTTATCCTTTATCTTTCCCTTTTTATTTTTTTATTTTATTTTTTATCTTCCATCTTTCTTCCTCCCTTGCTTTCCTCTTCTCCTTCTTGCCCTTCCTGTGCCGAGGGTCTATTGGAAACAAGCTCTCTACCTGAATTAGGTAGGGGTAAGGTCTGCGTACAGACTACCCTCCCCAGACCCCACTTGTTGGGATCAAACTGGGTTTATTGTTGTTGTTGTTGTTGTCATAAAAAAATAAAGAAAAGTAATTAAGAAAGAAACAAAATTTGAGAAATTGTGTAGAAACACGTGAAGTGAATGTTGAAAAATAAGAAACAAGAAAATAAAAAAAATAATGTTAAAAATAATATTTGAAAAAAAAAAGAATTTAAAATTAAAAAAAATGAAAAAGTAAAAAGAATAGAAATAAAAGTTAATAAAAAATTAAAGAAACCAAAAGAGATTAAGAAAATAACCTGGTTGTAATTACCCACAATTCTCAGCTCCCCTTTGAGAATTGCGGAGCGTAATTACACCTCGACCCCTCAATTACACCCAATTCCATGTTGATCACACAAACATGTTAAAACTGCGTAATTACGCCCAAATTCAATCCAAAGAGGCCCTAAAAATTCATTCCTCTTTTCTTTTAGTACATCTTGAATGTTGTAGTCTCTATGGGTATTTGCTGCAAATTAAGTGCTGTTCTATCGTATATAAAGAAAAGAATGCATGATTCAAAGGCAGCTTGACATGACAAACAAACTAACCCCCTTTGATGAGATTGCATAATTATTTAGTTTAGAAAATCTATTTGTTAACGTTTTCAATTTCGCCTTATAAATGAATGATTCAGTTATCAATACATTATTAGTTGAAATTGCTAAGTGCAGTGAAAAATTAAAGCCATTTGCCAACTCGGCCAAGATTTTTTCTAGTAGGCTCTGCCACTAATAAAACCTTGGGCGCTGGCCAATGCATTAATATATGACTTGGTCCCCTTCTTCATCTGCATGCATATGGTACGTCAATAGTGCAATTATTTGAAATTAACATAAATGCGATAATCTTGTGTCAACGACCAAAGAATAATATCGATCGTATGATTTGATATTTTTCAATAAAAATAATTTTGCACTTCTAGTTTCTATCATTTTCATCTTCTTTCCAGGTGGGTAGAGACACAGGGGTTGAGGTGTACCTATAGTTCTCACCATTAACTTGGACGAAAATGGAATATTATAAACTACAGCTAGGCTAATCTGAACAAATTGAAACTTCTACTAAGGATCTTGTAGGTCTAAAATGTAAAACTTCAGAACCTTCAATCTCTCAGCTTCCAACTAATAATGCTTAACAGCTCCGAACCACTACACAAGCTCAGGGTACAACTTCTGAAGTTTGTTCATTACAAAAGACTGAAGACAGCTGATTCAGACGAAGTGGCTGAGAATCCTCGCAAACTAATAATCTTATTTAATTTCTAACATTTAGTTGGATTAGCTACAAGTCTTGAATTACGAGTCTGCTAATTTCTGTTACTCACATACTAAACTAATTAGTATAAGAAAGGGGACGGAAAACTCTAGAAATGTGAAAAGGAGTTGAAAATGTGTATTTAGGTAGAGACGGATCTAGAATTATAAGAGCATGAATGCACTATTAAGTAAAGGAGAAAAAGGAGGAGGCGGATCTCGAATTATAAGAACATGGATGCACCATTAAGTAAAGGAGAAAAAAGAAAATATTTAGTGTGAATTGATCTATTTTTCTTTAGTTGAAATGAGGATACTGAGATGGATGTGTTGACATATCAGAGGAGACAAAATTAGGAATGAAGTTATCCAAGACAAGCTGGGAGTGGCCTCCATGAAGGATAAAATGCGGGAAGCTAGGCTGAGATGGTGCGGGCAAGTGAAGAGGAGGAGTATAGATGCCCCGGTGAGAAGGTGCGAGAGGTTGTCCATGGTGGGGCCGTGAAGAGGCAGGGGTAAACCTAAGAAGTATTTGGGGGAGGTAATTAGGCATGACATGATGCAACTTCAACTTACTGAGGACATGACTCTTAATATAGGAGGATGTCGAGGGTTGAGAATTAGGGTAGAAGGTTAGTAGATAGGCGTGAGTGTCTCCTTTTCATGCCCGTAGCTTAGTATTAGTCTCCTATTTTCATATCTTCTTATCCGTAAATTTCTTTTACTATGTCGGTTTTTTCGCTTCGATTATTCTATCAGTTTGTCACCTTATCATCTTGTCTTGTTGTCATTTTTACTTGTTGAGTCTCCTTCTTTTACTTTTACATCGAGTTGGGGCTCTATCGGTAACAACCTCTCTACCTTCACAATGTGTGGGTAAAATTTGCGTATAATCTACCCTTTCCAGAACTTTGTAAAATTACAGAGAAGTTGTTTTTTTTTTTTTTTTTCAGGAAGTTGTGAGTTGGATGTGTTAAACGAGTTTCTAAACTTAGGTGGAGATGTTATATCAAGAGCTGCCTTTGGTAGCAATATTGAAGAAGGAAGGTCAATTTTCCTACTTCAAAAGGAGCAGTGCGAACTAATTTTGGCGTCTCCATTCACCCTTTTCTTTCCCTCGCTAAGGTGTGTTTATAGTGAAATCGTATATAATAACTAAGCAGAAGTACTTTTTCCGTTCAACATTTGGATCCTCGTGTCATAACTTGTTTCGATTTTATGCAGATTTCTTCCTACGGCTTCAAACAGAAAAGCAAAGTACATCCACAAGAAAGTTATATATATATCTTTGATACGAGGAATAATAGAGAAACGAGAAGATGCTGTGCGAAGAGGAATTTCAGACAATGATGATATTTTAGGCCTACTCCTAAAAGCAAGAAATGCAGATAACAAGTCTAAAGCAGGAGGAATAACGACCGAGGATGTGATTGAAGAATGTAAAGAATTCTACTTTGCAGGTCAAGATACAACCACAGCTTTGCTCTCTTGGACAATGGTGGTCCTGAGCATGCACCCCGAGTGGCAAGACAAAGCTAGGAAAGAAGTATTTCAAGTCATTGGGAAAAAGGCAGAATAGCCTAAATGACACTTATACTTGTGCCACTTTGTCATCCCGGTCCCCAAACTTAATGAAGTTTCATCTAGATACCTCTACTCGTTCAAAAGTAATATTTTAAATCCTTCTGACTGTGTGTATTCCTCAATCGTCTCACTGTATTATCCACGTCAGATAAAAATATTCCATGTCATTATTTTTATTCACAAAAACTATTTTTGGAAAAGAAAAAGTTGAATCCTAAAGTTTTCTCTCACAAACACATTCATGCCTTTCTCTCTCTGAAAATCAGCCATTAGCAGGGACTGAGTTTCCTTGATTCAAGAAATGCAGGTGGGAAGTTTCAATTTGAGAGGATTGAAGGAATCAAACCCAGATTACAAGTTCTGGAGGAGCATACCGGAAGAAGAAAAGGCAAAAACATCTGGTGAATCAAAAGAATCAGTGCCAAGATTAGCCCACTTGAGCTTCCATGTCCATCCCACCAACACCCCAACAAGAACAGCAATCCATATGAACCCCACAAACATCACTAGCTCTAACAATACCTCCCCAAAACTAAGTCTTTCTAAAATCTCAAGCACAGCCGCTACGAAAACCATAATAACAAGCAAAAAGAAGAAAAAGATACAATCCCCCATACCACCTTTGAGCATGGCGGCAAAAAAAAAAAGGAAAAGATGAGAGGGGAAAGGGGTAGAAGGAAAAGAAAACTTGAGATTGGAAGACGCTTGAATGCTTCTGGGTGTTAACCCCCCTTTATTTTTTCTTTTCTTTTTATTTTTTGGTATTTTTAATTAGAATCATAAACCTTTACTCGCTTCTTAAAGCGTGTAGTCACGCATTTTATCCAACTCAGCAAAGCAAATGCCACATAGGCTTGGTCAATGGTCAAAAGGGTTTAAAATATTGCTTTTGAACGAATAGAGGTGTTTAGATGAAACTTCATTAAGTTTGGAGACCAGGATGACAAAGTGGCACAAGTATAAGTGTCATTTAGGCTATTCTGCCTTGGGAAAAATAAACCAAAGTTTGATGACTTAAATCAGCTAAAATTAGTAAGTAATAACAATAATTAGTATACTTTTTTCACGTCCTATATTTTATAAGTTTCAAGATTCTAATGATATCTTCTTTGTTCTGCTAATAATTGATCACTAGATAAACATGATCTTCCAAGAGGTGTTGAGATTATATCCAGCGATATTTCTTATTCGAAGCACGTCAAAGAGCACCAAACTAGGAGACATGACAATTCCAGCAGGAGTACAAGTGTGCGTGCCTACTCATTTGGTTCATCGCGATCCAGAAGTATGGGGAGACGATGCGTTAATGTTCAATCCAGAGAGGTTCTCTGAAGGGGTATCGAAAGCTGCAAAAGAGCAGATGTATTTTCCGTTTGGTTGGGGTCCTCGGATGTGCATTGGGATGAACTTTGGCATGTTAGAAGCCAAGCTGATTTTATCTCAAATTCTGCAGCGCTTTTGGGTTGAGCTCTCTCCTTCCTACACTCATGCCCCTCTGTTGACTCTGATTATGAGACCTCAGTATGGTGCTCAGATAATCGTCCACAAACTCTGACTCTTCGAGTTCGGGCTGGAGTTGTAAGTCGTACTAGTACTAGTTTTTGAATAAAGGTTGAGATGTACTCTGCCTACTCTATTATGCATTTCAGTATCCATTATTTTGTATGTGAAAAGATTGTTTTCATTAGCATTATGAATTTATTAACCCTTGAAAGAGTGTTACTAGTATTTCTTATGCAAGCATAGACAAAAAAAGGTTGCAGCTTGTCTTGCACTAGCGTGGGAATGAATCGTCCTTGCATTTTACACAGCAAAACATATTCAATCACAAGTATTTCTTAGAATGAGGCCATTGAGATAGATATACATACCTATCCCCCCCTCCCCCCCACCCCCCAAGAAAACTAGAAAAGGATATATATATATATGTGATATTCGAGAGAGAAGAAACTTGCATGTTATTTTTGTGATGCAACACCATGCGAGAAAAAGAAAAGTAGAGAAGGATCTATAGTATGTATGTTTGCGAGTGAGAAAAAACTTGCATGTTATTTTTGAGATGCAGATTAGGTCGTCGATACAATAGTGTCTATTGAATCCAACATTGGGGGAAGTGCAAGTTAGCCACTAAATAGAGATGTTTTTGCTCTTTAGCCACGGTTTAAAATGTATTTACTCTTAGACATGGGTGTTGTGTAAATATTAAGGACATGTTGTCCTTAACTTCATGAATGATGTGTAAATATTAAGGACAAAGTGTCCTGCATGTCATTAACTTCATATGTGCAGTGTAAATGTTAAGGACATGGCTCCTTAAATTCATGTGTGCAGTGTAAATGTTAAGAACATAATGTCATTAACTTGTATTTGCATCTTCTGTTGTTAAACTTTAGGACCTCGCGTCCTTAACTTCATATATGCAGTGTAAATGTTAAGGACATAATGTCCTTAACTTTATGAGTGTTGTGTAAATATTAAGGACATGGTGTCCTTAACTTCATGAATGCTGTATAAATATTAAGGACAAAGTGTCATGTCATGTCCTTAATTTCATATGTGCAGTGTAAATGTTAAGGACATGGCGTCCTTAACTTCATGTATGCATTGTAAATGTTAAGGATACCATGTCCTAAATATTTAAACAACACTTATCAAGAAAGGGTAAAAATATCTTTTCGTATTAATTTTAATAGAGTAATGGCTATTTTTGCTCAGCATTAAAAATACTGGATAAAAACTACATACCATGTTAAAAAGTGGCTATGCCACGCTATTTCTACTCCAACATTTTCAGCTCGTAAATTAGTACTAGTAGCTTTTAGCGGGGAAAAATCAAAAAACGGTTAAAATTATCCTTTTACTATGCAAAAAGAATTATATATACCCTCCGTTATACTATTTGTCCATCAAAGCCTCTAATGTTATAAAACCGGTGCAAAAATACCCTTCCTACATTAGGACCTACACCATGTCCAACTCTATCCTACGTGGCTTGATATTTTGCTGAGGTAGACGCCAAGTGGCAATGACACTTCACCGTCCAAACCCATCTACCCCATCCCCGGGTCTCCCCTTCCCCCACTTCTTCCTTCACCACCACCTTCCCTTTCACCCAACCACCATCATCAACATCACCCAACCACTACAATTACTGTTGGAATTTAAAGCATTGGGCTTTAAAGACTTTAAGCATTGGGCTTTAACGTCTAAGAGTGTGAATTGGGAAATGGTGAGAAATAAAATGGAGGGAAATGAAAAATTTGAATCAAGTGAGCTTTTGTCATGAACTTTGTCCCTCATTGGTGAGGGACAACTACATTTGTGTGTATATATATAGGATCACTTCTTAGAACTCTTAAAAGGAGTTGAAGAGAATGAACCCTCGCGCCGTCATCGTCGCTCGCTCGGCTCGGCTTCGGCTTTGGCTTTGGATTTGGATTTGTCAAATGATTGATAAGATTATTTTTTGGACAAATTTTATTTAATTAATTATTTAATAATTAATTAAATGCCAGTCAATTCATTAACGGAATTAACTGGAATTCAAATTCACGCTGCCTTTGATGAACGTTGTTTTTCCTCCTGAACAGACACTTTTTCCTGAACAGACATCACACCTCTTCCGATAATTGCCTATAAATTCTGAGGCATGGCTTCTTTTTTCGAAACTGAAAAATTATAGAACTTCCTTCCTTCTGAATACTGCATTCTACTTCGCAGTCTCTCTCTCTCAAATTCGTAAGTGTGATTTTGCTCCGTTCTTTGAGTTCGTTGGTATCCTGCAGTTTGTATTGCCACTGTTGCAGGAAGGTTTATTCCGTTTCATCCTAGGAGGATTTAATCCATTACCTTGGCAAAGTGTGAGGGGGTTAAAATTCCTTAAGGACGCACAAGCAAATTGTGGACTCGGAATATTTTTTTTTATAGTTTACTGTTTTTCCAGTTTATCTTCTAACAGTCTTTCTAATTTTGTGTTTTAACACAGTAGCGACAACAAGCTTAAGGAATTTTAGTCTAACGTTTCGGTGTTGAAATATATATTAATCTGTTATCTATATTTTGTATACTGGTTTGGAGACTAAAGCCTTCGTGCTTTCTACTCCAATAATTGTTCTGTCCGGTTTAAAGTATATCAAAACTTTACCGGAATAATAAACGTACGGGTTTGAAGTATATAAAAACTTCACCATTGTTACGTGTTGTATGTTTGGTTTGGTATTCAGTTTGAAGATATCAAAACTTCACTGATTTAACAAAGTTCTGTTTTGTTTCCAACTCTACAGAAAAATGACGAATGAAAACCAAACTAATGGAAATGTTGCGGGAACGGGTGCTACTGTTACGAGTGTTGCTGCCTCGTCAAGCCGTTCAACTCCTGCTCATGCTATGGCACCAGTAGAAAAATCCGGAAAGTTTTCCGGTATTGACTTCAAACGTTGGCAAATGAAGATGCTCTTCTATCTTACTACGTTGAGTTTGCAGCGATTTATCAAGGAGGATCCTCCGGTCCTGGCTGAAGGCACTCCGGATGACGAACGATTTGTTGTAACTGAAGCATGGAAACATTCTGATTTCTTGTGCAAAAACTACATTTTGAGTTATTTGGAAGATAGCTTGTACAATGTCTATAGTGTCATGGAAACTTCAAAAGCGTTATGGAATGCGCTTGAGAAGAAGTACAAGATTGAGGATGCCAGACTTAAGAAGTTCGTGGCTGCAAGGTTTTTGGATTTCAAGATGATTGACACTAGGTCGGTCATAACTCAAGTCCAAGAATTACAAGTCATTGTGCATGACCTCCTTGCTGAAGGTATGACCCGAATCAATAATTTTATTAATAAGATTTATCTTGTTATTAATTATGAATTTATTATTGAAGGTATGGTCATAAATGAGGCCTTTCAAGTCGCCGCTTTCATTGAGAAGTTACCTCCGTTGTGGAAGGACTTTAAGAACTATCTAAAACACAAGCGGAAGGAGATGACACTTGAAGACTTGATTGTTCATTTGAGGATAGAAGAAGACAACAAAAATGCTGAAAAGAAGTCACGTGGAAACTCGACAATAATAAGGGCTAACATTGTTGAGGAGGCGCCACAAAATAAGAAGAGAAAGAAGGCTTCTGGACCAAAGAGTTACCCAAGCAAGAAAAAATTCAAGGGTAATTGCCACAACTGTGGAAAATCTGGGCATAATGCCGTGGATTGTCGTGCACCAAAGAATGATAAGAAGAAGAAGAATCAAGCTAACATGGTTGAAAATGCTGAAGAGATGGAAGACTTGTGTGCCATGTTGTTTGAATGCAACTTGGTAGGAAATCCTAAAGAATGGTGGATTGATTCTGGGGCCACCCGCCATGTTTGTGCTAACAAGGAGTTATTTTCTTCCTATGCCCCCGCAGGACCCGATGAGACAATTTTCATGGGAAATTCGTCTACAGCCAAAATTGAAGGAGTTGGTAAGATTGCACTGAAGATGACGTCGGGAAAAATTGTGACTCTAAACCAAGTTCTCCATGTTCTAGAAATTCGCAAGAATCTTGTGTCTATCTCACTTCTTGTCAAGAATGGATTCAAATGTATTTTTGTTTCTAATAGTGTTGTACTAAGTAAGAATGATGTGTATGTAGGAAAATGTTACCTGGATGAGGGCCTTTTTAAGCTAAATGTAATAACAGTTCCTATCAATAAAGTTAATGCTTCTTCTTACTTACTTGAGTCAAACACTTTATGGCATGCACGCTTAGGTCACATCAACTTCAAAACATTGCGGAAAATGATAAATTTAGAAGTATTGCCAAAATTTGATTGTATTAATTCCAAATGTCAAATATGTGTGGAATCAAAGTATGCTAAGCATCCTTATAAGTCCGTTGAAAGGAATTCAAGTCCTTTAGACTTAATTCACACAGATATTTGCGACATGAAGTCAACACCATCTCGCGGCGGGAAAAAGTATTTTATTACTTTTATTGACGATAGCACGAGATATTGCTATGTTTATTTACTTAATAGTAAAGATGAGGCAATTGATGCTTTCAAGCAATACAAGAGTGAAGTTGAAACACAACTAAACAAAAAGATCAACATAATAAGAAGTGATAGGGGTGGCGAATATGAATCTCCTTTTGAAGAAATATGTTTGGAAAATGGCATTGTTCACCAAACAACTGCCCCTTACTCTCCACAATCTAATGGAATTGCGGAGAGAAAGAATCGAACGTTGAAAGAGATGATGAATGCGTTGTTGATAAGTTCTGGTTTACCACAGAACTTGTAGGGGGAAGCTATACTTACAACTAACCGAATAATCAACCGAGTACCTCATAGTAAAACAAAGTCCATTCCTTATGAAAAATTGAAAGGAAGGAAGCGCACCTTGAAATACTTCAAAGTGTGGGGGTGTTTAGCTAAAGTACAAGTTCCTAAACCTAAAAGGGTTAAGATAGGTCTAAGAATGGTTGATTGTGTATTTATTGGATATGTAACCAATAGCAAGGCATATCATTTTCTGGTTCATAAATCAGAAAATCCTGAGATTCACGTTAATACGATAATAGAATCAGATAATGCTGAATTCTTTGAAACTATTTATCCGTATAAAAAGGAAAGTGAATTGACCTACCAAAAGTCAAAACGACCTCAGGAGGAAATAATAGATGGTATGCCTAATGAGGAAAATCCGAGAAGAAATAAACGTCAACGGACATCTACTTCATTCGGTCCAGATTTTCTGACTTTCCTACTAGAAAATGAGCCTCGTACCTTCAAGGAAGCAATGTCTTCCTCAGAAGCACAATATTGGAAAGAAGCTGTCAATAGTGAAATAGAATCCATATTGAGCAACCATACCTGGTAATTGGTTGATCTTCCTCCAGGTAACAAAATATTGGGTTCTAAATGGATTTTCAAGAAGAAAATGAAAGACGATGGTACTATTGACAAATACAAGGCAAGACTTGTTGTCAAAGGATTTAGACAGCGAGAAGGTCTTGACTATTTTGACACATACTCGCCGGTAACAAGAATTACATCCATTCGGATGCTAATAGCGTTAGCCGCCTTGTATGGTCTTCAAATCCATCAAATGGATGTAAAAATAGCCTTCTTAAATGGTGATCTAGAGGAAGAAATTTACATGAACCAACCTGAAGGGTTTGTGGTTCCGGGAAAAGAAAAGAAGGTGTGTCGACTTGTTAAGTCCCTTTATGGACTAAAACAAGCACCCAAGCAATGGCATGCGAAATTTGACCAAACAATGTTGTCAAATGGCTTTAAGATTAATGAATGTGATAAATGTGTTTACATTAAGAACGTTCCAAATCATATAGTCATTGTTTGCTTATATGTAGATGATACGTTAATAATGAGCAAAGACATTGCCGACCTTTAAGCTACTAAGCGTATGCTTGCTAGTAAGTTTGATATGAAAGACTTAGGAGTTGCCGATGTAATTCTAGGAATTAAAATCCAGAGGACTCCTCAGGGTCTAGCTTTGTCTCAATCACATTACGTGAAAATGGTACTTGAAAAATTCAAACACTTGGAATTTAGAAGTGCAAGAACTCCAATTGACTTAAACCATCATCTTATAAAGAATAAAGGTGAAAGCACGTCTCAATTGGAGTTTGCTCGTGTCTTGGGAAGCTTAATGTACATCATGAACTGTACACGACCTGATATAGCTTGTCCAATAAGTAAACTTAGTCGATTCACAAGTAATCCCAACAAACATCACTGGGTGGCAATGAAACGAGTTCTGGTATATTTGGAATATACCCAAGACTACGCTTTGCACTACAATAAATATCCTGCGGTTATCGAAGGATATAGTGATGCAAATTGGATAACCGGCTCAACAGAAACAAAGTCCACAAGTGGATATGTGTTTACTGTTGGTGGAGGAGCAGTATCTTGGAAGTCTTCCAAACAAACGTGCATTGCTCACTCTACAATGGAATCAGAGTTTATAGCTTTGGATAAAGCCGGTGAAGAAGCTGAATGGCTTCGAAATTTCTTAGAAGACATTCCGTTCTGGCCAAAACCTTTGGCTCCTCTTTGCATACATTGCGATAGTGAGGCTGCAATAGGACGGGCAGGGAGCGTTATGTATAACGGAAAGTCTCGTCATATACGACGAAGACATAACACCGTTAGACAACTACTTTCTAGTGGAATTATCACTATTGATTATGTAAGATCAAAGGATAATGTGGCGGATCCGCTTACAAAAGGCTTAACTAGAGAAAGGAGTTGAGAAGTCATCTAAGGGAAAGGGACTATGGCCGAGGACAAGTCAACGTGGCGGTAACTCTACCTAGAATTTTGGATATTCCGAGATCTAGGTTCAAGGAGCTCAAACAAAGTTGTGATTGACCGGTTCAACATTGTCGAAGTAAAATCTTTGCTCCCTTCTCGTGATGAAGACAATGTTCAGTAACAAGGATAGAACTTTACACGTTCTTTAATGATTACCTAAGTTTGATGTGGTATTTATCAAATAGTATCAATCTAAAGGATTACACGTTTAGGAATCACCTATGTAAGTGTGAAGTGGAAGCCGCTTCAATGAGAATTCTGTAAGGCCAATTCTCTACGCACTTATGAAACCAGGCGGTGTTCATGGCTGAAACGAACACAACAATGAGAACCAAAAGACGGTTAAGGGTTGGTTGTGTGACATATGGTTGTCTAGGTATACACTAAAGTTCGACGGTTCAAAGATATCAAATCTACCGATTGACCGAGTATATCCGACATATGTTCACTACGGAAAGTTCAAAGGGAAACCTACTTATCCAGATACAATTAATCCTTACTTGCAAATCACACAGCTTTCATCTATGATCATTCTTGTTACAGCCATTCCCATTCATGTGGGGGATTGTTGGACTTTAAAGCATTGGGCTTTAAAGACTTTAGGCATTGGGCTTTAAAGTCTAAGAGTGTGAATTGGGAATTGGTGGGAAATAAAATGGAGGGAAATGAAAAATTTGAATCAAGTGAGCTTTTGTCATGAACTTTGTCCCTCATTGGTGAGGGACAACTACATTTGTGTGTATATATATAGGATCACTTCTTAGAGCTCTTAAAAGGAGTTGAAGAGAATGAACCCTCGCGTCGTCGTCGCTCGCTCGCTCGGCTCGCTTCGGCTTCGGCTTCGGATTTGGATTTGGATTTGGATTTGGAATTGTCAAATGATCGAATCGATAAGATTATTTTTTGGACAAAATTTATTTAATTAATTATTTAATAATTAATTAAATGCCAGTCAATTCATTAACGGAATTAACTGGAATTCAAATTCACGCTGCCTTTGCTGAACGTTGTTTTTCCTCCTGAACAGACACTTTTTCCTGAACAGACATCACACCTCTTCCGATAATTGCCTATAAATTCTGAGGCATGGCTTTTTTTTGAAACTGAAAAATTGTAGAACTTCCTTCCTTCTGAATACTGCATTCTACTTCGCAGTCTCTCTCTCTCTCAAATTCGTAAGTGTGATTTTGCTCCATTCTTTGAGTTCGTTCGTATCCTGCAGTTTGTATTGCCACTGTTGCAGGAAGGTTTATTTCGTTTCATCCTGGGAGGATTTAATCCATTACCTTGGCAACGTGTGAGGGGGTTAAAATTCCTTAAGGACGCACAAGCAAATTGTGGACTCGGAATATTTCTTTTATAGTTTACTGTTTTTCCAGTTTATCTTCTAACAGTCTTTCTAATTTTGTGTTTTAACACAGTAGCGACAATAATTACTACTACCACTTTGAACCTACCACCATAACCCTTCTCTCTGTAATTGCAAACAAATTCCTTTTTGATCTTTTTCCCTTTGGATTTTCTTCTAACTCAGCTTCAGTACCATCCAAGAAAATAATATATTTGTGCTACATATCCTTCAACAACAATCTGTAGATCGTATTCAAATTCCTCTTTCGTTTCTTTTTGCTGTTCAATTGTTCATCCGATTAATTTATCTGTTCTTGTGAATTTCTACTCCTTTGTAATTAAGTAAAAAATCTATTTCTACTTTTATTCTTCTAGTGATTCTGGTTTAGTACTAATTTTTGTTTTTACGTTTTCTTCTTTCAGCTTGTGAACAGTGAGATTTGAACTCTGCCTAAATCGTGATGAAGGTAGTTGTGATATTGCGTTAGGGTTTTGTTGATTTAACTAAAACTTTAGGGACAGAAAAGAAAGAAGTTAAAATTAAGTCTGGGAAATTGTATTAATTGAATTTGAACTTTATTATTATTATCTTTTAATTTAATTATATTTAAAGTAATTTTTTTTTTGTATCATAGAGCTACTTAATATTTTTTCAGATGGTTTCGTCTACTTTAATTTGTGATACAGAGCCCTGGAAAGAGTTGAGTAAATAATTTCAAAATAAAAATATACTATATGTTTTAGGCTATATGAATGATGTAAAATATGACTTTTCTTGTTACACCCCATGTTTTAGTAGGTAAGAGTACGTCTTAAGTCAATTGATGTAAGCTCATAAATGAGATCATCTTTGAAAGTACATAAAGTAAGTTAATCATGTTACCATGCAGCTTACAAATATTTAAGATCATGAATACCAAGTACCAAGAGGGTTGGAAGGCTTAGAAGCTAAACGAATTGAAGAAAATAAGTTTCAATGAAAGTCGACAAGTTGGGAATGTTATAACATATACTTTTGGGGTAAGAATAGGGTTCTTACAATTATAAATAGAATATTTTATGATTTATTTTAGTCGTATGATAGACGTGTGTTATGTTTTGAAGTTAAACGAGCTGTGGAACAAAAGTGAGAAAAGGTCATCACAAGTTACTTTCATAAATGTGTTGAAACTTAGGTCAAATGTAGCTGAGATTTTCTCCGAATATACTTGGAATTAGGGGATTATCTACATACCAAATTGAAGATCTACGAGTCTAGTTTCTAAGGCATAAAACCGTTAGTCAATACGACATAGGAGTAGAGAGATATTTGCAGTTTCGCAAGACTGCGCATACTGCATATGTGACAAGTAGGTGTGTTACTAAAGCTTGTTGATGAATACATTTCGTGTGCTATATTAGGTCTCTTTGGGACATATTATACACCAAATTGAAGGTCTTGGAATTTAGTTTACAACTCTCTTAACCGTTTGTTCATACGACATCTGGATAAAAAGATATAAGCGTCAGAAGAATGGCCAATGCTAGGGTGCCAAGCTAGCACCTCTTTGACTTTTCAAAAGTTGATATATATAGGGTTTTAAATCGTATTTCTCCTCATTTTTCATAGAATACGACCAGAGAGCCCCCAAAAACTTACCCATAAGCTCTCTACAAGGGTTCCAAGAAGATTAACATCCCGGGTACGAAATCAAGAAGCGATAACATTAGAACAATCCCTACGACGTAAGTATCGCTATATCACCTCACTTTTTCTTTGTAGTATGCGTTTTAGAAGGTACTTTGATGTCGCCCAAACTCACACCACAAAGATAGGTAGTGAGGTGGTCGAAGCAATAGTAAAACCCAACGCGAGTCGGGGTCGAATCCTCATGGAGTTAGAAATGGGATTAGGTATAAACCTAGCGTAATTTTATAATGTGCCTCAAATTGCACTTCCACATTTTTGTTTGGTGTTTCTATTTCTACTTTAAGCTATTGATTACAAATAATAAACTAGAAGACAATGTTTTTGGTTGTGGTTATTTTTCAAAGTATAAAAGATCTAGGGTAGTGACGTCCACCTGGGTGGTTATCTAACGGGTTGTGAACTCTAGGGCAAGTTTGATTAGTCGGGGTTGTGATATATCAATCACACGCAATTACCCACTCTATACCCCTCGATAGTTTGAGTGATTTTGCCTAATTTGTATTTCTCAAGTCCAAATGGGTATTTCACAAATCAAGTGATATATGCTCAAGTCGGGTCTTACTATCTCTAGATTTGACTCTTTAATTGGGGCTATCAATTTCTTCAGTTCACCCTAATTTCTTGTTAGCCAAGTTTTCCTAGACTTAGTATCTCTTTCTCAAGTAGAGACTAAGTCAAATAGGCATGAATCAATGTTTGCAACCATCAATTCTTGAATACAAGCTTGAACAAGGCAAAATATCACTAACTCAATAACAAACAAGCCCTAAATCAAAAACCCATTAAGTACCCACACTAGGTTTGGGCCACAACCCTAGCTAGAATTTAGCTACTCATGAAAAATGAAGAAATACAAGAAGAAATTAAGATAAAATGCATAATAATTGATTAGAGAAAGAAAATCTAATGTTTAGAAGTTAATCTAGTACAAAATTACTCAAAACAACAAAGAAAATGGCTCAGGTGCTCTTCCCGAAACTAAACTTAACCATAAATGACAAAAAATTCTATTTATACTAAGCTGAAAATATCTGACAAAAATGCCCATGTGAAGGTTGTGCGGCCGCATAATTCTGGTGCGGTCCGCACAATGAGCTTCTGCGGCCGCACAATTATTGTGCGTTCCGCATTCCTAGAACTTGGGCTTGTTACTTCGGGGCTTCTGCGGTCCACATAAAAATGAGTGCGGCCGCACAAAAATGATGTGGTCCGCACTCCTTGACTTTGAACTTGAACCCAGCTCTCTGATTCTTCAATTCTGCGGACCGCATAATAATGAGTGCGGCCGCACTTGACATCCTACGGCCGCACAATTTCGGTGTGGTCCGCATGCTTCAGCTGGCCCAAAGACTAGTTCTCTGAATCTCCTCTGCTGTGGCTGCAATAGAATTATGCGGTCCGCATTGTTGCCCTTTTTGCCCTCTTTTGGCTCTTGTTCACTTTTGACTCCTTTATGAGTTGATTTTGACTTCTTTGGCTCGTTTCCCAATATTCCTGTACAGAAGCACATTTCATTAGTTCTTGGGAATACCTTTAAGCATTTTTGAGGTAAAACTCAAGTAAAAGAGAGCAAATAAACGGCAAAATTCCTACTTATCAACTCTCCCAAACTTAAGCTTTTGCTTGTCCTCGAGCAATTAAGGCGATTCCCACCTCCACTAGAAAAAGTGATATTTCAGTTAGCCTAAGGTGAATCAATCACATATCAATTGGGACCAACACTTACCCACAACACATATGAATTATCAACAATACAATGATTTGACTTTTTGAGTACCGTATTTCTAATATGACACTAGAGCATCAAGAGTTGACTCTATTCATCAAGGAAGCTCGCTCTTTCACGCTGGTCATTGTGGATCCCAAACTCCTCCTCCTCTAGTCTCCATTAGCAAATCTCATTTTAGAATGTAACACTTGAAGCAAGGATTGTGAAAAGTTCGCTCATCTCTATCAAAAAAACGTCACAAGTCCGGCTTTAAGTACCATAAGCTTGCCCCTTATGTAAATCACCACTAATGTAAGCTAACTCAACTTGAAATCATATAGGGCTTTTGCGGGATGTAATGAAGTCTTTTGGACCAAGTTAGGACTTGTTGGAATAGAATGGTTTCGTCTTTCTTTAAGTAACTCCATTTTCTCTTTTCGGCTCATACTTTCTCGGCTCTTTGAGTCATTTTCTTCTTCCTTGGGGGAACTAGAGAGACGTAATGTCACTCTTTCTTGATCATGACATTCATTTTTCTCCTTTTATATTTACTCCATGCCTTTCATCATTGTTTTCTTTGAATCCCTTCAACATTCTACCTTATTCACTTTCTTTTTGGAATATTTCATTTTTGTTCTTTCTTTCTTTTCTTTGCCTTCCCTTTTCTTTATTTATTTCTTTTCTTGTACCTTTTATCACTTTCAAACTCCTCATCTCTCCCCCAAACTTATGTTTTTGCCAATTGTTTCTCAAAAATGCTAAAGAAAGATCGAGTTCCAAGAGGGGGTCATTACAAAACTGATAAAGGCCTTTAACGTGGTTATTGAAAGAAAAAGGGCTTCGGCTCAAAGGGGTTGACTAGGGATATCACTTTGGTAGGCTATGGAAGATTTTAAATTTCAAATTGGATCAAGTAGAGCATACAATCATTTCTCAATCCAAGCTACACTTAGAATTTCGCTTAGAAACACATTCGGGGCAAGTTCTAGACCATTAGCACGGGTACTTGGACTTGTAACTAAACATCTCACCTCTCACGCTTCTGGATTGCTAAAGAGAATGGAGTCGAGGGCCCGCAACAACCTTATCTAAGATTGAGAATCACAAATGGCTCGATTTGAACCACTCGATTACTATTTAAGTCAACACAAGAGTCAAAAGGGTCACAACTAGAGCTATTTTCTGCCAACAACTTGTTTTTAACCATACGATCATAAGTAAATGTGTTGGTACTAAGTGAAGCATGCTTGAGGCCCTTTTATTCATTATACTATATTTGCCTAAACATAAAAGAAAATGGACTCAATCTGTGACGACCCAAAAGGGTCATCACTTGTTTTAAGTTAAATTCTATGATTCCGAGGCCTTCAAAACCTCATTTAGAGTCACCTCGATTTGCTTGCGCACAACCGGAAAGCTTAAATATGAAAATCTGTGAAAAAATGATAAATTTTGACTATAAAATGAATCAATTTGACTTCGGTCAACATTTTTGGTAAATGGACCCGGACCCATGATTTGACGGTCCCTAAGGGTCCGTAGGAAAATATGGGATCTGGGCGTATGCCCGGAATCGAATTCCGAGGTCCCAAGCCTGAGAAATGAATTTTTAAAGCAAATTGTTTTCTGAAATTGTTTAAGGAAATTTGAAATGAAATTTGATTTGAACGTGTTGGTATCGGGTCCGTATTTTTGTTCCGACGCCCGGTACAGGTCTTATATATGATTTAAGATGTTTCTGTAAAATTTGGTGAAAAACGGACGTCGTTTGACGTGATTCGGACCTAAATTGCTAAATTTGATACTTGATGAAGTTTGAGAAAAAGTTCTTGATTTTGAGGTTTGATTCATTGTTATTGAGGTTATTTTGGCAGTTTGATTGCACGGATAAGTTTGTATGATGTTGATTGAGTTAGTACGTGTGTTTGGTTAGGAACCCCGAGGGCTCGGGACTGTTTCGGATGTGTTTCGGGAAGTTTTGAACTTAAGAAAAATTGTAGGTTTTCAGATGTTGGGTTTCTGGTATATCCTTCTTCGCGTTCGCGGGAGTACCCACGCAAATGCGATGGATTAATTGTTGCTGAAGGTAAATCCTTCTACGCGTACGCGAAGCTCAGGCCGCGAACGCGAGGCAATGGGGGTTTATACCTTCGCGAACGCGGACCTGGCCACGTGAACGCGAAGGCCAAGTGGACCTGGACAAGGGGTGGGGTAGTTGCCTTACGCGAACGTGACTCGTTGGATGCGAACGCGAGGGCTCGAGAAGCTAAAGCTTCGCGAACGCGAGCCCGTCTACGCGAACGCGAAGGCTTAACCAGCCTGACCCATCGCGAACGCGAAGGGTCTGTCGCAATCGCGTAGAGTAAATTCGCCCAGTTAAATTTTAAATTTCCAGAATAGTACCCTTACGGGATTTCTTAAAAATTTCATAAACCCTTTCTTCTCCAAAGCTCTTAGGCGATATTTGAAGCATTCCTTCACCATAATCTCTTGGGTAAGTAATCTTTAACTTGTTTTCTTCATTTTCCATTAACCCCCACTAGATTTCTAGGTCTAAAACATGTAATTAAGGGTAGAAATTAGGGATTTGGGTAGAGTTAGGGCTTTTTGATTTATTTTAATTTAGACCTCGTTTTGGGATCGAATTCTGGAAGTAATTATATATTCAGGCTCGTGGGTGAATGGGTGATTTAATTTTGGTCCGAACCTCGTATTTTGACAAAGCGGGCCCGGGGTCGATTTTTTTTTGGGTTTTTGAGAAGAATGATTGGAAAGCTATAATTAAGCATTGGAATTGGATTGTTTAGCATTTATTGATGTTATTGAATCGATTATGCATAGATACGATTGTGGTGGAGCCAAATTTGAAAGGAAAAGCAGTGTTTGAGGCTTAAGTTGGCCGTGGAAGTTCGAGGTAAGTGTTTGGTCTAATCTTAGCTTGAGGGATTAGGAGTTGAGTCCTATTTGCTATGTGGTAATTGTTGAGTACGACGTATAGGCATGGTTACGAGTATCTATACATTGGTGTCTAGCATGCCCGTGAGTCTTTAAATTGTGAATATCTTGATTTTGTTGTATCTTTCATGCCTTGGTGATGATTTCTATTTGTTGTGAAAAGCTTGTGGAAGGAAATTGTGACCTTTGAACATCGAGGAGCATTGGCTCAAGTTATATTACAAATTGTGAAAGTATATGAGATGATTGAACCCTTTAGAGCACTGGCTCAAGTGGTAAAGTGAGTTATGAAATAAAAGTGAAAGAAAGAGAAAGAGTTATTAAATCGTTCCCTTGGCGGGACATTGTTGCTTTGTTGATTATCTCCCTTGTTGGGATGTTGAGATTATTGATGTTGTTCCCTTGTCGGGATTTAATTGTTTAATTGTGTTCCCTTGACGGGATTTCTATCATTATTTTGTTTATTTCCTTGCCCCCTTGTTTGTGATTGTTGTCTGGATGAGGAAGAGTGTTAAAGCACGAAGGGTGATGCCGTGTATTGTTTGCTATTGTGAGGAAAGAGTGTAAAGCACGAAGGGTGATGCCGTGCATTGTTTGCTATTGTGAGGAAAGAGTGTAAAGCACGAAGGGTGATGCCGTGCCGTACGATGTACCATTCCGTACCGATTTTCATTGATTATATGGTGAGGAAAGAGAGTAAAAGCACGAAGGGTGATGCCGTGCACAGCGTTATTATATGATTGATTTGGTGAGGACGAGAGTAAAAGCACGAGGGTGATGCCGTGCAAATTGTTGATTTCTGATTCTTGTTGATATTCTGGTTATGTTGTCGCTTTCCTTACTTGATGCTTTCTATTCAGAACTGTTATCTCCCCCGCAGCATGTTTCCCCCTCCCACATTGACTGGTTATTTTCTGTATTTATTTTCTGCTGTATATATATATATATATATTTGAACTGCATAGGTTTATTTGGTAGTCTGGTCCTAGCCTCGTCACTACTTTGCCGAGGTTAGGCTAGACACTTACCAGCACATGGGGTCGGTTGTGCTGATACTACACTCTGCACTATGTGCAAATCCAGGAGCTGCTTTAGGACAGTAGTTGGAGGGCTTCCTTCAGTCCACCCGAATACCCAAGGTAGACCTGCAGGTGCCCGCAGGCCCTGGCGTCTCCCTCTATCTCTATTCCTTGTTTCATTTTCTTTGTTCAGAAACAGTTTATTGCTTTTTCTTCAGACCTTGTATGTAGTGACTCTTAGACAGTCTGTGACACTGTGACACCAGATTTTGGGTATTTGAGGTTTTAGAAGTTGTAATAGACGTTTATTCCAGATATTTTATTATTATCTTCCACTTAATTATTTAAAGTTCCGCTGATTTTATGTTATCGCTCATATTTGTTAAAAAGAAGAAATTTGTTAACGAAGTAATTAGTCAAGTTTTGGCTTGCCTAGCTCCCAATAGTAGGCGCCATCACGACTCCCGAGGGAGGGAAACCCGGGTCGTGACAAGTTGGTATCAGAGCTCTAGGTTACATGGGTCTCACAGTTCACAGGCAAGCTTAGTAGAGTCTGAGAGATCGGTACAGAGACGTCTGCATTTATCCCAGAGGCTACAGAGTTAGGAAAAATCTCAAATTTGTTATTTCTTGTCGTGCGGTTTGGTTTCTCAACGCTAATTCAATTTCTACTCTGTTCTTCGCAGATGGCGAGAACACGCGCTTCCTCATCTACCGATCAGTAGCCCGAGCCCCCAGCAGCAGCTCCCGCGAGGGGCAGAGGGTGAGGCCGAGGCCGTGCTAGAGGCCGAGGTAGGGGCAGAGCTCAACCCCGAGCAGCAGCACCAGCAGCGGAGCCTCAGGTTGACTTTGATGACGAGGTTCCGGCTCCAGCAGTTTCGGTGGGCCCAACTCAGGTCCCAGAGGGGTTTATCGCCACCCCAGTTCTTCAGGATGCTCTGGTGCATCTAGTGGGCATCATGGAGAGTGTCATCAGGGCAAGTTTTCTTCCTATAGCACCAGCCGTCTCTCAGGTTGGAGGAGGAGCCCAGACTCCTGCTACTCGCACTCTGGAGTAGGTAGCTCCCCAGTTTCAGACTCCAGCAGCTCAGCCAGTTGGAGCGGTTCAGCCGGGTGTGGTAGCTCAGACTGGCGATGGTGCAGCCATGTCTACCGATGCTTTGTGGAGATTGGACAGGTTTACCAAGCTCTTCACTACTACCTTCAACGGTGCATCTACTGAGGATCCCCAGGATTATCTGGACAGTTGTCACGAGGTTCTTCGGAACATGGGGATTGTTGAGTCTAATGGGGTTGATTTTGCTACATTTTGCTTGTCTGGATCTGCCAAGACTTGGTGGAGGGATTATTGCTTAGCTAGACCAGCAGGATCGCCAACCTTGACCTGGGAGCAGTTGACACAACTATTTCTGGAGAAGTTTCTCCCTATTACACAGCGAGAGGCCTATCAAGGGCAGTTCGAGCGCCTTCAACAGGGATCCATGACTGTCACCCAGTACGAGACTAGATTCATATATTTGGCTCGCCATGCCCTTATTATACTTCCAACTGAGAGGGAGGGAGTGAGACGGTTTATTAATGGACTCATTCAGCAGATTCGTCTCCAGATGGCTAGAGAGGCTGGGAGTGAGATATCCTTCCAGGAGGCGGCCAATGTGGCCCGGAGAGTTGAGATAGTTTTATCACAGGGGGGTGGTCACAGGGCAGACAAGAGACTCCGTCAGTCTGGCAGATTCAGTGGTGCCTCGTCTGGAGGCAGAGATTCATATGGTAGAGGCCATCCTCCTAGGCCTTTTCAGTCAGCACTTCAGGTTTCTCACGGCTTCGGGTAGCCGTGGTCCCCAGATGCAGTATTTCGATCAGCAGTCCTATAGTGCACCACCTGCTCCTATTAGTGCACTGCCGCTTCAGAGTTTTCGGGGTGGTCATTCAGGTCGCCAGGGCCAGCAGTCTCAGCAGTCGAGGGCTTGTTAACTTGTGGTGATCCGGGTTACATTGCTAGTTTTTGCCCTCGAGCACCGAGCAACTCTCAGCATCAGGGTTCTCGTGCCATGGTACAGGCACCAGATGTTCCACAACCCACCTAGCCAGCTAGAGGTGGGGGTAGAGGTGCTAGAGGTGGAGGTAGAGGTACTAGAGGTGGAGCTTAGGCCGCTAGAGGTGGAGGCCAGCCAGCAGCAGGGCGACCCAGAGATGTGGTTCAGGGTGGTGAGGCCCAGCCCCGATGTTATGCTCTTCAGGCCAGGCTCGAGGCTGAGGCTTCAGATGCAGTTATTATAGGTATGGTTCTGGTTTGTGATAGAGATGCTTCAGTGTTATTTGATCCAGGGTCTACGTATTCGTATCTGTCATCCTATTTTGCACCGTACCTGGTCATGCCTAGTGATTCATTGAGTATTCCTATTTATGTGTCTACACCGGTGGGTGATTCTATTGTGGTCGATCAAGTCCATTGTTCTTGTATAGTGGTGATTGGGGGTCTTGAGACTCGTGTAGATATGTTGCTGTTAGACGTGGTTGACTTCGATATTATATTGGGGATGGACTGGTTATCACCTTACCACGCTATCTTGGACTGTCATGCCAAGACTGTGACCTTAGCTTTGCCGGGCATGCCTCGTTTAGAGTGGAGAGGGACTCCTGGTCATTCTACCTACAGTGTTATCTCGTATGTGAAGGCTCGGCGTATGGTCGAGAATGGGTGTTTGGCCTATTTGGCATATGTTCGTGATTCTAGTGCTGAGTTCCCTTCTATTGATTCTGCGCCCGTTGTTCGTGAATTTCCTGATGTTTTCCCTTCAGACCTGCCGGGTATGCCACCCGACAGGGATATTGATTTCTACATTGATTTGGCTCCGGGCACTCAGCCCATTTCTATTCCGCCATATCGCATGGCCCCGCCTGAGTTGAAAGAGTTAAAAGAGCAATTGCAAGACTTGCTTGAGAAGGTCTTCATTAGGCCCAGTGTTTTGCCTTGGGGTACGTCGGTGTTGTTTGTTAAAAAGAAGGATGGGTCAATGAGAATGTGTATTGATTACCGACAATTGAACAAGGTTACAATCAAGAATAAGTATCCGCTGCCGAGGATTGATGATTTGTTCGATCAGCTTCAGGGTGCCAGGGTATTTTCAAAGGTTGACTTGCGATTTGGCTACCATCAGTTGAGGATTAGGGCATTCGATGTCCCTAAGATAGCTTTCCGCACTCGGTACGGGCATTATGAGTTCTTGGTTATGTCATTCGGGTTGACAAATGCCCCAGCAGCTTTCATGGATTTGATGAACCGAGTGTTCAGGCCTTATTTGGACTCGTTCGTGATAGTCTTCATTGATGATATATTGATATATTCCCGCAGCCCGAAGGAGCACGAGCAGCACCTTAGAGTGGTTCTTCAGACTCTGAGGGACAGTCAGTTATATGCAAAGTTCTCGAAGTGTGAGTTCTGGTTGAGTTCAGTTGCATTCCTGGGTCATGTTGTGTCAGCAGAGGGTATTCAGGTTGATCCGAAGAAGATTGGGGCAGTCAAGAACTGGCCTAGACCAGCATCAGCTACAGAGATTCGGAGTTTCTTGGGATTGGCAGGCTACTATCATCGGTTCGTTGAGGGGTTTTCATCTATTGCAGCCCCGATGACCAGGTTGACCCAGAAAGGTGCCCAGTTCATGTGGTCGGATTAGAGTGAGGCGAGCTTTCGAAAGCTCAAGACAGCTTTGACTACGGCACCGGTGTTGGTTTTCCCACAGGTTCAGGGCCTTATATAGTTTTTATGATGCTTCCCGTATTGGGCTTGGTGCAGTGTTGATGCAGGATGGCAAGGTCATTGCCTATGCTTCGCGGCAGTTGAAGATTCATGAGAAGAACTATCCGGTTCATGATTTGGAGTTGGCAGCCATAGTTCGCGCATTGAAGATTTGGAGGCATTATCTGTATGGCGTGGCATGTGAGGTATTCACGTATCACAAGAGTCTTCAGTATTTGTTCAAGCAAAAGGAGTTGAATGTGAGGCAGAGGAGGTGGTTGGAGTTGTTGAAAGATTATGATATCACCATCTTATATCATCCGGGAAAGGCCAATGTGGTGGCCGATGCTTTGAGTAGGAAGTCAGCCAGTATGGGCAGTCTTGCTTACATTCCGGTCGGTGAGAGACCGCTTGCTTTGGATGTTCAGGCTTTAGCCAATCAGTTCGTGAGACTGGATGTTTCTGAGCCCAGTCGTGTGTTAGCTTGCACGGTCGCTCGTTCTTCATTATTGGAGCGTATCCATGATCGACAGTATGATGATCCCCATTTGTGTGTCCTTAGAGACACGGTGCAGCGCGGAGGTGCCAGGCAGGTTACCTTAAATGATGATGGAGTTTTGAGATTGCAGGGTCGAGTCTGTGTGCCTAATGTGGATGGGCTCCGAGAGTTGATTTTAGAGGAGGCCCATAGCTCCCGGGCGCCGCAAAGATGTATCAGGATTTGCGGTAGCATTATTGGTGGCGTAGGATGAAGAAGGATATTGTTGCATATGTAGCTCGGTGTTTGAGTTGTCAGCAGGTTAAGTACGAGCATCAGAGGCCTGGTGGTTTATTTCAGAGGATTGAGCTTCCCGAGTGGAAGTGGGAGCGGATCACTATGGACTTTGTTACCGGGCTCCCGCAGACTCGAAGAAGTTCGACGCAGTATGGGTCACTATTGATAGGCTAACCAAGTCAGCGCATTTTATTCCTGTGGCAGTCTCCTATTCTTCTGAGAAGTTAGCTGAGATCTATATCCGGGAGATTATTCGCCTTCATGATGTGCCCGTGTCTATCATTTCGGACCGAGGTACGCAGTTTACCTCGCGCTTCTGGAGAGCAGTTCAGCGAGAGTTGGGCACACGGGTTGAGTTGAGCTCAGCATTTCATCCCCAGACGGACGGACAGTCCGAGCGGACTATTCAGATTTTGGAGGATATGCTCCGAGCTTGTGTCATTGACTTTGGAGGTTCGTGGGATCAGTTTTTGCCTTTAGCAGAGTTTGCCTACAACAACAGCTACCAGTCGAGCATTCAGATGGCTCCTTATGAGGCTTTATATGGTAGGCGGTGTCGGTCTCTGATTGGGTGGTTTGAGCCGGGAGAGGCTCGGTTGTTGGGTACGGATCTGCTTCAGGAGGCCTTGGACAAGGTCAAGATTATTCAGGATAGGCTTCGTGCAGCTCAGTCCAGGCAAATGAGTTATGTAGACCGCAAGGTTCGAGATGTGGCTTTTATGGTCGGTGAACGGGTATTACTCCGAGTGTCGCCTATGAAGGGCGTGATGAGATTTGGGAAGAAGGGCAAGCTTAGCCCTAGGTTCATTGGTCCATTTGAAATTCTTGATCGAGTGGGAGAGGTGGCTTATAGACTTGCATTGCCGCCGAGCTTATGAGCTGTGCATCCAGTGTTCCATGTGTCCATGCTTCGGAGGTATCACGGCGATCCATCCCACGTGTTAGATTATGGCACTGTCCAGTTGGACAAGGACTTGTCTTATGAGGATGAGCTGGTGGCTATTCTAGACCGGCAAGTTCGTTAGTTGAGGTCGAAGAGTTTTCCTTCTGTTCGTGTTTAGTGGAGGGGTTAGCCTCCTGAGGCATCGACCTGGAAGTTCGAGTCCGATATGCGGAGCCGTTATCCCCATCTTTTTTCCGATTCAGGTACTTCCTTCTTCTGTCCGTTCGAGGACGAACGATTGTTTTAGAGGTGGAGAATGTGACGACCCAAAAGGGTCATCACTCGTTTTAAATTAAATTCTATGACTACGAGACCTTGAAAACCTCATTTAGAGTCACCTCGATTTGCGTGCACAGTCCAGGCGCACAACCGGAAAGCTTAAATATGAAAATCTGTGAAAAATGATAAATTTTGACTATAAAATGAATCAATTTGACTTCGGTCAACATTTTTGGTAAATGGACCCGGACCCATGATTTGACGGTCCCTAAGGGTCCGTAGGAAAATATGGGATCTGGGCGTATGCCCGGAATCGAATTCCGAGGTCCCAAGCCTGAGAAATGAATTTTTAAAACGCAAATTATTTTACTGAAATTGTTTAAGGAAACTTTGAAATGAAATTTGATTAGAACGTGTTGGTATCGGATCCGTATTTTTGTTCCGATGCCCGGTACAGGTCTTATATATGATTTAAGATGTTTCTGTAAAAATTTGGTGAAAAACGGACGTCGTTTGACGTGATTCGGACCTAAATTGCTAAATTTGATACTTGATGAAGTTTGAGAAAAAGTTCTTGATTTTGAGGTTTGATTCATTGTTATTGAGGTTATTTTGGCAGTTTGATTGCACGGATAAGTTTGTATGATGTTGATTGAGTTAGTACGTGTGTTTGGTTAGGAACCCCGAGGGCTCGGGACTGTTTCGGATGTGTTTCGGGAAGTTTTGAACTTAAGAAAAATTGTAGGTTTTCAGATGTTGGGTTTCTGGTATATCCTTCTTCGCGTTCGCGGGAGTACCCACGCAAACGCGATGGGTTAATTGTTGCTGAAGGTAAATCCTTCTACGCGTACGCGAAGCTCAGGCCGCGAACGCGAGGCAATGGGGGTTTATACCTTCGCGAACGCGGACCTGGCCACGTGAACGCGAAGGCCAAGTGGACCTGGACAAGGGGTGGGGTAGTTGCCTTACGCGAACGTGACTCGTTGGATGCGAACGCGAGGGCTCGAGAAGCTAAAGCTTCGCGAACGCGAGCCCGTCTACGCGAACGCGAAGGCTTAACCAGCCTGACCCATCGCGAACGCGAAGGGTCTGTCGCAATCGCGTAGAGTAAATTCGCCCAGTTAAATTTTAAATTTCCAGAACAGTACCCTTACGGGATTTCTTAAAAATTTCATAAACCCTTTCTTCTCCAAAGCTCTTAGGCGATATTTGAAGCATTCCTTCACCATAATCTCTTGGGTAAGTAATCTTTAACTTGTTTTCTTCATTTTCCATTAACCCCCACTAGATTTCTAGGTCTAAAACATGTAATTAAGGGTAGAAATTAGGGATTTGGGTAGAGTTAGGGCTTTTTGATTTATTGTGATTTAGACCTCGTTTTGGGATCGAATTCTGGAAGTAATTATATATTCAGGCTCGTGGGTGAATGGGTGATTTGATTTTGGTCCGAACCTCGTATTTTGACAAAGCGAGCCCGGGGTCGATTTATTTTTGGGTTTTTGAGAAGAATGATTGGAAAGTTATAATTAAGCATTGGAATTGGATTGTTTAGCATTTATTGATGTTATTGAATCGATTATGCATAGATACGATTGTGTTGGAGCAAAATTTGAAAGGAAAAGCGGTGTTTGAGGCTTGAGTTGGCCGTGGAAGTTCGAGGTAAGTGTTTGGTCTAATCTTAGCTTGAGGGATTAGGAGTTGAGTCCTATTTGCTATGTGGTAATTGTTGAGTACGACGTATAGGCATGGTGATGATTATCTATACGTTGGTTTCTAGCATGACCGTGAGTCTTTAAATTGTGAATATCTTGATTTCGTTGTATCTTTCATGCCTTGGTGATGATTTTTATTTGTTGTGAAAAGCTTGTGGAAGGAAATTGTGACCTTTGAACATCGAGGAGCATTGGCTCAAGTTATATTACAAAGTGAAAGTATATGAGATGATTGAACCCTTTGGAGCACTGGCTCAAGTGGTAAAGTGAGTTATGAAATAAAAGTGAAAGAAAGAGAAAGAGTTATTAAATCGTTCCCTTGCCGGGACATTGTTGCTTTGTTGATTATCTCCCTTGCCGGGATGTTGAGATTATTGATGTTGTTCCCTTGCCGGGATTTAATTATTTAATTGTGTTCCCTTGCAGGGATTTCTATCATTATTTTGTTTATTTCCTTGCCCCCTTGTTTGTGATTGTTTTCTGGGTGAGGAAGAGTGTTAAATCATGAAGGGTGATGCCGTGCATTGTTTGCTATTGTGAGGAAAGAGTGTAAAGCACGAAGGGTGATGCCGTGCATTGTTTGCTATTGTGAGGAAAGAGTGTAAAGCACGAAGGGTGATGCCGTGCCGTACGATGTACCATTCTGTATTGATTTTCATTGATTATATGGTGAGGAAAGAGAGTAAAAGCACGAAGGGTGATGCCGTACACAACGTTATTATATGATTGATTTGGTGATGACGAGAGTAAAAGCACGAAGGGTGATGCCGTGCAAATTGTTGATTTCTGATTCTTGTTGATATTCTAGTTATGTTGTTTCTTTCCTTACTTGATGCTTTCTATTCGGAACTGTTATCTCCCCCGCAGCATGTTTCCCCCTCCCACATTGACTGGTTATTTTCTGTATTTCTTTTCCGCTGTATATATATATATATATATATATATATATATATATATATATATATATATATATATATATTTGAACTGCACAGGTTTATTTGGTGGTCTGGTCCTAGCCTCGTCACTACTTCGCCGAGGTTAGGCTAGACACTTACCAGCACATGGGGTCGGTTGTGCTGATTCTACACTCTGCACTGTGTGCAGATCCAGGAGCAGCTTTCGAAAGTTGGAGGGCTTCCTTCAGTCCACCCGGAGACCCAAGGTAGACCTGCAGGCGTCCGCAGGCCCTGGCGTCTCCCTCTATCTCTATTCCCTGTTTTATTTTCTTCGTTCAGAATTAGTTTATTGTATTTTCTTCAGACCTTGTATGTAGTGACTCTTAGACAGTCTGTGACACTGTGACACCAGATTTTGGGTATTTGAGGTTTTAGAAGTTGTAATAGACGTTGATTCCAGATATTTTATTATTATCTTCCGCATAATTATTTAAAGTTCCGCTGATTTTATGTTATCGCTCATATTTGTTAAAAAGAAGAAATTTGTTAACGAAGTAAGTAGTCAAGTTTTGGCTTGCCTAGCTCCCAATAGTAGGCGCCATCACGACTCCCGAGGGAGGGAAATCCGGGTCGTGACACAATCCCTTTAGAAGGTTGTCACACCATCCATCGTTGGGAAGAGCCACCCGGTTCGCATAAAATCCACATTTAGAAAGAACCGTGACATTAAGAAAACGAAAGGCTTATTGTTCACTCAAAACGTATAAAGAAGCTAACAAATTAAAAAGAAGCTAATAAGGTACATAAGAAGTTATACTAAGAAAGAAAAACTAAAGAAGCTATGAAATAAACTATGGAAAGCAAGATAAATGAATATACGAACCGAAGTCAGATAAATATATACATAAGGGAAATGAATATCTACATCAAATGGGGAGAATATATACATACCAAGGGAAAATAAAGATGAAAGAAACATAGTATCAGAGTTATTACAGGCCAATATAAATGTCAACATAACCTAAATAGACCACCCCCCAAAATGAAACATAAGCATTGTCCCCAAGTCTTAACAAAAATAATAACAGGGAAGGGTAGAGAGTGAAGAAAGCTCCCAATGTGGTCTCAGTCTGCATGGGATTGTCAGCACCCTCTATCTCTAACTGTATCTCATCATCACCTGGCTGATAGGCAACAGGGTTGCTGAGCATCTGGATCATCTCCTCAGCGGTGTGGGCAATCGTAGCCGGCTCCTCAGACTGGCCGGCTGCTGCTAGTGCCTCAGGTACTGCTGGTGCTGCCTGAGACTTCCCCATCTTCTTGACCTGTTTTCCCAAATCCTCAATGACTTTCCCTTGTGCTACCACTTTAGCCATGATAGTCTTCTGGTCGGCCAGAATCTTCTTCAATGTTTCCTCCACTGACGGAGGTACCTGTGGATTTGCTGGGGCTGAGGGCTGTGCTGCAACAACACTAGATATGTCAGTCATCTTTGTAGTGGCTGCCTACATCCAGTTGTTGAGACTCGCCAATATCTGGGAGACTCGCAGCGCAGTCAGAGGATAAGTAGATGAGGCCGGCACTGATAATGACACTGATAGTCTAGCAGAAGTAGGTGGTCCGGAAGATGAAGGTGGCATGGCTGCTGTCCCGATGAAAGTACCAACTACTGTGAAAGGCTCGACAGCTGAATCAGTAATCACTACCGCTGGCTCCTCAGACTGGCCAGCCGAGGTAGTAGCTTTACCCTTGAACTTCGGGTTTTCAGCTCCCTGGAGGTGGTACCATGAGAAAGGCTTCTTGGCCTTTACCTCGACGTCATAATGCCTCGGCTCCACCCTTTGATCCTTGAAGTATCTGTGAGGAAGTTTGGGTACGGATAGGATCTTTCACCTTTTTGGACAACCAAAGAGATGTTTGTGGACATGATGGTACCAACATTAATCGGATGCCCAGCCATAATGGATGCCACCAAAACTGCACGGGGAAGTGGGAGGATGTTCTCATTGAGGCATGGATCAATGCGGCTGCACACGAATGTCTGCCCCCCTTTTGCTTCAAAGTTTAGGGAGGCTCGAACTATTGGAACCCTTGATATGAGCCACAGAGGTGTTGACCCTCGGATTGCCAGAATCTCAGCTAGCCATGGGCGAGCTGCATCTCCCACAGCCAGTTTTCCAAGTATTGCACTGCTTCTACTTCTTCAAACCCTACATATGAGTTTAGTGCACAGGAACTAAAACGGATTTTCAGATTTCAAACTTTTGTCACCTTGGTACCCTTTTTGATGTGAGCAACGTTGGCGTAGAATTCTTTAACCAAGTGCTCATTTGGATCTAGAACAATGTGGGTGAACCACTTCCATCCTTTGCGCTCTTGGAATTGCCTAAGGACAGTGCTTGTTCAAATCTTTCTTCAAGAATTGTCGCTCAAGAGTGAGCGGCCTCTGCGACCACCATTCTCTAAATTTATCAAAGGCATTGGCACTAACAAATCTGTCTTCCCATATCTCTGGTCTCCTTGAACTCTTTAAACCTCCCACTACAATATCGCCCCTTCTACCATCGTCTGGGACATTATCATCATCGTCTAAGTTGATTGGAGCAGGTGGGGCATGTGAGGAAGAGGGCTCAGAATCTTGACTACCCTCTTCCGAACCTTCAGATGAACTGGCAGCTGAAGATGACTCATCCACCAAAAAAAATCTACCCGGGATTTATAGTGATTGGACTTTCGACTGTGCTTGCACAGAGTTACCCTCAGAAGCTTCCCCGGATGGGACGTACTCACTGATTTCGGAGGGTTCAGGGGCTCTATTGGTTGTGGCTTTCTTACTTATTACTCTTGAAGTGCTAGAGGAAGGTTGCTTCTGCCTCGACCCCGGCCTCGGGAGGGTTCTGCCCTCCCTTTTGACATATCTCCCTTCCCACGTGATCGAACCATTGTCTGCAACACATAAGTAATAGAAATTAATTAGAATTGAAGCTCAAAATGTATACGAAATAAATTTTCCTCTATAATGAATTTTCTTTAGGACTTTATCAGACTTTCTCTCTCTAGAATAAATTTTCCTCTCAGGTAACACTGAAATGACGAGGAAAACGAAGAATGGAGGGGGAGGGAAGCAACGCCAGGTAGGAAATTCAAGCAACCAACCATGGAAGAATGGAATTCCACAATCTGCTTCTACAAAGAAGACGAGAAACATTAATACAATTCAAGGAAGTGTGCCGTTAGGGTTAGGCCAAGTATCGGTGATGACTCCAACGAATGCGGCAAAGACTCCAATAGCTTCAACTAAGTCTCCTATGGTTCCAACGAAGACTCCACTGGCTCAATTGGGGGGGAAATAAGGGGGATCCTGGGCAGATAAGGTTGAGGCATAACTGAGTGAGATGAGGAAATAGGAATTAAGCCCTAAAACAAGTTCATGGAGTAAAATTGTGGGAACAGCACCAGAAGTGGAGGGATTAGACCTCAACTGGGAGGAAATGTCGGGGGAGAATGTAGAAATTACTATGGAAGACATCAAAGATAAAGTTGTCTACTGGAAATCGGCAGTGATATGCTATGTTTTGGGATCTAATCCTCCACTGGCTATAGTTGATGGATACTTTCATAGGATTTGGGGAGGTCTTGGTATTGATAAGATCGCGAAGTTAATAGGGTGTTTTTCTGGTGAGATTCCACACAATTGACAGCAGAGTCAAAGTAATCGAGGAGGGAGTTGATCACGGCCTACTCCGCACTACTAATTAAATAGCGAGAGAGGGTCGGAGCAGCTTTTACCCGATTTAGGGTCGGGATCGATATCCACAGAGAGCTAGAATTTGGAATCGAGTATCTATCTAGTGTAGAGTTGCGTATGTGTTCCAAATTACACTTCTAAACATTTTTGAGGTTTTTGTTTACTTCTACTATTTATCAAACTACAAAAGGTAAATGCAACTAGATTAAGCTAAGAGTTATAATGCTACAGATTGTTCAAATGGTTTAAAAGGCACTAGGGTAGTGACCTCCGCCTAGGTGGTCAATTGACGGGTACTTGAGTCTAAGGAACGTTTGACATATTTGGGGAGTATGATATAACCGTTGCACTACTTTACCCACTCTACACCTCTCGGTGGTTTGAGTGATTTTGCCCGAATTGACTTTCTCAAGACCAATTGGGTATGCAAATTTGCACAAGCAACTAGGGTTCAAGTCGGGTATTACGATCTCTCGGTTTAACCCTTTAATTGGGGCTATCAATTCTCTTGAGTACGCCCCAATTCCTTGTTGGACTAATTCTAGAGACTTAGGCTCTCTTTCTCAAGAAGAGCAAAAGTCAACTAAACACAAACTAGTATTTGCAACCACTAATTTAACAATTAAACATGAAATTAGTCCAAATATCAAACACCCATAGTCAATCGAGCCCTAAAACCAAGATCCATCAATTACCCACACTAGGGTTGAGCCACAACCCTAACTTATAGGTCTAGCTACTCATAATTAAAGAAGAAAAACAAGAAATAGATGAAGAACAATTCATATTAATTAATTACCATGATAAAATAGTAGATTCAATATTAAAATGAAGATAAAATTGCCCAAAATGACTAAGAAAACTGAAGTCACGAGCGCAGCTACCAGTCAAATCTATCTGCTTGACCAAAAAATGGAAAAGAAGCTATTTATACTAAGCTGACAATTCTGGACAAAATGCCCCTGCGGGGTTAGTGCGGACCGCACAAAATGGACTGCGGTCCGCACTAGGGCATTGGACTTGACAAAACTGCTCTCTTAACCTGGGCATTGCGGACAACAGAGAATGGACTGCAGCCGCGGAGGCTTCTAGTGCGGTCTGCATTAAATGGACCGCGGACCACCTTGGCTTGACACTGGGAAATTGCAACTCTTTGATTCTCCTTACTGCGGACCGCAGAGAATGGACTGTGGCCGCATTAATCTCAGTGCGGACCGCACAAAATAGTAGTGCGGCCGCACTGCCTCTTTGCCTGGAAATCATGCTCTCTGAATCTCCCCAGTGCAGACCGCACAGAATGTAGTGCGGCCGCACTGGCCTTGTTCTGCCTGAGCTTTGTCTTGTCTTAGTGCTTGTGCAAGTTTCACTCCCTTTGAGCTGATCTTTGACATCTTGTCACTTTGTTGATCAAACCTGCAATCAAGAGCAACTTGTGACCCTTTTGGGACTATTTTGTACGAATTTCCAATCAAAACATAAGCAAGAAGGAGTATAAAATGTATCAAAATCACTAGTTAACAACTCCCCCACACTTAAGCTGTTGCTTGTCCTCAAGCAAACAAAATAAGACCCACCCCTTAAGGGAAAATCCAAGAAAATTCAGCTGACCTAAAGTAACCTTAACTAGCCTCAATTGGGACAAACAGTTGCCCTTAATACACATAAATCATTAACAACTTTTACTCTTTGAAACACCATGGATTAAGTGTGACACAAGAGCATCAAGAGTTGACTCAACACATCAAAGAACTCTTTTCTATTACTTCGGTCATTGTGGAACCCAAACTCACACATCCTCAAATCTCCCTAAGCAAACCTCACCTTTAGAATAGTGGCACTCAGAACAAGGTCAATGGAAGTTCACTCATCTCTCTCAAGAAAAAGTCACAAGTCCGGCTCTAGGTACCATATGCTTGCCCCTTATGTGAGTACCCAGTAATGTAAGTTTCATTCAACTCAAGATCATATAGGGGCTTTTGTGGAGACATTGTGTAGGCTTTTGGTTCAGGGTAGGAAATGATTGGTCTAAGTAGGTTCCATCTTCCTTTAAGCACTTCTTTTGATTCGTTTGGCACACATTCTCTTGACTTTTTGAGTCCTTTCAATTCTTTCTAAGGGGTTAGAGAGACACACTATCACTCTTTCTTATGCATTTCAAACTTTTTCTCCTTTTTCAACTTTCCACACCTTTCATTCTTTGCTTTTCTTGAATCCCTTTTTATTCTTTTTTACATTGAACATTCTTTTTGTCCTTTTGCTTTTCTTTCTTTTTCATTGCCTTTCCTTTTCTTCATTTTTGTGCCTTTTTACCACTTTGTTGCAATCCTGGTCTCTCCCCCCAAACTTATACTTTTGCCATGTGCTAAAGGAAAGATCGGGTGCCAAGAGAGGGTATCTTTTAGAACGGGTATAGGCTTGTATCATGGTTCTTGAAGGAAAAAGGTCTAAGGCTCAAAAGGGTTGACTAGGGATCTTATCATTGGTAGGTTGTGGATGTGTTCAAACTATCATTTGGAACAAGGAGAGACTATAATCATGTCTCAAGTCAAAATTCACTTAGGATTTTGCCTCAACAAACATTCAGGGCAAGTTCTAGACCAATGGCTCGGGACTTGGACTTACCATGCGATTACTCACCACACAAGCTATGAGATTGCTAAAGACACAGAGTCGGGGGCCCACAACGACCTTAGATAAGATTTGAGCACACAATGGTCCCGAAAAACCACTTGATGATTATCGGTCAACACAAGAGTCTCAAGGTCACGACTTTCACCATCCTAAACACAACAATTTGTTTTTGACCATAAGATCAAAGGAAAATGTGCTAGGCCCAAGTGAAGCTTTGCTTGAGGCACCCTTAACTATTAACTACTAAAAACAAAAAGAAAAAAAAAACGGACTCAAATCCTTAAGAAGGTTGTCACGCCATCCATCATTGGGAAGAGCCACCCGGTTCACACAACACTCCACCTTTGGAAAGAACCGCGGTATTACGAAAACCAAAGGCTTATTGCTAACTTTCAAAACAAGAAGCTACGAATCACAAATATGAAGCTAAGAACAAAAATTTGCGGAAAATAAAATGAATATATACAAGAGGGGATTTGCCGAATACACAATAGATGGGATGAATATTTACAATGTAACATAACTTTATATACAGACTCAAAGTAAAATAAAAGTGCGAGAAATGTAGCAAAATGTTAAAAATATATACAAACCAAAGGTGAAAAATAAAGAAAGCATAAAAAGTATCAAATATATACAGTCATCCGAATGAATCCATGAAACAAAAAGTAAGGCCTACCCCCTCAAATGAAAGCTGGCATTGTCCCCAATGCCAACTAAACAAAATAAGCATCAAAAGAGAAAGGAAAAAGGATATAGGGACTCCCTATGGCCTGTCTGTCTGCATGGGCTTCTGAGTGGTCCCAAGGTCCTCACTGTGCTCGAGAACCTCAGACTGGTTCCCGGTGGTCTGCTGCTGTGCTGCTGAGACCTGGGCCTGGACCTGGACAGGCTCCTGAAGTGCATCCTGTGGCTGACTGGAAGAAGCCTCTGGTGGGTCGGCCAACTGGATGACTGCATCATTCGATCTGGGAATCATCCTCCTCCTCTTGGGAGGCCTCTAAGAGTGCTCCGGCCGGGGATCAGCTACTGGTACTAGGTCCTGGAGCAATAAATCTAAAGGCAACTGATCTGCCTTCAGTCTATCAATATCAGCTCTCAGCTCCTTCACGGACTCCTTGGAGGCCCGTGTTTTCCTCAGCTTCTTGTGCTCCCTAGCAAGCTCCTTGAGAGCCTTGCTATGTGAAGCAACTGCATCAGTAAGAACCTTCTAAGTGTCGAGGATTTTCTTCTGGTTGTCTAATATCTCTTTGAGAGCATCCTCTATCGACTGGGGAACCTGTGGAGGTGGAGGTGCCGACCGAGCCTCTATCGTAGTGGTCAAGATGGACAACTTGGATGACGCAGTCTGCATCCAGTTGTTGATACTAAGAAGTGCCTGGCTCAGTCGGTGGGCAGTGATAGGATGAGCACGGGAAGATGGAATCTCCGGGTCCGCTGAGGTGGATGGACCAGGAGGGATAGTAGTGGAAGTAGAGGCAGGCTCAGCAGGGGTCACTACCACAACTGGCTCTTCAGACTGGCCAGTTGTAGCAGTAACCGTACTCTTAAAGTTCTTGCTCTTGGGGTTATCATCCCCCTGCATGCTGTACCAAGAAAATGAGGCCTTCGCTTTGACCTTGATGTCGAAGGGCCTCTTTTCCACTTTCAGATCCCGGAAGTACATAGTGAGAAAACTGGGGAACGGGTAGTTTCTGTCATGCTTAGCACCCACAATTGAAATTATTCTCGACATCACATTCCCCACATTATCGGGTACCCCGCCATGATCGAAGCCACCAACACTGCCCGGTGAAGAGGGAGGGTGTTGTCATGAGTAGTCGGGTCCAGTCTACTGCACACAAACGTTTCCCACCCTTTTGCCTCGAAGTTCAAACTACGTCTCAGAATCTTGACGCCCGCAATCTACCAATCAGGGGTGGTACCCGGGATTTCCAGGTATTGTGCCAACCATGGATGAACCTCCTCACCCAATTCCATTTTTGCCATGTATAGGGACTCATCCTCCTCATCAAAGCCAAGGTAATCGTTGATCGTCTTCCCATCAAATAAAACCTTCATGTTACGCACCTTGGTCACCTTTGTACCCTTTTTGATGTGGGCAACGTTGGTATATAATTCTTTGACCAAGTGCTCATTGGCATCTACACAGTCGGACAAAAAGTGCGCCCAGCCAACTCTCTCCCTAAACTGCCTCCGCACATTGGGGTTGTAAGGTAGCAAGTCTCTATCTATGAAACTCCTCTCCGGGATCAACTTCCTCACCGGCCACCATTCCCGGAATTTATGGTATGCTACTTCACTGATGAACCAGTCTCGCCACACCTCCGGGTTCCTAGTTCTAGCAATACCCCCACCTGTGGTTCACCTCCTTCTCCTAATTCTTCTTCTCCCCCTACTTCCTCCTCAGCACCAACTGCACCCTCTCCAGATAATGAAGCTGTGGGAGAGGTGGAGTATTCCCCACTACCTTCACCTGAGCCATCAGAAGACCCAGAAGAAATGTTCACTGACGCTTGGGCAGTGGGGGATGCTGGAGGTGTGTCTCTTAGCCTGAACCTCTCCGGCCAGTCAGGGATGTGTGTTGGTGCTGAGTCTGAAGATATCTCCCGGGAAGGCTCGTACTCACTCCCCGAGGAGTGGGAAGCAGCTCTATCAGCAACTTTTATCAACTTTCTTGTCTTTTTAATATTCTCCCGGACTTGGGGAGTGGGTTTTATCATTTTCTGCTTCCCTCCCCGGGAGGATTCTCCTCTGCCCGGTTGTTTAGTGACATTACCTCGTTGCTTCATCATTGCCTGCAAACACAATTCAATTGACTTGTTAGTATCAGTTGCAGCAGTTAAGAACAGAGTTGCAGAATCAGCGAATAAAACTTGCAGAAATGTTGCAGAGTCACACAGTGCGGACCGCAAAAAATGATGTGCGGCCGTACTGGGGTCACCGCGGACCACACAAAACCAACCGCGGTTCGCACAGAGGTAGGGTTCAGACTACCCACTCTCGGTATCTAGGCAGTGCGGACCGCACAAAATGTAGTGCGGCCGCACTGGGGCACCGCGGACCATACAAAAACGACCGCGGTCCGCACTGAGTGCCCAGTAGTGGCACTACATAAGGGTTCAAGTATTTTTGATTTTAAGCCCAAGTTTACACCTAATTAGTGTCTCTACATGCTTACCTATTGATTTTAACTACCTATGTCTATTTTAATCAAAAGATTAACTACCCTAACCTAATTTATGTAAGAAAATACGGGAAGAAGAGAAATAAAAGCCAAGTAAAACAAAAAGGAAAAGAAAATAACAAAATTGATGTAATTAAAAAGAAATGGATTTACCAGATGTGAGATAAAATGAGGAAAAGCTGTTCCAATCAATTAAGTAAGAGCTAAGGGAAATGATGAACAGTGCTTTAGGGCTTCTGAGATGCAAGGGTTCGAAAAGTGTAAATATTGGGCCTCAAGGACTATTTATAGAAAAAGCCCTGGGGCCCAGCTTACCTACCCCTGTGCGGACCGCACTAAATGGACCACGGTCCGCACTGCACAAAATTTTCAAAGCTTGAGGAGGCAACACACTGCGGTCCGCACAAAATGGACTGCGGCCGCAGTGGTCCACCGCGGACCGCACAAAATGTAGTGTGGCCGCAGTGGCAAACATCAGAGAGTTGTATTTTTACTCTTTCTTCAGTGCGGTCCGCACAGAATGGACTGCGGCCGCACTGATAACTTCAGAGACCTGATCATTTTTTTCCACTATGTCCTGCACTGCATCAACACAATCATGTAACATCTCACAACCAGTTAGCCCAAAAATCAATCCTACACTACAATGAAAATCAAATAAAAAGAAAAAGAAAAACACATGGGTTGCCTCCCAAGAAGCGCCTGATTTAACGTCGCGGCACGATGCAAGTTACCATCACATCATTTGAAATGAAGGAGTGCCACCACGTGGGTGTCATCAATTTTTCCAAGATAATGCTTGACCCTATGCCCATTCACTCTAAAAATTTCCCCACTTTTGTTCTTTAAATCAAGGGCACCAAACGGGGTCACACACACCACTTCAAATGTTCGCTCCACTTTGACTTTAGCTTTCCCGGAAACAACCGTAACCGAGAGTTGAATAAGAGCACCAAATCACCTACTTAACTCCTTGCTACGAGCATATTTGTCATGAAGGTATTTTATCTTGTCCTTGTACAAGGACGAACTGGAGTAGGCATGGAAACGGAATTCATCAAGTTCATTTAGTTGCTCCACCCGAAGATTTGCAGCCACATCCCAATCAAGGTTCAACTTTCTCAAGGCCCACATGGCCTTATGCTCTAACTCAACCGGTAAATGGCAAGCTTACCCGAACACCAACCGATACAGAGACATACCAATCGGAGTTTTGTAAGCAGTCCTATACGCCCATAGAGCATCATCCAGCTTCTTAGACCAATCGGTCCTATTTGCATTGACTGTTTTAGACAGAATATTCTTGATTTCCCTATTAGACACTTCAACCTGGCCACTTGCTTGGGGATGATAAGGAGTAGACACTTTGTGGTTGACACCATACTTGGCAAGCAAGGTGTCAAAAGCTCTATTGCAAAAATGCGATCCTCCATCACTTATAATTGCATGAGGAGTGCCAAACCTTGTGAAAATGCTCTTCTTTAGAAATGCAACCACACTCCTAGCTTCATTGTTGGGCAAAGGCACCGCCTCGACCCATTTTGAGACATAATCAACCGCTAAAAGAATGTAGGTGTTTCCGCACGAGCTTAAAAATGGGCCCATGAAATCGATACCCCATACATCAAAGATATCCACTTCTAGAATGGTGTTTAAAGGCATCTCATCTTTCTTCGAAATACCGCCCGCTCTTTGACATTGGTCACACTTTTTCACTAAATCACTTGCATCTTTTTACAAAGTTGGCCAATAAAATCCACAACTTAGAACTTTCGAAGCTGTCCTCGCCCCTCCATGATGGCCACCATAGGGGGAGGAATGACAAGCCTCTAGGATGCTAAATTTCTCCTCCTCAGGTACACACCTCCGGATCACTCCGTCGGTGCAAATCTTGAACAAGTATGGCTCGTCCCAATATAAGTCCAGACTATCCTGTTTGAGCTTCTTCCTTTGGTTAGAAGAGAGCTCACACGGGATGATGCCCGTCACAAGGAAATTAGTAATATCCGCAAACCATGGCATATCACTCATCGATACAGAAAGTAGCTGCTCATCGGGAAATGCATCATTGATCTCTAGGCCATCACACGGCCTTCCTTCTTCCTCCAAGCGGGACAAATGATCCGCTACTTGGTTTTCGTTACCTTTTCGGTCCACAATTTCCAAATCAAACTCTTGGAGTAGTAAGACCCATCACATCAGTCTAGCTTTGGAGTCTTTATTTGTTATCAAGTACCTAAGAGCTGCATGATCGGTGTGTACTATGACTTTGACTCCCATAAGATATGGCCGAAACTTTTCCATTGCGAACACAATAGCCAACAATTCTTTCTCAGTCACTGTGTAGTTCCTTTGAGCCTCATTCATTGTCTTGCTCGCATAGTACACTGGAGGAAACATTTTGTTCACTCTTTGGCCCAAAACTGCCCCAACCGCAACATCACTCACGTCGCACATAAGCTTGAAAGGCAAGCTCCAATTGGGTGCGGTAATGATCGGGGTGGTGGTCAACTTTTGCTTGAGAAGTTCAAAGGCCTGCATACATCCCTCATCAAACACGAACTTTGCATCCTTTTTTAGCAGCTTGCACAGGGGATTCACTACCTTCGAAAAGTCCTTGATAAATCGCTAGTAGAACCCCGCATGCCCAAGAAAACTTCTAACCCCCTTGACAGAAGTGGGGGGAGGAAGTCTTGAAATCACCTCAATTTTGGCTTTGTCAACCTCAATACCATTCCTTGAAATTTTATGACCCAACACTATGCCATCCTCAACCATGAAGTGGCAATTTTCCCAATTTAGCATAAGATTGATGTCTTCACACCGGGCCAACACTCTATCCAAATTGTTCAAACACTCGTCGAATGAATCACCCACAACACTGAAGTCGTCCATGAACACCTCCAAAATATCTTCCACCATATCGGGGAAAATGACCATCATACACCATTGGAATGTTGCCGGTGCATTGCACAACCCAAAGGGCATCCGAGAGAAAGCAAAGGTGCCATATGGACAAGTAAAGGTTGTCTTTTCCTGATCCTATGGAGCTATCAAAATTTGATTGTACCCCTAAATAACCATCCAAGAAACAATAGAAGGCACACCCAGCAAGACGATCAAGTATTTGGTCAAGGAAAGGCAATGGGAAGTGATCCTCGCGAGTCACCTTGTTCAGCTTGTGGTAGTCCATGCACACCCTCCATCCGGTAACTGTCCGGGTTGGAATAAGCTCATTATTAGCATTGGTCACCACGGTCATACCACCCTTCTTCGGCACACATGCACCGATGAAGTCCATGAGCTATTAGAGATAGGATACACCACGCCGGCATCTAACCACTTGATCACCTCCTTTTTCACAACTTCTTGCATTGCCTCGTTCAGCCTCCTTTGATGTTCCAAGGAGGGTTTTTCATCATCTTCCAGAATAATCTTGTGCATACAGAATGCGGGGCTTATTCCCCGAATATCAGCTAGAGTCCATCCAATTGCCTTTTTCCGCTTTTTGAGCACCGCCAATGTGGCACCTACCTGCATGTTAGTAAGACGAGAGGAAAGAATAACTGGTAAAGTCGAATTAGGGCCTAAGAATTCATACCTGAGGTGTGGAGGCAATGGCTTCAACTCCAACACCGGGGGTTCCTCAATTGAAGGCTTTGTTGGAGGGGTCTTTGTATTCTCAAGATCCAAAGAGAGTTTCCTAGGCTCATAAGAATAAGAGCCCATTCCATGTAAAGCATTCACGCACTCCACTCGACCCTCATCATCATTGACATCAAGATTCAACAATACGGCCTCCAAAGGGTCCTCCACATTGATCACTACACTGGTATCATCAATTATCACAACTGTGACAAGTTCCACAAATGAACACACTTCTGTACAATTGGGCTGCTTCATTGACTTGCACACATGAAAAACGACCTTTTCATCACCCACCCTAAAAGTGAGTTCCCCTACTTCCACATCCACTAGAGACTTCCCCGTAGCAAGGAAAGCTCTCCCCAATATGATCAGGACCTCATAATCTACCTCGCAATCCAAGATCATAAAATCAGCTGGCAAGATAAATTTGTCCACCCGGATGAGCACATCATCAACAATACCCAATGGACGCTTCATTGATCTGTCTGCCATCTGCAATCGCATGGAAGTTGGCCTCGGTGGCCCAATACCCAAAGTCTTAAAAACCGAGTAGGGCATTAAGTTGATGCTTGCCCCAACATCACATAAAGCTTTAGCAAAGTCTGCACTCCCTATAGTGCAAGGGATAGTAAAAGCATCGGGATCCTCTAATTTCGGAGCCATTGAATGTACTATAGCACTAACTTGGTGGGTCATCTTGATAGTTTCACAGTCGATGGATCTTTTCTTTGTCACCAAATCTTTCATGAATTTAGCATAGCTCGGCATCTGCTCTAAAGCCTTTACCAAAGGAAAATTAATGGATAAGCTCTTCATTATGTCAATGAACTTTTTGAATTGATTTTCATTTTTCTGCTTGGCTAGCCTCTGAGGATAAGGTGGAGGTGGTCTAGGCAAGGGTGCCTTGGCTTTTGGCATAACCAGCTCCAGCATATCAATTACGTGTTCCCTAGACGGGTTCACGTCATTTTGCGTTTCCACCTCGGCATCTTGAATGTCGATCCTTACTTCTTCGTTCAAATTTTCATCAACCACATTCTCAACCACCAAAGGAACTTCATCTTCTTGCAACTCAACTTCATCACCCAAAACTTGCTTTTGTGTGGAGGTATTCACATCACCGCCTCGCCCACTCCTAGTGGTCGCAGCCATAGCATGATTATTCCCTCCCTTTGGGTTCACTACCGTATCACTTGGTAGAGCACCCTTAGGGCGTGTGTTTAAAGACTGAGAGATTTGTCCTAGCTGGACCTCCAAATTCCTAATTGAAGTATTATGAGAAGCCAGTTGCGCATCGGAGTCCGCATTCTTTTTCATCATCTGTTCGAACATCATTTCAGTTCTACCCATTTCATTGTTGGATGTACTAGGACCCTGGGATGGAAAAGGTGGTGGGTTGCTCGATTGTTGGTACATTGGGGGCCTTTGAAAGCCTTGCCCCTGATTTCCTTGGTTATTGTTCCATCCACCCTGGTTGTTGTTGTTTCCACCCCAATTGTTATTGTTGCCCCAGTTTCCCTGATTATTCCGGTTGTTATTTTGATTTCCCCAAGTGTTGTTCCCTTGTTGTTGATTGTTCTAGTTATTGTTGCCTTGTTGTTGGTTACCCCAGTTGCCCTGGGATCGCCATTGTTGTTGTTGGTTGGAAGAATTGCCTCTTTGGCCTTGGTAATTATTCACATATTACACCTCTTCATTCTGCCCATCATAACAATCTTCTTGGAATCCACCACAATCATTGTCAAATTGATCCGAATTCCCTTGGTTTTGTTGACCTCTCTGTCTTCTATAGTTTACAAGCATGTTAACACCCTCCATGGCATTTACTTGGCGAGGATTTTGAACTTGTTGCAACTGCGCCTTTGCTAGTTTGTTCATTGTTGTTGTAAGTTCTGCTATAGCCTGACCATGGTCATATAGTTCTTTGTGCAAATGAGTGACCGTGGGGTCACCCTGTGGTACATTGGCTCTACTTTGCCAAGCGGAGGATGTGTCAGCCATTTCATCTAGAATAGCACAAGCTTCATCATAAGGCAGCTTCATGAAATTTCCCCCAGCCAATTGATTTACTATGCACCGATTCGTTGTATTGATGCCCCGATAGAAGGTTTGTTGTATCATTGCCTCTGTCATATCATTGTTGGGGCATTATTTCACCATAGTTCTGTATCGCTCCCAAATCTCGTGCAATGGTTCAGTAGGCTCCTGCTTGAAGGCTAAGATCTTATCCCGTAGTGCTGCCATGTGTCCCGGTGAGAAAAATTTGGCAATGAACTTATCCGCCAACTCATCCCAAGTTGTGATGGAATGGTTGGGAAGTCGCTCAAGCCAATCCAATGCTTTCCCCCTAAGTGAGAGTGGGAAAAGCCTCAATCGAAGTGCATCTTCGGACATATTGGTCTACTTGCTCCCCCAACAGGTATCCACGAACCCCTTGAGATGTTTGTACGCATTCTGAGTGGGAGCCCCTGTGAAATACCCACGCTGCTCCAATAATGTCAGCATCACGTTGCTTATTTGAAAATTGCCCGCCCGGATCCGGGGCGGAAAATAGCAATCGCATAGCCTTGGTTGGGAAAAACTCTAGAAGCCACTCTTGGAGGTGGTGGAGGAGGGTTTGGAATATTGTCATTTGCATTGGCCTGGCGGACTCTACGTTGTCCTTGAGGTACAAGAGGCACCTCTTCATCTCCATTATCATCTACCTCCTCCCCCGCATTCATATTTCTAAGAGGGTCATTAGCATTTAATGCCATTTTGTACCTGATGTATTAACACAAACAAATTAGTAACAAAGAATGAAGGAAGAACAAAACACAAATCTATCTAGATAGATAGCCAAAACCGTTAGCTCCCCGGCAACAGCGCCAAAAAGTGATCACGGTCTACTCCGCACTACTAATTAAGTAGCGAAAGAGGGTCAGAGCAGCTTTTACCCGATTTAGGGTCGGGATTGATATCCACAGAGAGCTAGAATTTGGAATCGAGTATCTATCTAGTGTAGAGTTGCATATGTGTTCCAAATTACACTTCTAAACATTTTTGAGGTTTTTGTTTACTTGTACTATTTATCAAACTACAAAAGGTAAATTCAACTAGATTAAGCTAAGAGTTATAATGCTACGAATTTTCAAATGGTTTGAAAGGCACTAGGGTAGTGACTCCGCCTAGGTGGTCAATTGAAGGGTACTTGAGTCTAAGGCACGTTTGAAATATTTGGGGAGTATGATATAACCGTTGCACTACTTTACCCACTCTACACCTCTCAGTGGTTTGAGTGATTTTGCCCGAATTGACTTTCTCAAGACCAATTGGTTATGCAAATTTGCACAAGCAACTAGGGTTCAAGTCGGGTATTACGATCTCTCGGTTTAGCCCTTTAATTGGGGCTATCAATTCTCTTGAGTACGCCCCAATTCCTTGTTGGACTAATTCTAGAGACTTAGGCTCTCTTTCTCAAGAAGAGCAAAAGTCAACTAAACACAAACTAGTGTTTGCAACCACTAATTTAACAATTAAACATGGAATTAGCCCAAATATCAAACACCCATAGTCAATCAAGCCCTAAAATGCAAGACCCATCAATTATCCACACTAGGGTTGAGCCACAACCCTAGCTTATGGGTCTAGCTACTCATAATTAAAGAAGAAAAACAAGAAATAGATGAGAAATAATTCATATTAATTAATTAGTAAGATAAAATAGAAGATTCAATGTTAAAATGAAGATAAAATTCCCAAAATGACTAAGAAAACCGAAGTCACGAGCGCAGCTACCACTCAAATCTAGCTGCTTGACCAAAAAATGGAAAAGACGCTATTTATACTAAGCTGACAATTCTGGACTGCGGACCGTACAAAATGGACTGCAGTCTGCAGTAGGGCTTTGGACTTGACAAAACTGCTCTCTGAACCAGGGCATTGCGGACCGCAGAGAATGGACTACGGCCGCGAAGGCTTCTAATGCGGTCTGCATTAAATGGACCGCGGACCGCATTCGCTTGACACTGGGAAATTGCAACTCTCTGATTCTCCTTACTGCGGACCGCATAGAATGGACTGTGGCCGCGTTGATCTTAACGCGGACCGTACAAAATGGTAGTGCGGCCGCACTGCCTCTTTGCCTGGAAATCATGCTCTCTGAATCTCCCCAGTGCTGACCGCATAGAATGTAGTGCGGCCGCACTGACCTTGTTCTGCCTGAGCTTTTGTCTTGTCTTAGTGCTTGTGCAAGTTTCACTCCCTTTGAGCTGATCTTTGACATCTTGTCACTTTGTTGATCAAGCCTGCAATCAAGCACAACTTGTGAGCCTTTTGGGACTATTTAGTACGAATTTCCAATCAAAACATAAGCAAGAAGGAGTATAAAATGTATCAAAATCACTAGTTATCAGGAGTCCAGATGTTTGATAAAAAGCCTGTAGTAGTAAATCCATGGGAACCAGATATAGATGTGAGTAAAGAAAAAGTTGACAGAATTCCGGTATGGATTAGACTCAAGGGATTGGACATCAAGTATTGGGGGAAGAATGCTCCTACGCCAAAAACTTGTTGCGGCCAAACACACACGCAAGTATACGCGGTCGTCAAGTAATAAAGTGACTAAAAGTCGGATGTCGATCTCACGAGGACTTATGATTAACTATTAACTAAATTAGACTATCCTAATTATCTAAACAAGAATTAAACCTAGAAATATTTGATTCTAAACTAATTAAATAATGAAATATAAATAATGAACTTTAAACAGAGAAAGAGCAGATTTTTATGATATCAATGTAATGAAAACGATCTAGGATAATGGGCTATCTAACATTCCTAATGTATTCTTCAATTGAATTGACTAACTAATTTATCTAGTTTATTGGTTAACAGGGTTAATATTGCTCATAAGAATCTGTCGAGTTCTTACTCGCCTATTCAAGCTAGCCTAACTCCTATATGTCTATGGAATTAGAACTAACAAGAACGTATTTATAATTCCTGTAAATTAACCAAGCAAGACAATTAGGTATATGTCCATCCTAACCGCGAATCCGTTTTCCGATGCCCAGGTTCAAGAACTTGCTCTACTCAATCCTATATGCAATCTAGAATTCCCACTTTCGAGTTCAATTCTAGATTCGTAGATAGTATTCAATTGGTGATCAAGCAATTAAATAATTAAGCGCAGGATTGAATAAATAACTAATATGATAAACTAAGAAATCAAAATCAATATTCGAATAACAATATTCATGAAAGAACCACAGCCCTAGAACGTGAAGTTTAGCCCCACATAGACATGGTAGCAAAATAATAAATCATACAAAGAAACATAAAAATTACTAAGTTTGATGGAAGAAAAGATAAAACCCGGCCTCCACGGCGGCTCTGTGCTCTCCCTTGGTCAAAAGTTCTTCTCAAAGACGTTCTCCTCCTCCAAAATAGGTTTAGGACCCCTTTTATACAAGTTAGGACCGTGTAGGACCGAAATAACCTTGTCCCGAACAAAGTAGGAAAAGTCCTGCCACCTGCGTCCAGACCAGCGCCTATCGCTGGCCGTGGCGCTGGAGGCAGAAGCATTTTTCATTTCTACGTTCAACTTGCTGCTTTACTTTTGAAGTATAACTTCTTTTTTGTCTTTGTTGTCTCCACTTGGGGGGACAAAACCCAAAGGGTGTCCNGGGGGACAAAGACCATAGGGTGTCCCCCCTTATTTTATTTATTTAATTTCCTTTCTTTTTCTTCCGCGTTTAATTCAATTTTGCTCCAATCTCTTCATCTTCACACCGCTTTATTCCTACACAATTAAAATATATTATTAAGCACAAAATAATATAACTAATACTCAAATGACGATTAAAAGTACTAGAATATGAGATAACAATGGGTAAATATATGCATTTTTGGCCGAACATCAACAACCCACACTTAGACTCTTGCTCGTCCTCGAGTAAGCATTATAAATCAAGCCTAGAAACACCACCACTTCGGTAGATACTAACAATTAGGCCATATAGCTACTCAAACCATCAGATATACACTTCCTTATCATCATGCAAGATATACAAGTTACAAACAAATAACAAACTTTTAACCTCCTAACCTTAGAGATGGAGTCTTACTTATCAAATTTAAGCTCGCTCACCTACTCTGTCAAAGAAGCTAATAACATCACCTATCTATCATGAAACAAGTGCCCTCACAAGGATAAATAGTCCATACACTTAAATCAAAGAATGAATACAATTTAAGGACTTAGCATCAAAAAACAACTCTCGCACTCACAAAGAAATTCACATGTATGCACAAAGAACCATAGGCTTGCCCATTATGTACATCTCTACTAATTAAGTATGCTCAAATAGAATCAAATAGGACTTTAATGGGTTGTAATGTTGGCTAGGGGACGGGTAGAAGAATTATATAGTAGTGACTTACACTTCCCTAAGCACTTTGCACTTTGACTTCATCACCTATTATTTTCTACTCTTCACTTTATTTTTCAGCCCTCTCTTCATCTATTGTTTCACAAGTATTTCCCTCATATCAAGAACGTTTCAAATTTTTTTTCAAAGCAATTTTTTTCACTCCCCTTTTTTTCCTTTTCTTTTTCATGTCACATTCTTTTTAAGAAGGCCTTTTCATCACCTTTCAGCTATCATTGGTCACCATTTTTCACTTAACCATCCCTTTCTTCAAATTTATCAATTAATATCGCAGTCTAAGCAACAATGCTCAAGGAAGCAGGGTGCAAAAAATTAGGGATTCAACAAAAGGATCATCGCAAAAATACGGCTTCCAAACAAAAGACCACAGGCACAAAGGGCTAACTAGTGGTACAATATCTGAAAAGGCTAAAATTCACAAGACATTTCAAAGAAAGCCTATTATCATCTTCTAAACAGAGCAACACTTTTATTTCGCTGACTAAGATGCATAACATGGAATATGCAAGAAACCCTCACCACACATGGCACAAGTATCAATCAAGATGGATCAATTCCACTCTAAGACATACAGGATCATCGCGAACCACAAAATAAGAATAAGTTATATACAGAGTCACAACCCTGAGCTTGGGTGTCAGAAAGTCCGCTATTTTATTCATTACTCAAGCACTCAGAGGAAAGTACGACTCAAGCTTAGGCTTAAATATGCTAGTATCAAACAAGTAACGAAAGTTTTTTTTCTTCTCCCTCTTTTACGAGTCCTAAAAAAAATCTAATCCTAAAAATAAAAAAATTTACCCGGTTCAAGCTACATCCCTGGAAAAGAACCGATGCACAAACAAAAACCAAGGGGGATTATTATCTAACTAAAACTAACTAGAAACAAAAATAAAATATTTTTGATTTTTTTATTGGACCTTAATCCCTCAAGAAGCCTGTCCACAAAATCCATCGTCGGGAAAAGTCCCAATTTTCTAAAATAAAATTTCTTTTTTTCATTTTTTTTTGTTTTTACAAATAACTGCACTAAGAAAACGTACTACAACAAATCTAGTATAGCATAGAAAATCACCCAGACAATCTCCTCACCCCACACTTAAAAATGTGCAATGTCCTCAATGCACTGAAAATAACAAGAGGTTAAAAGAAACTCCCTGGTAGGCCAAAGGCCGAAGAATTAGCAGCTCACGGGATACTCAGACTTCTCCCAGGTATGATCCCTTGTGCGGGTACCTCACACTTAGTTTCAACCACCTGGCTCACTTTTGCACACTTCCTATGGCTTTGCTCCCTATGCTCAAAATCCTACAAAATAAAACAACACTACAAAAATAATACAATAAGAAAAAAATATCAAAAATAAAAGAAAACAGTAAAGCTGGGTTGCCTCCCAACAAGCGCCTAATTTAACGTTGCGGCACGACGTGAACCACTTTTTCCTCCACCTTGAACTTATGAATTGTACCCCTAACATGGCATCCAGTCTGCGGCTATGCTCTAGTGGTGGGGCTACAATGATAACCAGGCCAAGTAATAATTTTTTCACTCTGCACTTCTTGGCCTTTAGATGAGGAATGTAATTTTTGCTTTTTGGCACAATAAATTCAAGAATATAAGCACTCTCATCCTCACTCTTTGACTCCCTCATAGGCTCAGATGAATCGATTACTATCTTAGTATCTAAACACAATGTGGAAAAATAATTGAAATGAGGTCTAATGCGCCCTAACTCATGAATCTTACTACTATTTGCATCCCCATATTTACACAAACTCAAGTCTCCCAAAGTAATATTATCTACTCCCTCATATGACTTTAGAGCACTCTTCTCAATATTGGCGTCCTCAAGAAAAACATGGTCTAGTGATTGGTATTCTCGTCTTAGCTCCTCAATTTGGTCTAGAAGATTTTTTTCAGCTTCACACAACTCATTATTAAATTGTTGGGCGTTACACGCATCAACCTTTGCACTCAAATCTACATCTAAGTTATGTACAACCAAGCCAAAATTATCAATTTTATGTGCAAGTTCATCTCTCTCCTTAGACCAGTCATTCACCAATTTTGTTAGAAGACAACGACGTTCCTCGTATTCCCTTAATCGTGAATATTCTTCCCAATACCAACCCTTACTCCTATATTCAAATTCAGACCTCCCAGAAATCAGGTCATGACAAGCCCAAAAAGACGGGCCATAAAAGTCTTCAGTCAACCATGCGTCTTCATCAATAACCTTACCTCCGGATATTTCATCCCCAGATATCATGTTGAGAGAACTAGAAACACACTAAGAGAACAATCAAAATTGTAATAAAAATAAAAATATTTACAAAAAGAGAAGGAAAAAAAATCAAAACTTGTAAAGATAAAAGTAAAAGTCTAATATAGAAAAATAGTTAATTTCTAAGTCCCCGGCAACGGCGCCAAAAACTTGTTGCGGCCAAACGCACACGCAAGTATACGCGGTCGTCAAGTAATAAAGTGACTAAAAGTCGGATGTCAAACCCACGAGGACTTGTGATTAACTATTAACTAAATTAGACTATCTTAATTATCTAAACAAGAATTAAACCTAGAAATATTTGATTCTAAACTAATTAAATAAAGAAATATAAATAATGAACTTTGAATAGAGAAAAAGCAGATTTTTATGATATCAATGTAATGAAAACGATCTAGGGTTATGGGCTATCTAACAATCCTATTGTATTCTTAAATTGAATTGACTGACTAATTTATCTAGCTTATTGGTTGACAGGGTTAATATTGCTCATAAGTATCTGTCGAGTTATTACTCGCCTATTCAAGCTAACCTAACGCCTATATGTCTATGGAATTAGAACTAACAAGAACGCATTTATAATTCCTGTAAATTAACCAAGCAAGACAATTAGGTATATGTCTATCCTAACCGCGAATCCGTTTCCCGATGCCTAGGTTCAAGAACTTGCTCTACTCAATCCTATATGCAATCTAGAATTCCCACTTTCGAGTTCAATTCTAGATTCGTAGATAGTATTCAATTGGTGATCAAGCAATTAAATAATTAAGCGCAGGATTGAATAAATAACTAATATGATAAACTAAGAAATCAAAATCAATATCCGAATAACAATATTCATGAAAGAACCACAGCCCTAGAACGTGAAGTTTAGCCCCACATAGACATGGTAGCAAAACAACAAATTATACAAATAAACATAAAAATTACTAAGTTTGATGGAAGAAAAGATAAAACCCGGCCTCCACGGCGGCTCTGTGCTCTCCCTTGGTCAAAAGTTCTTCTCAAAAACGTTCTCCTCCTCCAAAATAGGTTTAGGACCCCTTTTATACAAGTTGAGACCGTGTAGGGCCGAAATAACCTTGTCCCGAACAAAGTAGGAAAAGTCCCGCCACCTGCGTCCAGACCAGCGCCTAGCGCTGGCCGTGGCGCTGGATGCAGAAGAGTTTTTCAATTCTACGTTCAACTTGCTGCTTTACTTTTGAAGTATAACTTCCCTTTTGTCATTGTTGTCTCCACTTGGGGGGACAAAGACCATAGGGTGTCCCCCCTTATTTTATTTATTTAATTTCCTTTCTTTTTCTTCCGCGTTTAATTCAATTTTTCTCCAATCTCTTCATCTTCACACCGCTTTATTCCTACACAATTAAAGTATAATATTAAGCACAAAACAATATAACTAATACTCAAATGACGATTAAAAGTATTAGAATATGAGATAACAATGGGTAAATATATACATTTTTGGCCGAACATCACCACTAAAGGCTAATAGAGCAACAACCAACAAGGAACGACTTGCATTTGCTAGGGTCCTGGTTGAAGTGTCAATAAATCAAAAATACCCTACACAAGTCATGTTTTAGAATGAGATGGGGAATATAGTGAAACAAGAAGTATACTACGAATGGAAGCCTACATTGTGTCCAAAGTGTAAAAATTTTGGACATGAATTGCAAGATTGTAGGAAATTGCACAAAGAAGAAGCAGAAAAACGAGGGAAGCAAATTGAAAAGGTGAAACAAACAGGGGAGAGGACCTCTCAAGAAATGGGGTATAACAAAGGAGAAAACAGAGTCAGGGACAAAGTGATAAGGAAAGACACAACTGTAGGCAAAATAATTCCTACAAAGAATAACACTGATATGCAGGACTAGGTAGTCCCTACCAAGAATACTTTTGTTGTGCTTGACAAGGCAAAGAATGCAGAAGATCAAAGGAAGGGGGAAATCAGTTCTTCTATCCCTGAGAGGAGAACATGATGTAGTTGGACTAGAATAGTGGGGGGGGGGGGGGTAGGGAGGAGGGGGGGAACCCCTTACCCAATGGATAAGATCGGATTCTGGAATGTCAGGGGACTTAACAAGCCAGATAAACAGAGAGATATTCATCTGTTTATGCATAACAGTGGTGCTGGCTTGTTTGGTCTCCTGAAAACCAAGATTAAGAGAGCCAAAGCTCATAGAGCTTATCTTAATCTGTGTGATGGATGGTCGTTTACAACAAATTTAGCACAACACCCACGGGGGAGAATATGATTGCTATGGAAGCCAATGTTATATGAAGTATGTATATTGAGAACAACAGATGAACTAATACATAGTGAAGTGAGGCATAGAGGAATTGGAAATAAATTACATGTAACTACGGTATATGCGTATAATGATATGGATCTTAGGAGAAACCTGTGGAAGGAGATAGTAGATATTTAAAATCATACTCGAGGACCATGGGCTGTGATGGGAGATTTTAATAGTGTTTTGTACAAGGAAGATAGGGTAGGCAGTCCAGTGACAATGGCTGAAACAAGATATTTCGGGCAATGTTTTGATACATGTTGTTTCCAAGAGTTGAAATCAAGAGGTTCCTACTACACATGGAAAAACAAGCAAAGTGGAAACGACAGAGTACTCAGTAGAATCGACAGAGTACTGGTAAATATGGAATGGATGACACAGCTGCCAGCCTCAATGGTCCACTATATGACTGAGGGCTTGTTTGATCACAGTCCAGCTATGATAAATTGGGACAATGGGAATCAGAGGACCAACAGACCTTTCAAGTATATCAACATGTGGAGTATGGATCCCGAATTCAAGGCAAGAGTGGAAGATAACTGGAAGAATGGAATCAGAGGAACAATAATGTATCAGCTAGTGGGGAAGCTTAATAGGCTTATGAAAGTGCTTAAACTACCGAATAGAAACAAGTTCAGTGACATTGAACTGAAAGCAGAACAAGCTAAGGAAGAATTAGAGAAATGTCAACAACAGATTCAACAAAGTCCCACCAATCAGAGTCTAGTTACAAAGGAGCAAGAGTTGGCAAACAATTACAGGAGAGCAAAGCAAGCAGCTGATCAGTTCCTAAGGCAAGAAAGCAAAGTGTTGTGGCTGAAGCAAGGAGACCAAAATAACAGACACTTTCATAGCTTTATGAAGGCTAGAAGGAATGCCAATAAAATTTTCTCAATCAAATACTCAAAAGGCAGACTGATTACTACTATGGAGGGAATAGCAGGGGCTTTTGTGGAGTTCAATACAGAATTGCTGGGATCTACAAAAGAAGACAGGACTCATGTGTGCAGTGATTTGGTGAGGAAAAGGCCAATAGTGACAGAGGAACAGAGGAATATGTTAAATGAAGATTTTACCAAGAAGGAGATCAAACAGGCTCTCTGGCAAATTGATGGGGAAAAAGCCCCGGGTCCTGATGGATATGGCAGCAAATTCTTCAAAGATAGTTGGGACATTATAGGAACAGATTTGGAGGAGGGAGTACTTGAGTTCTTTATATCAGGGAAGATGCTGAAGGCAATCAATAGCACAGTTATTACAGTGATCCCTAAGAGCACCCATGCAGAATCAGTTAGGGATTACAGTCCTATAGCCTGCTGTAACACATTATATAAGATCATCTCAAAAATGTTATGAAATAGGCTTAAATTCATCCTGCCGAGCATTATATTTGATAACCAGAGTGCCTTTGTAGCTGGACGAACAATCATGCAGAATATTTTGATTTTTCAAGATCTTGTTAGATTATATACTAGGAAAGCAACGACTAGGAGTTGCTTGATAAAAATAGACCTCAAAAAGGCGTATGATTCCATAGAATGGGAATTTGTAGAGGAAATGTTACATGCTCTAAATTTCCCTATGAAATTCATAAGATGGATCATGGAATGCATATCAACTACTCAATATACTGTGGCTATTAATGGAGGGTTATATGGGAGCATCAAAGGGAAGAGAGGCTAGCGACAAGGGGACCCCATATCCCCACTACTATTTGTCATATGCATGGAGTACTTCACAAGAAATATGAAGCTAGTGGCTCAGCAGGAAAGTTTTGGCTACCACACTAAATGCAGAAGCTTGCAACTCAACCATCTATGCTTTGCGGATGATGTGTTACTGTTTTGCAAAGGAGAATTCAATTCTGTTATGCTGATGATTAGAGGGATTCAAACTTTCTCCAATTCTTCAGGGCAAACAACTAATGCAGGAAAGTCCAACATATATGTTGTAAATATGGAGACTCAGGAATTAGAGAACTTATATGAAATAACTTGATATAGTAGAGGCAGCCTTCCCTTCAAATACCTAGGTATTCCAATATCTTCGAAGAAGCTATCAAAAATGGATTGTCAAGTCCTAGTGGATAAAATAATAACTAGAATAAGGAGTTGGGGGTCAAAGCACTTGTCATATGCTGGGAGAGTGAGAATGATTAATGCAGTGTTGATGCATCTCCACACATATTGGGCATTGATTTTTCTACTTCCCAAAGCAGTACTCTAAAGAATAACAGCAATATGTCGCAACTATCTATGGGATGGTAAGGTGGAAACAAATAGAAGACCATTAGTGGCCTGGGATCTTGTTTGTAGGCCAAAGCACGAGGGAGGGCTAGGAATAAAAGACTGTATAACATGGAATGAGGCAGCAATAGGGAAATATGTTTGGGATATAACGACAAAGGCTGATTCTTTGTGGGTCAAATGGATCAACCATATATACTTAAAGAGTACTGATTGGTGGCGATACAGTGTACCACAAGATAGTGGCTGGTATTGGAAGAAAGTTTGCCATATAAGAGACAAGATTGCAGGGGGATATAATCAGGGGGGGATGGCAATCACAAACAGGTAGATATACAATCATGAAAGGGTACTCATGGCTGAAAGGAAATCTGGACAAATGCCATTGGGGAAGCTGGGTTTGGAATAAGCAAAATATTTTAAGCACATCTTCATTTGTTGGCTGAGTTGCAAAGGAAGCTGCTCACATAGGATAGGCTAATTTACAGAGGAATCAGCTCTGATGGCCTATGTGTATTATGTGAAAATGCCCCAGAATCAATAGAACACTTGTTCTATGAGTGCCAATATTTTAAACTGTGTATCACTGAAGTTCTTGAGTGGCTGAAGTTAAGAACCACAAACTACGAAGGATAACATCTATGGAAAAGAGTAGGCAGGAAAATGGGAAATAAACTTAGAAGGGAGTTCTCCTTTGCTATGTTGGCAGCATTGAACTACCATATATGGAAGGGGAGAAATGAAGCCTTATGGCAAAGTTCAGTGCCTAGACCAAGTAGGTTATGTGATCTAATCAAAAAGGAATGCAAAGTTCGTGTGATGAAGATAATCAACAAACGGAAGCGGGACAAGGATAGAAGATGGATAGAAGAAGTATATAGCTAGATAGGGGATAGAAAAATACTACTTGTACAGGACAAGATACAAATAGACTTACTTCTGCTTAGCTGAGTAAGCACCAGAATTTATATATAGTAGGATGCTAGAGGTGTTTTGTATTTCCCCATTGTACTTGTTCTGGTGATGAATAAAAAAATTTCATTCCACCAAAAAAAATGTATACAGAAGCATTATTCAAAGTTGCAGGAAAACAGTCTCAGAAGGGGTAGTGCAGACCGCAAAAAAGTGAGAGAGGCCGCAGACTGCCTAGTATGGACCGCACAAAAGTGAGTGCGGCCGCACAATCCCAGTTTCAGACTACTGGGGTCTTTGATGTTTCATCAGTGCGGACCGCACAAAAATGAGTTCGGCCGCACAAGTCCACTGCGGTTCGCACAATTTGAATATTTCGGGCACTGAACTAGGGTTCATGCAATCTATTCGTGATTTAGACATGGTTTGAACAATTAAACTTGGATAGCTACTTACCCAGGCCCCAATTAACAGTTAATATGCTACCCACATGATTCTAAGAAAAAATTGACTAACTATTGACATTTTAAGGAATGTAATAACCCTAGATCAAAGAACAAAACCAAACAAAAGATGAAGAATCTAAAGATGAAATTAACATACCAGTAATGAAGATGCGGGTGAGAATCTAACTTGATGAAATGAGAGAAGATTTAGAGCTAATGGAGTGCACTGTAATTGCTTAGGGCGTTTGGAGCTCAGAGGTCGAAAAGTTTTAAAAGTTATGAAGGGCTCTATTTATACTCTGACTCGTAGGGCCCAGATCTACTTGAGTGCGTCCGCATAATTTTGAGTACAGTCGCACTCCTTACCTGCATTTATGATGAATTGCTGCGGACCACACAAATTAAAAGTGAGTATGGCCGCAGAATTAGTACGGACCGCACAAAAATGTGTGCGACCGCAATTTGTTAAGGACTTTTGACAGCCCAAACTTCAGAGACTATGCATTTTTTATCTTCCAGTTGTGTGACGACACACAGAATTGTGCGGCCGTAGAGTGTTAGTGCGGTCCGCATAATTCTGGTGCTGTCCGCACTTTTTGTGACACTTAGCCAAATTTTCTTGCATAGTCCCTGCAATGCACACACATTCCTGCATACACTTCTAAACTAGTTAGCACAAAACAAAGCCTATCTAATCTAAAGAAGAAAAACAAAAGAGAGAAAAAGACATGGGTTGCCTCCCAAGAAGCGTCAGATTTAATGTTGCGGCACGACGCATATTACCAATCACTTGAAATGAAGAACCGCCACAATGTAGCCATCATCAACCTTGCCAAGATAATTTTTAACCCGGTGTCCATTGACTCTAATAATCTCATCATTCCTATTTTCAAATCTAGAGCACCAAAGGGGGTTACATTCACCACTTCAAAGGGACCGTTCCATTTTGACTTCAACTTTCCCGGAAACATCCGTAACCGGGATTAAAAAAAAGCACAAGATCACCCTCTTTAAACTCCTTGTTGTGGATATACTTGTCATGGAGGTACTTCATCTTCTCTTTGTAAAGGGATGAACTTGTTTAGGCATGATACCAAAATTCATCAAGCTCATTCAAATGTGCCACTCTTAAGTTAGCAGCGACATCCCACTCAAGGTTCAACTTCTTCAAAGCCCACATGGCCTTATGCTCAAGTTCTATAAGAAGATGACACGCCTTCCCAAATACTAATCTATTTGGAGACATCCAAATCGGCATCTTGTAGGCCGTCCTATAAGCCTTAAGAGCATCATCAAGTTTTCTTGACCAATCTGTCCGGTTGGCATTCACAGTCTTTGACAAAACACTCTTGATCTCCTGGTTTGAGACTTCAACTTATCCGCTTGCTTGAGGATAGTAAGGAGTTGAGACTTTATGAGTGACACCATACTTGGTGAGTAAGGTGTCAAAAGCCCGGTTGCAAAAATGTGAACCCCCATCACTAACAATGGCCCTCAGAGTACCAAACCTTGTGAAGATGTTCTTTTTCAAGAATGCCACCACACTTCGAGCTTCGTTGTTGGGTAAAGCCAGGGCTTCAACCCATTTTGACACATAGTCCACAGCTACCAAAATGTAAGTGTTCCCACAAGAGCTCACGAACGGTCCCACAAAATCAATACCCCAAACATCGACGATATCAATCTCTAAGATGGTGGTGAGGGGCATCTCATTCTTCTTAGAAATCCCACCGGCCCTTTGGCATTCATCACAATGCTTGACAAGATCACTAGCGTCCTTGTAGAGAGTAGGCCAATAGAATCCACAACTCAACACTTTTGTAGCCGTTCTATCTTCACCATGGTGACCACCATACGGTGAAGAGTGGCAAGCCTCAAGAATTTCCATTTTTTCTTCTTCCGGCAGACATCGCCGGATCACACCATCGATACATATCCGGAAAAGATATGGCTCATCCCAATAATAGTCCAAGCAATCCTATTTGAGCTTCTTCCTTTGGTTTGAAGAGAACTCATTTGGTACAATGCCGCTCACAAGATAATTGGCTAGATCGGCGAACCATGGCATCCCGATCATTGAAATGGCTAGGAGTTGCTCGTCGGGAAATGAATCATTGATCTCAAGGCCGTCATGTGGCCTCCCCTCCTCCACCAAACGGGACAAGTGGTCCGCCAGTTAATTTTTACTACCCTTGAAGTCTTGAATCTCTAGATCAAACTCTTGCAATAATAGCACCCATCGCATCAACCTTTCCTTAGAATCTTTCTTACTCATCAAATACCAAAGCACCAAATGGTCGGTGTGAACAATCACATTAGTACCCATCAAATACGGCCTGAACTTATCCATAGCAAAAACAATAGCAAGTAGCTCTTTTTCGGTCACTATGTAGTTGACTTGGGCATCATTCATGGTCTTGCTAGAATAGTAGACTGGATGGAAGATTTTGTTGATTACTTGCCCCAATACCTCTCCAACCGCCACATCGCTAGCGTCACATATGAGCTCAAAAGGCAAGCTCCAATCCGGTGCAGTCATAATAGGAGTAGTAGTCAACTTGAGCTTAAGCAATTCGAATGCCTTCATACAATCTTCCTTGAAATGGAACTTGGCGTCCTTCTCCAAAAGTTTGCACAATAGGTTTGCCACCTTGGAAAAGTCCTTGATGAATCGGTGATAGAAACCCGCATGAACCAAGAATCTCCTCTCTCCCTTCACGGATGTAGGGGGAGGAAGTTTGGAGATCACCTCAATTTTGGCCTTGTCGACCTCAATACCATGCTTTGAAGTTTTGTGGCCGAGGACAATGCCTTCCTCGACCATGAAGTGACACATCTCCTAATTCAACACCAAATTTGTCTCCTCACATCTAGCCAAAAACTCATTCAAATTGTTCAAACAATCTTCAAACGAACTTCCTACCATGGAAAAATCATCCATGAAGACCTCAAGAATATCGTCCACCATGTCAGTGAAAATAGCCATCATACACCGTTGAAAAATCGCCAGTGCATTACACAACCCAAATGGCATCCTTGAAAACGAGAAAGTACCATAAGACATGTGAAAGTGGTGTTCTCTTGGTCCTCGGGAGAAATAAGAATTTGATTGTAGCCGGAGTATCCATCAAGGAAGCAATAAAAAGCACGCCCGGCCAACCTATCATGCATTTGATCAAGAAATGGAAGCGGCAAATAATCTTTCCGAGTAACTCTGTTGAGTTTCCTATAGTCCATGCACACTCTCCACCCGGTAACGGATCTTGTGGGGATCAATTCATTCTTGTCATTTGTTACCACAGTCATGCCCCCTTTCTTTGCGAAATATTGCACCAGAGAGGTCCACGAGTTATCAGAAATGGGGTAAACCCCGTCATCGAACCACTTGATTATATCCTTCTTCACCACCTATTGCATTGCTTCATTTAGCCTCCTTTGATGTTCAACAGAGGGTTTGGCACCTCCTCCAAAATAATTTTGTGCATGCAAAAGGCGGGTCTTAAGCCCCAGATATCCGCCAAAGTCCAACCGATTGCTCTTTTCATCCTTTGTAGCACCTCCAATGTGGACTCTACCTGCATGTTAGTTAAAGAAGAGGAAAGAATAACCGGTAAAGTTGAAGAAGAGCCAAGGAATTCATACTTGAGATGTGGAGGCAATGGCTTTAACTCCAATGTGGGAGGCTCCTCGATTGAGGGATTTGTTGGAGGAGTCTGCCGGTTCTCAAGATCCAAGGATAGCTTGCGGGGTTCAGAAGTGTACGACCCCATTCCTTGCAATGCATTAACACGTTCCACATAGCTATCACTCTCCTCCTCATCATCAAGATTGAGAAACATAGCTACCAATTTGTCCTCAACATTCATTTTGGCACTAGTATCATCAACAATCACGTCTGTCACCAAATTCACGAATGAACAAACTTCATTGCTATTCGGTTGCCTCATAGATTTGCACACATGGAAGACCACCTTATCATCGCCCACCCGGTAAGTGAGCTCACCGGCTTCCACATCAACAAGAGCCTTCCCCGTAGCAAGGAAATATCTACCCAAAATCATAGGCACCCCATAGTCCGCTTTACAATCAAGAATCACAAGTCCGCCGGGAGGATGAACTTGTCAACTCGAACCAACACATCATCAAAAATACCCAAAGGCCCCTTCATTGTTCGATCTGCCATTTGCAAACTCATGGATGTGGGTCTTGGTTGCCCAATTCCCAAAGTTTTCAACACCGAGTAGGGCATCAAGTTGATACTTGCCCCGAAATCACATAAAGCATTGGCAAAATCGGCGCTTCCAATAGTGCAAGGGATTGAGAAACCACCCCGATCTTCTAACTTAAGAGCCATTAAGTGCATAATTGCACTCACTTGATGTGTCATCTTAATTGTTTCACAATTCATCGATCTCTTCTTGGTTACCAAGTCCTTCATGAATTTTGCATATCCCGGCATTTGTTCCAAGGCTTCAACCAACGGCACATTTATGGACAACCTCTTCATCATATCAATAAACACTTTGAATTGGTTCTCACTATTTTGCTTTGCAAGCCTTTGCGGGTATGGAGGAGGAGGCCTTGGCATTGGTGCCTTAGCCTTTGGCAATACCGGTTCCGGCATGTCAATCACGTGTTCCCTAGATGGGTTCACTTCTTCTTGTGTCTCCTCCACACTTTCATCTATATCAATTCTCACTTCTTCATTAGTTTGAACCACATTGCTTGGCATTTCATCTTCTTGAACCAAAACATCTTCATCCATAATTCTTCTTTCATTCGAAGGGGTTGCATCTTCACATTTTCCACTTCTAGTAGTCACGGCCATATCATGTCCCGTATTATTCGCACCCTTCGGTTTTACCACCGTATCACTAGGTAGTACCCCCTTAGGACGAGTGTTCAAAGCTTGCGAGATTTGGCCTAATTGAACCTCAAAATTGCGGATAGAAGTGTCGTGAGAGGCTATTTGAGCATCGAAGTCGGCATTCTTTCCCATCATTTGTATAAACATATTTTCAATTCTACCCATCTCATTGTTAGAATAGCTCGGACCTTGAGAAGGATATGGAGGTGGATTACTTGGTTGTTGGAACATCGGGGGCCTTTGAAAACCCGACCCCCGGTTGTAGTTGTTGTTCCACCCTCCTTGGTTGTTACCTCCCCAATTGCTTTGATTGTTGCCACCCCAATTGCCTTGGTTACCTTGATTATTCCAATTGCTTTGATTATTGTTGACACCACTCCAATTGCCTTGGTGGTTTTGGTGTTCCAATTTCCTTGGTTTCCTTGTGACCTCCATTATTGTTGATTTTGTCCTTGAGCATTGTTTCTTTGACCTTGATAATTGTTGACATATTGAACTTCTTCTTCTTGCTCATTGAACGAATCACTTTGATCATAACCACTATCATATTGCATGAATTGTTCCAAACGGTGTAGCATTTGTTGACCTTGTTGACGTCTCTTGTTTACCGTCATATTCACACCTTCCATTGCATTTACTTATTTTGGCCCTAGAACTTGTTGAAGCTGAGCTTTGGCCAATTGGTTCATTATGGTTTTCAACTCGGCAATATCTTGCCCGTGATCATGTAACTCCTTGTGTAGGTGAATGATATTAGGGTCACCTTGCGGAACATTGGCTCTACTTTGCCATGCCTAAGAGGTATCCACCATCTCATCAAGAATTTCACAAGCTTCGGCATAAGGTGTGTTCATGAAGTTCCCTCCGGCGAGTTGATTTACCACACATTGATTTGCTGTGTTGATCCCCCTGTAGAATGTTTGTTAGATCATGGCCTCAGTCATATCATTATTCGGGCACTCTTTAACCATGGTACGATATCTTTCTCAATTCTCGTGCAATGGCTCATTGGGTTCTTTCTTGAAAGCAAGAATCTCATCCCGAAGCGTCGCCATATGTCATGGAGAGAAGAATATGGAAATGAACTTCTCTGCCAACTCATCCCAAGTGTTGAGGGAATGATTGGTCAATCTCTCTAACCAGTCCAATGCTTTTCCCCATAGAGAAAAGGGAAATAGCCTCAACCTAGCGCGTCCTCAGAGACATTTGTTTACTTGCTCCCCCAACAAGTATCGACAAACCGCTTGAGATGCTTGTAGGCATTTTGACTCGGAGCCCCGTTGAAGAATCCCCATTGCTTAAGTAGTGTAAGCATCACGTTGGTGATTTGGAAGTTGCCCGCCCTAATGCGGGACGGGACTATAGCACTTGCATAACCCTTGTTTGGTAACTGTCGGTGAGCTGCTGCTCTTGGTGGAGGTGGGGGAGGGACGGTAATATTATCTTGAGGCAGGAGGCCTCGTGTATTTGCTTAAGGTTTAAGAGGAACCTCCTCAACTTGGTCAACATCCACATCCTCCCCCACTGGCAAATTCCGGATGGACTCGTTGTTGAAAGCCATTTTCGTACCTAAAAGCAATTCAAAAACAAAGTTAGTGACTCGGAAGAAAAAGAAGACAAATCATACAAAAACCTAGATATATAGCTAAATCTATTTAACTCCCAGGCAATGGCGCCAAAAATAATGTCGCCCAAACTCACACCACAAATATAGGTAGTGAGGCGGTCGAAGCAATAATAAAACCCAATGCGAGTCGGGGTCGAATACTTAAGGAGTTAGAAATGGCATTAGGTCTACACCTAGTGTAGTTGTATAATGTTCCTCAAATTGCATTTCCACATTCTTGTTTGGTGTTTCTATTTCTACTTTAAGCTATTGATTGCAAATATTAAACTAGAAGACAATGTTTTAGGCTTTGGTTGTTTTTCAAATGATAAACGATCTAGGGTAATGGCGTCCACCTAGATGGTTACCGAACGGGTTGTAAACTCTAGGGCAAGTTTGATTAGTCGGGGTTGTGATATAGCAATCACACACAATCCCACTGTATACCTCTCGGTAGTTTGAGTGATTTTGCCCAATTTGGCTTTCTCAAGTCCAAATGGGTATTGCACAAATCAAGTGATATATGCTCAAGTCGGGTCTTACTATCTCTAGATTTGACCCTTTAATTGTGGCTACCAATTGAGTTCACCCTAATTTCTTGTTAGCCAAGTTTTCCTAGACTTAGTCTCTCTTTCTAAAGTAGAGACTAAGTCAAATAGGCATGAATCAATGTTTGCAACCATCAATTCTTGAATACAAGCTTGAACAAGGCTAAATATCATTAACCCAATCACAAATAAGCCCTAAATCAAACACACATTAAGTACCCACACTAGGGTTGGGCCACAACCCTAGCAAGAAATTTAGCTACTCATGAAAAATGAAGAAATGAATATAGAATGCATAATAATTGATTATAGAAAGAAAATCTAATGTTTAGAAGTTAATCTAGTACAAAATTACTCAAAAAAGCAAAGAAAACGGCTCTAGTGCTCTTCCCAAAACTAAACTTAACCTAAAAATGACAAAAAGTTCTATTTATACTAAGCTCAAAATATCTAAAAAAATGCCCATGCGAAGGTTGTGCGACCGCATAATTCTGGTGCGGTCCGCGCATGAGCTTCTGCGGCCGCACAATTATCGTGCGGTCCGCATTCCTGGTTGAACCCAGCGGCCGCATAAAAATTAGTATGGCCGCGGTTCTTCACTTCTGTGGACCACATAATAATTAGTGCAGGAGCACTTGACATCCTGCGGCAGCACAATTTTGGTGTGGTCCGCATGCTTCAGCTGCCCAAAGACTAGCTCTCTGAATCTCCTCTACTGTGGCCGCACTAGAATTGTGCGGTCTGCACTGTTTCCCTGTTTTGACTCTTGTTCACTTTTGACTCCTTTATGAGTTGATTTTGACTTCTTTGGATCGTTTCCCAATATTCCTGTATAGAAGCACATTTCATTAGTTGGGAATACCTTTAAGCATTGAGCTAAAACTCAAGTAAAAGAGAGCAAATAAGCGGTCAAAATCCCTACTTATCATACTTCATAGTTAAGAAAATGCCTACTTTCTGTATTTAATCTGTTAAATGTCAAGGAAGGTTGATAAATTCGTTTCCTAAGAGTTAGAACTCTCGGGACGATGGTCGGAAGCCGTGAGTTCAATTTATTTTACTTTTAGTGGACTGTTTTGTAGTCCACTCGTGTTGGCCTCTTGTGTTGATTTTTTATGGAGTTTTGGAGGAGAAAAGGTGTGGAGAAACACCACATAATGACAGAATGGTGGGTTGGTTGTTCCTCGTTACATTTTTTAGGTTGTTTGGCACTACTTTGGTTGTCGTTTTATGTATGAAGTGATTAGGGTATGTGTGCTATTTTGTGGTATATTGTGATGGAGATAAGGTTGGAAAATGATGCATGCATGTTGGTATTGTTGTGATCTTATTGTTGTTGGTATATGGTATTGGAGTAGGGCCTTGTTACAGGGGAGATGCTGCCCAAATTTAAGTAAACGAGCTACTAGTTTAAGTTGCGGACATAGCCTTTACTCAGCACTGATTTTGAATCTCCTTGTGATGTGGTAGATTGAGTTGAGTTGCTTGAAGAATTGCTTGCAAGGTATTAAGGACTCAACGGAGTTAAGGAATGTTAAGGCTAAACCTTTCCTTCATGTTGGCATTATCCCGTAACTACATGCGTTTGATAACGAGGCATAAAGAGAAGTTCTTATTCCTGAATTTATGTACATTATCCTAGTCTCATAAGCTACAGTATTCTCCCAAATCAGGACTTCATATTCAGTTTAGTTTTTCTTCTTTCATCCAAGAGAGGAAAGAGTCTATATATATATATATATATATATATATATATATATATATATATATATATATATATATATATATATATATATATATATATACCTCTGATCAAATTGTAAGTTATATACCAAGCCTACTGTGGTCGAGCGCCTATGAGAGAGCCAAGAATGGCCGAGATACAGAGCCTAGTATGGTCGAGCACCTATGAGCGAGCCAACTACGGCAGAGCAATTACACATACCGAGCCTTATAGGGCTGGAAAAATGTTTTACTTACTATATTGAGAGAAATGAGTCAGTATCAGCAGGTAAGTATATTTTTAAATTATATTTTACTACCAGGTACTTTCAGTTATTATATTATCAGTTCAGTTTCAGCTTTCAGTTATTCTGTTGCCTTACATCCTCGGTACATTATTTCGTACAGACGTCCCTTTTGCTTGGGACGCTGCATTTCATGCCTACGGGTCCTGATAGATAGTTGGATAGACCTTCCCTGTAGACAAGTCAAACATCAGCTTGGTTGGTAAGCTCCACTTCCTCAGAGTTACCAGGTCTATACCTAGGAGTCCATTTTATATATACGGATTTAATGGGTAGGTCGAGGCCCTCTCCCGACCATGATACAGTTCAGTTATGCCTAAAGGCTTGTAGATGAGTCCTGTACATTTTTTATATTAGTATTGTGGCTTTACCAACCTTATGTAGATGTTTAGTTTGGTATTGTTGGTTGTAGACGTTATTTTCAAATGATTCAGAATATGGCCTCATCGGCCAAAGTTGAGGGTTACCCCTCTAGAGTTCATAGTTACAGAGTGGTACGCCCAGGCCGAGTATGGCACTAGGTGCCGGCCACGCCTTTTCAGGTTTGAGGCGTGACAAGCTTGGTATCAGAGCAGTTCTATCCTAGGGAGTCTACAAGCCGTGTCTAGTAGAGCCTTGTTTATAGATATTTTGTGCAACATATTATATAAACAGGAAGCTATAAGGCATTTAGGAATCTGTTACCCTTCGTTCAAATCCACAACGTGCTATAGAACTGAGTCATAAGAGTTCGAGCCAAGACTTATGTTTGTTAATTATAGAGATGCTTGCAATTTAAAAAATTAGCTAGTCAGGGGGCTAACATAGTAGCAAGTAAGGGCATTAGTAGAGAGAGAATTCTTGACGATGTGGCCTTATTTGAGGCCCTATTAGATCGTGCATATCAGATGGTGCACTCTGGAATAGTACAGTCAGATCTGAATACTAGAACATTCAAAAATATTAGAAGACATGTAGTGGAATCCTAGAAGGGATAAATATTTACTTTAGTATGACTCCCGCCCCTAGTAAAAAGAGAATAGTAGGCGACCCGAAGAGCCAGTGAGATGAAGCAAGGTGAGATAAAAGTGAAAGAATATTTTGTCGAAGTTTTTAAAATAAGGTAATAAATAGAGAAATTAGCAGGAGACTAAGAAGAGAGTAAAAGAAGCATTACGAGTAAGGTGTGATAAAAGTGTGATAACAGTAAATCATAATATGACAGGATGACATAGTCTATAGTCTAGTAAAGGAAAAGACAGGAGCTGACATGCCTTCAGACTATAAAATAGTATAAGCCATAAAGTCATATCCTCATTTCGAGAAAATGAGTTGGCGACTCCAAAGTAATTACCAGAAGGCTAAGTTAGACCCCCCGGAGTAATAAAAATCAACATATGCTAGTAAACAAGAAAAAAGATCGAACGTGATTTAGGGACCAAAGGATTCGAAAATAGTCGGCATCGTAAGAATTTCAAAAATCATGTTCCAGAAATGATAGAATGGACAACGGAATAATAACTTTTAAAGGTCATTCAGGAAGAAGCTTCCCTAAAGCAAGCAATGTGAGCAGAGTTATGCTTAAGGGACTAAGTTTGCCAGTTACACTAGGTGTCACCCTCGCGTGTAAGAAATTCAGTTATCCCTGGCATAGAAGGGTTACCACAATGCGACTAAGAGTCGGTGAAGATGTTAAAAGATGCCTAAGATGAAGAGGTAACCATGGACTAGTAAAGGAAGAATGCGGTAAAAAGGCGAATGGGGTGAGATTGCATTTATTTAGATCCTACATATATGTTATGACTCCAGAAAATTATATAAGCACAATGGCAGGGAGATGCAGTAAGGGTTCCCTCCCAGGATGTTATTGATAAATAACTGTGAATGAACACTTGATACATAAGGAGCTAATGCGAGAGGTAAGTTAAGACAAAGGAAATGACCCAAGAGAGATTACGCGTAATATAGATATGAGAATGGACCAACGAGTAGTCAGTAGTTGATTCAGGAAGAGCCTAGTTTTGGCTAGACAAGAGGATACAGATAAATCAGCAGATCGTGCAAGATAAACCTAGTAAACCCAAGCATAGGGAATTCAGTCTCGCAGATACGACATTGTAATCCTTGAGAAATATTTAGATAGGAGTTGAGGTAGTTATAGTTGCCGTAAAGTGTTATAGAATTAAAAGAGAGTGCCACGGGGGAGACAAAAAAATTGAGTTCAGAAGTAACCCTACGAGAAGTCGAGAACAAGGGCACAGAGGCATGTAACTAAGGATATTTATAGGTAAGTAAGAACATAGAAAATTCCCTCAGGTATATGATGGGATAAGCTCACAGCTTTACAAGAGTTAGAGAGTCTTCCCACAGTGCTACAATGAAAGACTAGCTGAGGAAATAAGGAAGAAGGCTTCAAACTAAGCATAGTGACCTAAATAAATAATGGTCTTGTAACAACAGTCTCACTACAACATTGTATGCACTCTATAAGAAAGTGGTACCTATTGTGACTAAGGAACGGGAAGTAAATATCCAAAGTAATATTCGAGATCATATGAGTTGCACAGAATTTTAATATATGTGGGCACTAAGGTAAGCCTAGTGTTCATGCAACAAGTGGTAGAACGACCAAGAAAAGTAATTGCTTACTTTTAACGAAAGCTGAGAAGGAACGAAAGGAATTATTAGATCTATGACCCAGAGTTAATTATGTTATAAACACACTTAAGGTTTCCAAGTGTTATCCATGCAGCATATATGTTGATGATGATACAACTATATGAGACTCCAGTATATGTTAAAAGAAAGAATTGAGTCCACGTCACAGAGAAAAACTTGAATTGCTAGAAGGTTATATCATGGATATTCCATAGCGTCCCCGAGGGGCTAAAGTAATAACTAATACCATGAGCCGTAGATTAGAAGATAAAGTAATCCAACTTAAAGGCTGAGATAGAAGAGGAAACTAAAGAGTTACATCAGCTAAGTGAATTAGGAGTCTAATTATTAGACCCCGATGAGTATAGAAATCGTGATTCAGAACATTGTAGAATCACTCGAAATATCAGAGGTATGCAAGAGATAGTACAACGGCCATATTCTATAATGGCTCTACGATAAATCTAGTTAGAACAGTACCAACCTCATAAGAAGTCAGTATGAAGCCTTCGCTGGATTGTGTATGCACATGATGTGCAGGTATTATAGTAGAGCTTTAAGGTGTGGATGTGAATTTCACCTATGTGGAATGGAGGTTATGAAAGATATAGAAGATATGATGCAAGATTTAAAGGTAAGTAATGTACAAGTGAAGAATGTACAAGATGCCCAAGTACAGAACGTTACGAATAATCCAAATATCAGATAGAGGGCTGGAAGCGTCATAATTCTGTATCAAGAAATGATAGCGTTGTCGTCAGTGGCATATCTTCCAACCTATGGTTTCCAGGTACAGAGAGGTCTAGTTAAGAGAGTAAAGAAGAGATAGATACAATATGATGTCTCGCTTGATGTTCTAGAATAATATAAGGAAATCTATGGCGCTAGCAGGTTAAAGGAAGGTTGCGAGTAGTATAAATAGATATGTGTAGGTTGCAAGCTAAAGTATGGTATAGCGACAAGGTTTTAGATAGACGGAAGTAAGGATAAGAAAAGGTAAGTGAGAAGGTGACGAGAATAGGTAAGACCTCGGGATTAAACACATCAAAACAACAGAGCTGATGGATTCCATAAGTTATAAAAATAACTTAGTACACCTTGAATGAACTCGGAGGAGTTTAAGACTAGGAGCATTTAGAAAAGAGGGAATGCTGCCCTGGTAGTAGAATAAGGGTGTAATTGTGAGAAATGTTAAGAGGATGACATTTAAGCTTTCAATTGAGTAATTATTCAAAGAGAAGGGATTTCACGAATTGCATGACATTAGATACCCCTATAAGATGAATCACATTGGGATGCCGATGAAATATGGTTATTGAAGTATAGTATCGTCCCTAGGTGGATCAGGCAAATAACTTCAGATGTTCCCTTATGAGACGTGAGCCCTAGTGACAATGTATTACGTAAGAGGTTTTAAGTTATCAGTGGTAGATTATAGATCAACATTAAAGTGAATCAACAATAGGCGAAAAATAGTTCCAAAGTGTGAGACGAGATTAGGACATCATTCTTAAGAAGGAAGAACTAAATGACATAGATTTATACATATAGGATAAGAAGCAAGAGAGTAACCTGGAGTTGGGTAGCAAAACCTTGGTAATAATAAACCGAAGTAAGTGTTACCCTCATCTTTTCACCACTTCAGGTATGTCTCTATGCTCGTTCGAGGACAAACGAATGTTTTAAGAGGGGGAGGATGTAACGACCCGGCCGGTCATTTTGAGAATTTACACCCCGATCCCGTGTTAAGTTGTTTCCCCGAATCTTTTTCTGCTATTGTGATTTGCTGGGATGATTCATTTTGAGTTTCGGAGTGTTTTGGGACACTTGGTCCCAAAATGAGAGCTTAAGTCTTAGAATTTGGACCGTAGTCGGAACAGTGTGAAGATGGCTCTGGAATGGAACTCCGTCAATTTCATTAGCTCCGTTAGGTGATTTTGGGCTTAGGGGCGTGTCCGGATTGTGTTTTTGAGGTCTCTAGCTCATTTAGGCTTGAAATGGCGAAAATCAAACTTTTGGCGTTTCGGGCCGATAGTGGAAGTTTTGATATCGGTGTTGGAATCTGATTCCGGAAGTTGGAGTAGGTCCTTAGTGTTGAATATGAATTGTGTAAAAAATTTGGGGTCAATCGGACATGGTTTGGTGGGTTTCGGCATCGTTTGTAGAATTTTGAAATTTCAAGTTCATTAAGTTTCGATTGGAGGGTAATTTGTGATTTTAGCGTTGTTTGATATGATTTGAAGGCTCGACTAACTTCATATGATGTTTTAGGATTGGTTGGTATGTTTAGTTGAGGTCCTGGGGGCCTCGGGTGAGTTTCGGATGCTTAACGGATTGGTTTGGGACTTATGCATTTTGCTGAAGTTGCAGCACCTGTTATTTTCGCACCTGTGCATTTTGGACATCAGATGCAGAGTTGGGCCTGGTTAGCTGGGATCGCATGTGTGGCTGGGGGACCGCAGAAGCGGGCCCACAGATGCGGCCTAGTGCCCGCAGATGCGGCCCCAGCCTAGTTAAGTGGATTTCGCACCTGCGATGATTCTTCCGCAGGTGCGGTACCGCAGATGCGGTCCTAGGAGCGTAGAAGTGGAAATCGCTAGGCAGAAAAGAGTGAAATCGAGGGTTTGAGTTCATAACTCCAAAATTTGATTGAGAGATCGGTAGAAGGCGAAATGTGGAGAGATTTTCGGAGGAAGTTTGTGGGTAATGATTCCTTACTCCCTTTTAATTATATCCCATTAATCTAAGCTTAATTTCATCATTTAATATTGGATTTGGGGTGAAAATTGGGAAAATTTGAGAAAGGTTCTTAGGCCGAGTTTTGGGATTTTGGTCGAGATATGAGTGAATTTGGTATATTTATACTTGTGAGTGAACGGATGTTCATAATTTGTGACTTTTACCCGATTTCGAGATGTGGGCCCGGGGAGGATTTTTGGGGCGATTTCCTATTTTCTTGCCTTAGCTTTGAATTCATTAGCTAAATTAGTTGATTGTAGCTATATTTACGTTATGTAATTGATTTGATTAGATTTGGTCCACGCATAGTTGGATACTCGTGGCAAGAGCGTGATTTCGAATTGATTTGAGCTTGGTTCGAGGTAAGTGGCATGCTTAACCTTGTGTGGGGGAACTCCCCTTAGGATTTGGTACTATTTGATATATGAATGTACGTGAGGTGACGAGTGCATACACGGGATAATTATTGAAAAACCCCATTTTCATTAAGTAAATATCTATATTTTCCTTTAATTGAGCAATACTAGTATATGTTGCCATCTTGTTCAGCTAGGAAAGCATGCTTACGTGCCTTAACTGCCTTAACCACCTACCTGGACTCTGTGCAGCATGTTTAGAGTAAGAAATTACCTGTCTTCTTGATATGAACGTAATCAAAACTGTAGATTTTCTTGTTGAAACTGTTGTTATGTTGAAGGAGTTGTGTATTTACTTTGGGACTACGAAACGATATTCCGAGAGATCCCCTGCACGTTTATGTTTGGGACTACGGGACGGTATCCCGGGAGATCTCCTTGTACTGGATATTTACTTTGGGACAACAGAATGGTATTTCGGGAGATCCCCCTGCACATTTATGTTTGGGACTACGGGATTGTATCCTGGGAGATCCTCTGTACATTTACGTTTGGGACTACGGGACATTATCCCGGGAGATCCCCTATTGCTATCTCTGTGTACTAAGTTGTTATTTTTCTTCTGTGATTTCATTTTTGTTGACTGTTAGCATTTATCTCTACTGCGATAATTCATACTGTTTCATCTTATTATATATATAAACCAGTAGGGCCCTGACCTGATCTCGTCACTACTAGATCGAGGTTAGGCTTGGCACTTACTGGGTACCGCTGTGGTGTACTCATGCCCTTTCCTGCACATTTTTTTCATGTGCAGATCCAGGTACCTCTTCCCATCCATATTTCCAGTGAGGCGAGGCGATCTTAGAGACTTCGAGGTATATCTGCCGCGTCTGCAGACCTAGAAGTCCCTATCTACTCTTCTTTAAGTTAAAGACTTCCTGTATTTTCTTTGTTGATAGTTTTCTGGAGTTTAGAAACACTATTTACTTTTGTAGCATGTGACTCATGATATTACGGGTTTTGGGAGTACTTATGTTCAGTTCGAGAGTGTTTATTGTGTATGCCGAGCATCATCTAAACTTCTTAATTAAATTTACCTTTTAAATTGTTAGTTTTCATGTTTTCGTTTCATTTTAAATTGTTAGGCTTACCTAGTCGTAGAGACTAGGTGCCATCACGACAATTCACGGAGGGAGAACTTGGGTCGTGACAGTTTTATGGTATAGTATAACCTACCTAGATGTAGTAAATCCATAAGAATAGATATACAAGGCTACGAAACAAGATATAGCAACAGCCCTATGTTCAACAAAGTACCGAGTGAAGAACTTCAGTACACCTATATATACCGGGAGGAACAACTTGTCATAGTTCTGTATATGTTCCCAAGGTGAGGCTTAGAGATTGGCTAAAAGCTAGAAGAAAAAGGACAGCATAGTCGTATAGGTGCACATACAAGGACAAAGTCGTACAGGCTGCATGACAGAAGGTCGCAACAGTTACGAGATTGGAAGAATTCCAACAACAAGTTGTGGTGTGAGAAAGAGGCCTAAAGGAGAGAATGCCCTAGCTTCCGGATTTACTCACAAAACAGTTGCCTAGATGGCAAGGATAGTATTAAAACATTTGTAACAGCTATGGGTTATGAGACTGATAAGTGCATCAGCCAATATTCGAGGACGAATGTTCCAAAGGGGGAATGATGTTACACCCCATGTTTTCATACGTAAGAGTACGTCTTAAGTCAATTGATGTAAGCTCAGAAATGAGATCATCTTTGAAAGTACATTAAGTAAGTAAATCATGTTACCATGGAGGTTACAAATATTTAAGGTCATGAATACCAAGTACCAAGAGGGTTGGAAGGCTTAGAAGCTAAACGAATTGAAGAAAATGAGTTTCGTTGAAAGTCGACAAGCTGGAAATGTTATAACATGTTTTTGGGGTGAGAATAGGGTGCTTAAATTACAAATAGATTATGTTATGAGTTATTCTAGTCGTATGATAGACGTGTGTTATGTTTTGAAGTCAAGCGAATTGTGGAACAAAAGTTGGAAAAGGTCATCACAAGTTACATTCATAAATGTGTTGAAACTTAGGCCAAATGTAGCTGAGCTTTTCTCTAAATATACTTGGAATTAGGGGATTACCTACATACCAAATTGAATATTTTACGAGTCTAGTTTCTAACGCATTAAACCATTCGTCGATACAATACATGAGTAGAGATCATATTTGCAGTTTTGCGAGACTACAGACTGCATAGGTGACAAGTAGGTGTGTCACTACAGCTTTTTGATCGATACATTTCGTGTGCTATATTATTATATACCAAATTGAAGGTCTTGGAATGTAGTTTCTAATGCTTTTAACCGTTTGTTCATACAACATCCGGAGATATAAGCGTCGGAAGAAGGGTCAATGCTAGGGTGTCAAGCTAGCACCTCTTTGACTTTTCAAAAGTTGATATATATAGGGTTTTAAATTGTCTTTCTCCTCATTTTTCATAGAACACGACCTGATAACCCCCCAAAATCTTACCCTAAGCTCTCTACAAGGATTCCAAAGAAGATTATCATCCCAGGTACAAAATCAAGAAGCGATAACATTAGAACGATCCCTACGGCGTAAGTATCACTATTTCGGTTTTCTTTTTCTTTGTAGTTTGAGTTTTAGAAGTTACTTCATAGTTAAGAAAATGCCTAATTTCTGTATTTATTCTTTTAAATATCAAGGAAGGTTGATAAATTCATTTCTTAATAGCTAGAACTCATGTGACGGTGATCGAAAGCCCTGAGTTCGATTTATTTCACTTTTAGTGGATTGTTTTGTAATCCACTTGTGTTGGCCTTTTGTGCTGATGTTTTATGGAGTTTTGGAGGATAAAAGGTGTGGAGAAATACCGCATAATGACGGAATGGTGGGCTGGTTATTCGTCATTATATTTTTAGGTTTTTTGTCACTACTTTGGTTGTCGTTTTATGTATGAAGTGATTAGGGTGTGTGGGTTGTTTTGTGGTATATTGTGATGGAGATAAATTTGGAAAACGATGCATACATGTTTTTATTGTTGTGATCTTGTTTTTGTTGGTATATGATATTGGAGGAGGTCCTTTTTACAAGGGAGATGCTGCCCAAATTTACGTAAACGAGCTACTAGTTTAAGTTGCGGACTTAGCCTTTACTCAGCACCGATTCTGAATCTCCTTATGTTGTGGTAGATTGAGTTGAGTTGTTTGAAGAATTTCTTGCAAGGTATTAAGCACTCAACGGAGTTAAGGTATGTCAAGGCTAAACCTTTCCTTCATTTTGGCATGATCCCGTAACTACATGCATTTGATAACGAGGCATAAAGAGAAGTTCTTATTCCTAAATTTATGTACATTATCCTGGTCTCATAAGCTACAGTATTCTCCCTTTTCAGGACTTCATTTTCAGTTTAGTTTTGTCTTCTTTTAGCTAAGAGAGCAAAAAGTCTATATATATACAGTATTACAGTATTTTCACCATCATCGAGCTACAATCGATGGGCAGGCCTCTATTGGGCAATCTTTGATCAGATGGTAAGTTATATACCGAGCCTACTATTGTTGAGCGCCTATGAGCGAGCTCATAATGGCCGAGATACAGAGCCTAGTATGGCGGAGCGCCTATGAGCGAGCTCATAATGGCCGAGATACAGAGCCTAGTATGGCGGAGCGCCTATGAGCGAGCCTACTACGGCAGAGCAGTTACACATATCGAGCCTTATAGGGCGGGACATCTATTTTACTTACTATATTGAGAGAGATGAGTCAATATCAGCAGGTAAGCATATGTTCAAATTATATTTGACTCCCAAGTACTTTCACTTATTATATTATCAGTTCAGTTTCAGCTTTCAGCTATTCTGTTGCCTTACTTACTCGATACATTATTTCGTACTGATGTCCCTTTTGCTGGGGACGCTGCATTTCATGCCTGCAGGTCCTGATAGACAGTTGGATAGGCCTTCCCAGTAGACAAAGTCAAACATCAGCTTGGTTGGTAAGCTCCAATTCCTCGGAGTTACCGGGTCTATACCTTGTAGTCTATTTTATATATACAGGTTTAATGTGTAGGTCGAGGCCCTGTCCCGACCATGATACAGTTTAGTTATTCCTAGAGGCTTGTAGACGAGTCCTGTACATTTTTTATATCAGTATTGTGGCTTTACGAGCCTTATGTAGATGTTTAATTTGGTATTGTTGGTTGTAGACGTTATTTTCATATGATTCAAAATATGGCCTCATCGGCCTAAGTTGAGGGTTATCCCTCTAGAGTTTACAGTTATAGAGTGGTAAACTCGGGCCGAGTATGGCACCGGATGCCAGCCACACCTCTTCAGGTTTAAGGCCTGACATTTTTGTTACAAAGAGAGAGGGCAGTTGATGAAGGATTATGGTGGTGGGTTTAATGTGGTGGTAGTGATTATGGTAGTTGGGGGATGTTGATGTTGGTGGTTAGGCGAAGGGGAAGGTGGTGGTGAAGGAAGAAGTGGAGGGAAGGGGAGGCCGAGGATAGGGTCGAGGCGGTTAAGTGACAATGCCATGTGGTGTTTATCACAGCCACGTGGGATGATGTTGGACATGGTGGAAGTCCTAACGGAGTAAGGTATTTTTGTACCAGCTTTATAACATAGGGGACTTTGATGGGCATATAGTATAACGGAGGTCATGTATGATCATTTTCACACAGTAAAATATGATCCTTTTCGCACAGTTTATGGCTTATTTTTGACCCTTTTTCAGAAGAAGAAATGGAAATTCCAAGGTCGGGTATGAAGTTATCACAAATTAAAGCAGCTGACACCTTGAACAAGGAGTATTGCTCACCAGATTTATAAGTAAATTTGCCGTTTGTTGCATCTTACACTTTTCCATTAGTTATGTAAATTCCCTAAATAGTATAGATAGTGAACGAACCAGCCCTTTTTACCATATTAAAACTATTCTTTCAACCCATTTTTGTCACCTCCATTTTCATTAGTTAAATTAAATATCCTTCTTGAGTTCTTGGGCTTGCAACACCAACTCAACACCAGTAAAGGACCCTACACTGACCTACAAAATACTTTGTCTATATAATTCGTAGAAGTGGCCATGGGCCAAATCAGGATACAACCGGCTAATCAAAGAACTACAACAATAACATACCTAGTATATTTTTACAAGTGGGATATGGAGGAGGTAGTGTGTATACAAGCCTAACCCATACCTAATGAAGGTAAAAATGATGTTTCCAATAGACCCTCGACATAGAAAAGTTGAGAAGAAGAAAAAGGAGAAGAAGGAAGACGAAGGCATAGAAAAAGGAAAGAGAAGGAAGAGAGAAGAAAAAGAGGGAGAAAAATAAGCAATACCAAGTAGTAACAACAGGGATGCTTCCAAGAATAATAGTTGACAATATATATATATATATATATATATATATATATATATATATATATATATATATTATACACTTGTTGGCTGATGAATATAATTAGTTTCCACCGATTATCCAATTTTATATTTTCCCTTGCTAAATCACTGAGTAAATTTGTGAGGAAGCAAAAATTTCTTTAGTAAGAAGACCACAACACGGAAGCACGGTGGTGATATTTGATGATGATGATTAGAGGGTGTATATAGGTCAAATTGATTCGGGTTTACTAATTATCAAATCAAATTAATTGTGTTAGGTTCTTAAATTTATAAGCCAAATAAAATAAAGTCGGATATTTCAGTTTCGATTTTTCTCAAATTTTCTGTTTTTTCGAGGTTTTTTGATAAAGTCTTTATAGCACAAAATATATAATTTATGCTTCAAATATTTCTTTAGTCCTAATAATAAGTACAACAATACAAAGTGTTTCCAAAAAAATAACACACAATGTAAGATAAGTCATGGCATTGTACAAAAATATTTAATAATAAAGATAATAAAATTACATAAAATATATATTTCTAATTAATAGCTATAAATAAAACTGATTATAATCTAGAAGTAGTAAGTCATACGAAAATAAACACGGCAAATAAGTATTAATTACGTGACTAAACACTAAAGAAAAAAATAAAACTAAATTAAGCATTTTCACTATCTAAGCTAATTATGTAAAAATGAGAAATAGATATCCAACATTATTGTCATTCCTACTATTGAATTGAATTTTTTTAGCATTACTATTGATTTGGTTTTCCCCCACTTGTGGGAATTTACTAAACTTGATATTTTTGTTCTATTTATTTGATTTTAATTTGGGCTATATTTGAGTTACTATGGGCTATAAAGCATATTGGACCATTCAGAAATTCTAAGATTAAGCTGAAATAATATTGTAAAAATTGCACGGGGCGCCGTATTCGGTCTCCCCCATTTAATCTATACCTATTTTTTTAAAATAGTTTTAACTTGTACGCACTTTTTAAACAATTTCAGGTCTCTTTCTCCTCCTCTTTCTCCTCCTTCATTTTCTGAATGCTGAAGCTTGAGATATTGTTATGCGTTCTAGCCTGATAATTCATATATATTTGCTTGTCCCATTATGTTTAGTTTGTTCTTATTCACAATAATTTAACATCTTAGATATTTTAGCTTTACAGGCACATTGGTGAGAAGTATTTTGAAGCTCAGATATTGAGAAGATACAAATGGGCTTATGAATAGCCTTGGGTTAGATCTAGGCTCAAGTATCTGGTTTTGGTTCTAATTTATCTGTAGTAACTTGTTTTCATGTGGAAAATATTTGTTATTCTTTAATCTTTGAAATGAACAGCATCAATCGGTGCTAATCATGATCTATTCTAGAGAAAGATTATCTTCCTCATTTCCCTGTGAAGACTTAGAACTTCAGCTCTAAGAATACTGAAGTTCATCAAATATAAACAAATACTTCAGCTCCTAGAATGCTGAAGTTCAGCAAATACACAACAAACTTCAGCCCTACTAGAATGCTGAAGTTCAGCAAATACAAAATAAACTTCAGCTCCTAGAATGCTAAAGTTCAGCAATTACAAAAGAAAAGCTTCAGCCAAAACATGTTGTAGTTTTATTGAACTGAAGTTTGCCATTGCACTATGAATTGACGGTGTAACGACCCGACCGGTCGTTTTGAGCTTTTGCACTTTGCTCGCCAGTTCTCGGGCATGGCTTGCCCCGTATGATGTGTTATGACTTATGTAAATTGTAGGTTTTGGTTTTCAGGGTAATTGGAATGAATTTGGAAGAACAGTTCTCAGTTGAAGCATGAAATTTGAAAGTTTTGACAAGGTTTTGACTTTTTAGTATTCGATCTCGGATTTGGATTTCTATGATTTGGTTAGCTCTGTTAGGTGATTTTGGACTTGGGAGTGTGTCCGAAATGTATTTTGGAGGTCCGTGGTATATTTAGGCTCGAATTGGCGACATTGGAAATTTGGGTTTTCCGGTCGGCAGTGGAAATTTTGATATCGGGGTCGGAATGGAATTCCGAAAATGCGAGTAGGTCCGTTGTGTCATTTGTGATGTGTGTGCAAAATTTCAGGTCATTCGGACGAGGTTTGATAGACTTTTTGATCGAATTCGGAATTCGGAAGTTTTGAAATTCTTAGGCTTGAATCCGAGGGTGATTTGATGTTTTGATGTTGTTTTGAGCGTTCTGAAGGTTGGAACAAGTTTGAATTATGTTATGGGGTGTGTTGGCATATTTGGTCGGGGTCCCATGAGGCTCGGATATGTTTTAGAAGAGTTTTTGGAAGATTTTGGCATTTTGAGCATAAGAATGTAATGATCCAAAGGTCCATTTTTAGTTCTAGAGATTGAAATTTGATTTTGAGACTTCTGGAATTTTGATAATGAATTATAGGAGTGGTCTGGAAAGTTTGGTCTAATTTCATCAAGTCGCGATTGGGTTTTTGACGCGAATCAGGAGTTAATTGTTTAACGAGCGAAATGGATATCGCACTGAGCAAACGAGCTCCGAATTGAGTTTCGATTGAAGGACTATGTTCGTATCATTATTTGTGACTCATAGGAACAAGAATCATCGAATTCCGAGTTCGTATGATGGAGTTAGAGCCTTTTTAGTGAAATTAAAGACTGCTGGTGCATCAGATCTGGTGTGCACCTTTTAGCGACCAGATTGGACCTTTTAGCGACGGGAGTTAAGCCTTTAGCGACCAGAATCGGATTTATTAAAGCTGTTACGTCCTTTTAGCTCATTTTGACATTTTTTTGGTGAAAGAACATGGCTTGGGGCGATTTTTGAGCAAGAAAGCATGAGAAATATTGAGTGGGCTTCGCTCCCTTAGCATATTTTAATGATTATGTACTGATTGTGGCTATATTTGGAGCATCCGGAGGTCGATTCGTGCGGGCGAGGCATCGCGGGCTAGAGTTTGGACCGGATCAAGGTAAGTAATGATTGTAAATACAGTCCTGAGGGTTTGAAACCCCAGATTACACATCGTTGTGTTATTTTGAGGAGATGCACACGCTAGATGACGAGCGTGGAGTTGTGCACCGTTGGGGATTCTGACGTGGTCCATCCCCTACGATTGTTAAGTCGCGTATTTGATTTGAAACCTTATGATTTTCCATGTTCTAGAGATTGATATTGTATTTTGGGGTATATGCCATGTTTGGGGCCTTATGCCGACCTGTTGAGACCCTTAAGGGCATTTTTATTATTTTTCCTCACTCTATTTGTTTTGAAAGCATATCCTCAGGCATGTTTTTACCTGGTTATTGTTTAAATCTAGTTTTATCACTATATTTCTTAAAAATATGAAAACTCTTTGGGCTGGGTTCCCTGTTTTACTGATGGTCCGAGTGATCGTGAGTTGATGACTGAGATAGACCGAGGGTCTGATTGTGAGGTTGATGACTGAGATAGACTGAGAGTCTGATTGTGAGGTTAATGACTGAGAGAGGCCGAGGGCCTGGTTGTGAGGATTATAAATCTATGGATCGGGCTGCACGCCGCAGCAATATATATATAT
>NC_031998.1:45784388-45818148 GCF_001879085.1 Nicotiana attenuata
CTATATATATATATATATATATATATATATATATATATATATATATATATATATATATATATATATATATATATATATATACGCCGTAGCGATATAGCGCTTGGGCTGCACGCCGTGGCGATATAGCGCTTGGGCTGTAGGAGCCCCTCCGAAGTCTGCACACCCCCAGTGAGCGCAGTCGACTATATATATGGATCGGGCTGCACGCCGCAGCGATATATGGATCGGGCTGCACGCCGCAACGGTTACTATATGGTACCTATTGAGCGTGAGTGCTGAGTGTGAGCGCTGAATGGTAGGAGTTGAGTCACGAGTGACTGAGAGGCTAGCCCGAGGGACGATAGAATATACATGCACATGAGTGATGTTTGCCTGAGGGGCCTGATTATGAACTTATTGATTTTCACTTCTCTTTAGAGTGAGTTTCTATCGAATATGTTGATTTAATGACTGTTTTCACTCATCTTTATACTTAGCCTCTGTCGAAAATGTTAGATAAATGTTTTTAAACAACTTTCATTTAAGCCGAGGTTTGTGAGATATTCAGAACTTAATCACTGATTTGGCTTTTGTTATTTCCACTGAGATTTTCTTGTTAGGAGGTGTTTATGACTCCTGTTTTGCCCGAGGGGCTATTTATGAACTATGTTTTGCCCGAGGGGCCGATTATGGTTTTTAGCTCTTTTATTAAAAATGGTATTGAACCCCTACTGAATCTGTCGAAAGGCATTTTAAATGATTTTACCAAAAGCTGGATTTTAAATGAGGCGATTGACTCGTATTCTGATTTACCAGCCTGTGTGCTTGTTGAGTTTAACATAAATATGGATTCATTTTTTCTTACTGCTCAGTCTTTATTTACTCTTATTACTTACTGGGTTGGAGTACTCCCATTACTCCCTGCACCTCGTGTGCAGATTCAGGTATTTCGAAACCCGGTAGCGGGTGTTGGTTGCTCAAACGCGAAGTCATCAGAGTTAGCAAGGTGGCTGCACGACGTTCGCAGCACCGCTTCCTTCCTCTCATTTTCATTTCTGTACTTAGTACATTTTACTGTTTTTGTTGTATTCAGACCTTGGTAGATGCTCATGACTAGTGACACCCCGATGTCGGGCTTGTGTAATTATTCCGCATTTTTCTTTTAAATGTTCATTATGAGATTAACGGTATATAAATGGTATAAAAACAACTTTTAATGGAAAATGGTTGACTTGGGGAATTGTGTCGGCTGGCCTTGTCTTCATGAGAGGTGCCATCACGACCGGGTCCGATTTGGGATCATGACAAGTTGGTATCAGATCCTAGGTTACATAGGTCTCACGAGTCATGAGCAGGTTTAGTAGAGTCTCGCAGATCGATACGGAGACGTCTGTATTTATCCTCGAGAGGTTACAAAACCTTTTGTAAAACTTCACATTCTTGAATTCTTATCATGCGTCCTTTGATTCAGCTTGAAATGTAACTCTTTGAATTCCTTCCACGCGTTCGTGTGCGCGCATGAGCACTCAGTATCAGATTTGCATCGATTGCTCGTGATTCCCTGATCGAGGGGCAAGATGTGATCTCAGTATGTTGGTGTTGGGCCAGTCTGGAATACTTGAGGCCGGATTTTTGCCTATAGCTTGAGCACTGAGGTGTTGATTGCGTGAGCGCGTGTTTCTGGATCTATATGTGTTGTTGTGTCCCTATTAAGGGAAGTGATGACTGGATAGTTACGTGACGAGTATGATATGACTGCGAGATGTATTCATATGATTTGGAAGCGACGAGAAAGGTCTGCTGGAGGATAGAAGAATTATTAGGTGCTTGATTTCCATCTTGATTCGAGGTATAGCCCCGAGTTATGGGCATGTGAAGAATCTTTCCATGTTTCCTTGTGGGAGTGAAGTAAAAAAAAAATTCATGACGCGGTATGAGTTTAGACTCAGGAAGACTAAGTGACTGCGTAATGTTTATGACGGTGGAAGGTATACAGAACTATTAGTTGGAGGCAAAGCAGGTGGGGTTATCTCCTACGGAGTGTTCTGAGGTTGTGTGATCCTTATGCTGTCTGTTAGAAGATCTCATTTACAAGTGAAAAATATGTGTTGAAATTTAAATTTGGGTCGCTTAAGAGAGTGGGCTTGACTGTTGTGAGGATGAATGCGAGATTTGTAGAAGATTTAAAGTACTAGATGGTCTGTGTTTCACGAGCTTATGAAGGATTGAGTTTAATCTCACTATGGTATTATGACAGCAATAGGGTATATGCGTTATGAGTTATTGTGTGTGTTTTGGCCTATGGCTTCGAGCCAAGTGGGGGAGTCTGCTATTGATTAGGCGGTTGCACGGTTACGTGCTATGTTATCTCCAGTTTGAAGCGTACTGGTGAATCAGTTATGGCTTATGGAGATTGAGACCGAGGATGTCTCGAGTAAAGGAAAATTTTGACAAAGGTTATGTCATGCTTCATAGGTGTAAGAGAATCTCAGAATGTCTTGAGTTGTTGTTGGTAAAAGATGCTCAGTGCATAGAGCAGGAAGTTGCTTGGTTGTATTGGGATGAGGTTGCATTCTGCAGTGTCTGAAGTGCTAATGAGGCACAGGTTGTTCGGTTCTTTTGATCGAGATAATTGCGGTTTGAGTAGAGTGGATGACTTGCGAGAATGGTTCTAATGTGTTCAAGATTCTACATATAACAATTGGGTATTGTAAAGTTGCATATGTGGTTAGAAACTGAGTTTTCATTGGAATATGTCAAGACTTGTGGTATTTTCTATAAATTTTGGGATTCTATGTATCAGTATCAGGAAGGTAAAGGTAACAGATTTAGATTCGTAGGAAGTCTCTTCAGAGTAAAGTATTTTGAAGGTGGTGCTTTTAGGGATATTTAAGAGAGTATTCAGTGGCTTATGAGTCTTAGACGGTGTGGTTTTGTGCTTGGGCCTCGTGTGGTAGGTCTGGGTTGAGAAATTGTGATGTTATAGTAAGAAGGAGTATCAAGTTGAAGGTATGTCAGAAGGGAACCCCGATAGATGGGATATATTGGTAGTGGCCCGGATCGGTGTGGAAAGGATATGGTTAGTTCTTTGGATGCCTATGAGGTAATGAGTTTATACAGGGGGTTAGCGACAATGCTCTTGGGTTTTAGTGGCCTGCATAGCTTGTTGAGTTAGAAGGATTCAGTCCTGAGGGTTTAGTTTGTGCAAATGAAATTCGGAGAGTTCTTGATGGCTTTCTGCCACAGTTAGAGATGTATATTTTCTATGAGCATGAGGAGCATGGGATGTATAGTGTTTTTCTTCTAGATGGGATCAATGGAAAGTTCTTGGTTAGTTGAGTACATAGTTGCTTGTGGCTCGGAAGGTATATGAAGTTCTCATGATATCCTAGGATGGTATGGCACATGCGATATGTTATGGAGGATGGAGAATTGCGTGAGTAAGGTTACGGTTCAGTTCTGAAAGGAAGGACATAAAATTCTTAGGCAGCACGGGCAATTTCAGATGATTAAGGAAAAAGGTACTACTGATTGGTGTGGCTTGATGAGGGTATACATTTCAGAAAGGGCGATGTGTTTGAGTTATGGATGCTTTATTGATATTGCGGCATTATCTTGTCTTATCGACTGATGATATGCGAATTTGCTAGGTGGCACAGAAGAATTATAGGTGTACCTCTCGTGGGATGATTGAGTATTACATGTGTGTTGTATATTCGAGCGACGAAATTTAGATCAGATATGGTAATTCATGTGCTTTATGGACTTTGAGACTGGAAGTTCTCATAAGCAGGTTAGCTCGTAGTTGAGGACGGTAAAGATGTGGGTAAGTTAATCAGATGATAGTATGTGCTATAATTCAGTCATTGTGAACCTTCTGAGGGTTATTTATCTATTGTTAGTGACTAGAGTTGGTGTATGGTTCATTAGTAGACTTATATGGATGCGTGTTCTGCATTGGGACGGCTTTGTTGACCCCGAATTGTATTGTTGAGGGATGTGTTCATTCGATTGTTATTGAGCTTATTAGTAATCTGGGAGGTATATGAGTCACCTTTCTGTGTTGCGAGGTGTTATGATTTGTTGGTTATAGGCACATATGGTGCGGTTCTATTGGGGTCTCATAGTGGGAGTCGAGCGGGGGGAGTATTGGATATTGCTTGGCGGATGGCGCATCGATTATGTCCTTCGGGTTGTGCGGTGTTATGTATTTGCTCCACCGTGGTTATGATGATTTACTTTAGTTCTAGACATCAATTGCGCGTGGTCGTCAATTTCGAGCAGAGTGACTTGAGGTGTTTCATGTGGAGCAGTGTTTGGGTAGGGTCGCGTATTGCAGCGAAGTTATGTGGTGGTATGACCTAGCGGGTTAGATCCGTGTGTTCTGTTCCTATGATGTGCGGGTTCTCAACCTTGTGTTCTGGTGGTGCTGGTGAGCTTGAGGTACAGCTCTTTCATTTGAGCCATTTTCATGATTTGAGTATGTTCGGACGATTGCTTATTGGTGCGCGTATTGTGCAAGTTGCGGCATAGGCCTGTATTGATGTGTCATGTCACTAGAGTAGTGTTGGATTAGAGGAGATTGTTGGGGTCATTAATAAATACGAACGGATTTGATTTCAGCATGTTGGAAGGATAATATCGAGGTTCGGCTCAGAAAATTTGCTATGGTGTTTGCCAAGGAAGAAGTTTCATGAATGGTTGATTCGGGAAATGGTTATGGCTTACCGCGTGTTTTAGGGATCATTGGTAGTATATAAAGTGTTGGGATGAGACTTTAGTTGATAAGAGTTTTTCTATCGGTATTCGGGTGCTATATGCAGCTGCTGTGAATAGAAGTTATCGCTACCAGCATTTGAGTTACGTGGTTTATTATGGAATTGCATCCGAGGTTGCAGGTATGGTTTGTTACAGCTGGTTCGGGCTTATTCAGAATATAGATGTGAGCATCTGATCTTGTGAATGATGTCTGAAGTGGAAATGTGGTTTTAAGGCTTATGGGCTAGGTTGGAATGTGAAAAATGCAGTTTCATTGTGTTATCGGACCTATATGAGATAGGGTGACGTGAGATCACCCGGGGTATATTCATGGTAAGGTTATTCAGCGATTGGTTGGCTTATGGAACAACTCTGGGCATTTTCGAGGACGAACGTATGTTTAAGTGGGGGAGGATGTAACGACCCGACCGGTCGTTTTGAGCTTTTACACTTTGCTCGACAGTTCTCGGGCATGGCTTGCCCCGTGTGATGTATTATGACTTATGTAAATCGTTGGTTTTGGTTTTTAGGGCAATCGAATTAATTTGGAAGAACAATTCTCAGTTGAAGCATGAAATTTGAAAGGTTTGACCAAGTTTTGACTTTTTAGTATTTGATCTCGGATTTGGATTTCTATGATTTGGTTAGCTCCGTTAGGTGATTATGGACTTGGGAGCGTGTCCGGAATGTATTTTGGAGGTCCGTGGTAGATTTAGGCTCAAATTGGCAAAATTGGAAATTTGGCATTTTTCGGTCGGCAGTGGAAATTTTGATATCGGGGTCGGAATGGAATTCCGGAAATGGGAGTAGGTCTGTAGCGACGGAAATTAAGCCTTTAGCGACCAGAATCGGATTTATTAAAGCTGTTACATTTTATTAGCTCATTTTGACGTTTTTTTGGTGAAAGAACACGGCTTGGGGCGATTTTTAAGCAAGAAAGCATGGGAAATATTGAGGTAAGTCACTTGTGATCATTTCTACTCCATAATATTGAATTATCATCAAATAATCCGACTGGATTACATGTTTTTGAGGTGTAAATTGGGGATTTGGACCTAGGGATTTGAAAATAATATTTGAAGATTTGCAGTCCGAATTGTTATTGGAATTTAGTAATTTCGGTATGGTTGGACTCGTGGTTGAATGGGTTGTCGGATTTTATGAGTTTCGTCGGATTTCAAAGCGTGGGCCTGGGGGCCGAGTTTGAGCAATTTCGGGATTTTGATGTTAAATTAGATATTTTCGAGTGGGCTTCGCTCCCTTAGCATATTTTAATGATTATGTACTGATTGTGGCTAGATTTGGAGCACCCGGAGGTCGATTCGTGCGGGCGAGGAATCGCGGGCTAGAGTTTGGACCGGATCGAGGTAAGTAATGATTGTAAATACTGTCCTGAGGGTTTGAAACCCCGGATTACACATCGTTGTGTTAATTTGAGGTGATGCATACGCTAGATGACGAGCGTGGAGTTCTACACCGTTCGGGATTGTGACTTGGTCCGTCTCGTTCGATTGTTAAGTCGCGTATTTGATTTGAAACCTTGTGATATTCCATGTTCTAGAGATTGATATTATATTTTGGACTGTGTGCCATGTTTGGGGCCTTGTGCCGACCTGTTGAGACCCTTAAGGGAATTTTTACTATTTTTCCTCACTCAATTTGTATTGAAAGTATATCCTCAGTCATGTTTTTACCTAGTTATTGTTTCAATCTGGTTTTATCACTATATTTCTTAATAAATGTGAAAACTGTTTGGGCTGGGTTCCCTGTTTTACTGGTGGTCCGAGTGATCGTGAATTGATGACTGAGATGGACCGAGGGTCTGATTGTGAGGTTGATGATTGAGATAGACTGAGAGTCTGATTGTGAGGTTAATGACTGAGAGAGACTGAGAGTCTGATTGTGAGGTCAATGACTGAGAGAGGCCGAGGGCCTGGTTGTGAGGATTATATATCTATGGATCGGGTTGCACGCCGCAACAATATATATATGTATATGTATATGGATCGGGCTGCACGCCGCAGCGATATAGCGCTTGGGCTGCACGGCGCAGCGAATAGAGCTTGGGCTGTAGGAGCCCCTCCGGAGTTTGCACACCCCTACTGAGCGCAGTAAACTATATATATGGATCGGGCTGCACGCCGCAGCGATATATGGATCGGGCTGCACGCCGCAGCGGTTACTATATGGTACCTATTAAGCGTAAGTGCTGAGTGTGAGCGCTGAATGGTAGGAGTTGCGTCACGAGTAACTGAGAGGCTAGCCCGAGGGCGATAGATATATACATGCACATGAGTGATGTTAGCCTGAGGGGCCTGATTATGAACTTATTGATTTTCACTTCTCTTTAGAGTGAGTTTCTATCGAATATGTTGATTTAATGACTGTTTTCACTCATCTTTATACTGAGCCTCTGTCGAAAATGTTACATAAATATTTTTAAACAACTTTCATTTAAGCTGGGGTTTATGAGATGCTCAGAACTTAATCACTGATTTGGCTTTTGATATTTCCACTGAGATTTTCTTGTTCGGAGGTGTTTATGACTCCTGTTTTCCCCGATGGGCTGTTTATGAACTATGTTTTGCCCAAGGGACCGATTATGATTTTCAGCTCTTTTATTAAAAATGGTATTGAACCCCTACTGAATCTGTCAGAAGGCATTTTAAATGATTTTTACCAAAAGCTGGATTTTAAAAAAGGCGATTGACTCGTATTCTGATTTAGCAGCCTGTGTGCTTATTGAGTTTAACATAATGTGGATTCATTGTTTCCTACTGCTCAGTCTTTATTTACTCTTATTACTTACTGGGTTGGAGTACTCACATCACTCCCTGCACCTCGTGTGCAGATTCAGGTATTTCGGAACCCGGTAGCTGGTGTTGGTTGCTCAAACGCGGAGTCATCAAAGTTAGCAAGGTGGTTGCACGACGTTCACAGCACCGCTTCCTTCCTCTCATTTTCATTTCTGTACTTAGTACATTTTACTATTTTTGTTGTATTTAGACCTTGGTAGATGCTTATGACTAGTGACACCCCGATGTTGGGCTTGTGTAATTATTCCGCATTTTTTTTTAAATGTTCATTATGAGATTGACGGTTTATAAATGGTATAAAAACAACTTTTAATGGAAAATGGTTGACTTGGGGAATTGTGTCGGCTGGCCTTGTCTTCACGAGAGCCGCCATCACGACCGGGTCCGGTTTGGGGTCGTGACAGAAGGTTGCGTGATTGCCTTTGCAAGTCAGGCCGAACTTCACGCAAAAATATCTGAAGTTTTGCTTTGATAAGGCTACACTTCAGGCAAAATATTCTGAAGTTCAAACTTCAGACATAAATTTTTGCTACTTCAGGCCCGTATGTCTGATGTTACCCGAAAAGTGGGTACGCTTGTAATTTTTTTTGCAAGCGGGTATAAGTTAAAAGTTGACCCAAAAACTGGGTATAGATACAAATGCCCCAATAATATTTTAAAAGATAAAACTATAAAAATAATTAAGAAATATTTATAAATAGCATTACAATAAATATCTTTATATGTAAAATATTTTAAAAAATTATACACATATAATTTCGGGTTGGTTTGGTTTCGATTGACTTTTTTTAGTCAAAATTAAACCAAACTAATTGTTGTTCGGTTCTTTTTCAGTACTAAACTACATTAAACCGAACCACTTGTTGATTTTTTTTTCCAATTTGACTTAAACTACCGGTTTAGTGTGGTTTATCGATTTTTGCACGCACCCCTAATAACCCATAATGATGATGATGAGAAAGACAATTTTTTGTTGGGTCATTTGTTGAGGAAAAATATAAAGTTATGAAGAAACAATAAATTGAGGAAACTCATCATGAATCCTCCAACCAAATCCCAACCACTCAATTTCATTTGCATGATCACTATTTAGTAAACATAAATACGACAAATGAACCAAATACACCTATGCAACAATTTATCAACTCTGCCACACCCTCCATACCCCAAAACACCAACCTTACTTCCCATACTCCACCTCACTTGCCACACTCCAACTCCCCATCATCACCTCTACTTAAAACTCCTTCACCCAATATCTCTTCAACAGAATCTACAATACCCCAAACACATGGCATTCCATTGCATGAATCTTACGCCGGATCATCAATCAATAACAACGGCTCCCTCCATCAATCAATTAATGAATTTACATCCAATAAAACACCAACGATCCCCTCAAATACCACCCCAACAAATGCTACCTCCACTTCAACTCGAAGCCCCAAATTGCTTGCCAATACCTCACCAAACTCCCCCAATATATCGAACACAATCCCACAGAAATCACCACCACAATCAAAGGCACAGGATATAGATAAACAATGTCCACATCAACCACTACCACCACCTTCCACAATCCTACATAATCATCCACCACCAACCCACCATGCACATCAATGGACTCCATCCTCTCCATTCCATCCAATAATGAACCAACCACCACCTCTCCCACCACAGCAAATAACTCCCACCCAACACCACTCTCCAATGGACCTACAACTACTACAAAACCATGTCACACTACTACTAGAGACCTCAGAAGAGATGTCCTACACGATTCAAAAAGGAGTACCAAATCAAACACATCAAAATCAAGTCCTAGACCTAATCCATCAACAGGATATTACTCTTTGGCAAATGCAGAAAATCATCACCTATTCCTAACAATGGCAAGCCCAGATACCGCACCACCCTCCTCACTGGAATACACCCCTACAAAGCAACTTCTTGCCATGGTCTATTCCTCCTCACCAGCCAGGACCACCCCATACAACATCAACTATCCACCCCATTCACCTCAGCAGGAAGACCAAGCAGAAGAAGGCAACGACCCACCGGAGACATTCATGGAATCTATGATTTTGAACGACTTTCTAACAATCTCCATATCAGGAAGCAGAGAAAAAAAGTATCTAATCTTCATTCCCCCGACCCTCCAGAAAACTTCATTGAATGTACGACTAAACCCCTCATCAGTGGAAGAGAGATATGTCATGCTCATGATCCCAACTCTACAAGATAACTTGTTACCAACAGACCTATACGACCCCCCTCACTTACTAATGCACTTGGAACTATCATTGGCTCTGGAAGAGAGCTTCCCACAGCATGAAGGACTAATGAAGATAATGCTATGGAATTGCTGGAGAGCTCATAATCTAGAATTTCGCCGGAATCTCAGGTTTTTGCTCACATGGGACAACCCCTCCATCATGTGCCTCACAGAAACCAAAATAGCTGACTATACTTACCTGCTCATGGAGTACAACTACACAGATTTAATACAAGTCGCAGCCCAGGGTCAAGCAGAAGGTATTGTCCTCTTTTGGCGAGCATACGAATTGGTTGTCAATCCAGTGGCAGTTACAAGTCAAGAGATCCAATCATCTGTCCAAGTTAATGACCAAGGAGTTCAATAACCTTCAACAAAACAGTGCAATGAGAGGAAGTAATGTAACTTTTGTGATGTACCATTTTGGAAAGTCCAAAGTAAAAACACATTCTCACCCCATTCTGTATTTTGAAGAACCCCCCCCCCCCCCCCGTTCCCCACCCAACCCCCTGTTAGGACCAAAAAAATTAGGTGTCATGCGGAAGCTAGCAAAGCAAACCTTGAGCGATGATAAATCCAACAACAAAAGAGAAATATACCAAAAGAAACACAAACATATAACGTGGTTCAATCAACTGACCTACGTCCACGACGGAGATGAGCAATCCACTATAATAAAAACAGTACAAAATATCGAGAGAACAACCTCACGAAGAGGCAAACACAAGTGACATACTAACACTTGTCTCATAAAGTTCTCCCCTAAACATGACTCTCAACCCCATATGGCTACATTGTGGATGCTACTAAATGAGAAGGACGAATCTTCAATTTATAGAACTCCAAACATTTTCCTACAAGAAAAGGGACTAGCCAAATATGGAAAAATTATATTTTCCTTCTAGAAAAAGATTTAACCCTATTATGATAAATATGTTGTCCTTTCCTTCATGAAATAGGAAAACCTATTGTGAAGATGTCTTGTATTCGTTTGGTTCTAGGCTTAGCCGCAAGTCTAGATTTAGAGCTTGAGCAGATGGATGTCAAGACTGCTTTTCTTCATGGTGATTTAAATGAGGAGATTTATATGGAGCAGCCTGAGGACTTTGTAGTTAAGCTTGCATTTTGCAGAAAATTGGCAGGCATGAAGTCTGTCAATACTTCCTCTACTTGAAGACACATTTGGCCCCTTGGCTGGAGAGGGAGTTTGTTTGGCACATGGCCATGTTGTCCAACCAAAGGCCCAATTATACCTGTTAATCGGGCTGGGCTGACCCGTTTTCAGCCCGCTTCAACCCGGATCAACCCGGTTCAGCCCGCTACTGTAGCATATAGGGCGGGCTAGGATGGGTTGGACGGGAGCGGGTTTTAGACGAACACATTTTGGATACCAGTGCACCGGAACCGCTAAGCACGCTAACCCGTTAACGGGTTGTTAACGGGCTGCAGCCCGGCTCAGCCCGTTAATGGGTTAAATTTTTATTTTTTTTTAATTATTTTTAATTTGTGTACCGTTGCTAACAAAATTTAATTAAAAAAATTTAGCAAGTTCGGTTCGGCCTGTTTAAGCCCGAACCCGTACGGGCCCAATAAAACCCGCAAAAACACAAGCCGCTAACAGCCCGCTAAATTCAGCTCGCTAACAGCCCGGAACGATAATCGTACGGGCTGATTTTTTTTGTGTACAGCCCTTCCCAGCCCGCCCGTTAAACACCTATAGGCCCAATAGCCTAATCATATTCTCTTTTGATTTCTATTCCTATTCGGAATTGGATTCGATTTTTGTTTCTATTTTGAGTAGTTTTGGCTTTAAGAGAAAGCACCACTCATGATCTATAAATAGGACAACCTTGGAGAATCATTCCATGCTCATTGATACAAGTCTTTGAAAGACTTAAGCACATAAGAGTGGTTTTTGAGAGAGCTTCATCAAGAGAGAAAAGAGAAGAAAAGTATTTATTTTGCTGTAGATTTTTATTCCGACCAACCAACTTCAAATCACGTTTTGCTGATTCGTTAACCGTTGGATCGGGCTGAAATTTTGCCTGAGTGTTCGTAACATCTTGGTCTTTCATTTGAACAGTAAAGATCGGATTTGGAGTGCCGTAGCATCTGATTTCGAGCCTCAAACAACAGCTTCATTTTTTTGATTCTCCTCTTTCTTCAATTGATTAGTTGTTGTTCTTGTTGCTATTGTTGCTTCGTGTTTGGCACTTGTTGTATAGCCAATTTGGAGAACTTTTGTAACATTCTTTTAGTTATAGTGGAGTTTTTTGGATCTTTCTGATCCCGTGGTTTTTACCTTCGATTTGAAGGGTTTTCCACGTTAAAATTTGGTGTTCTTTATCTTCTTTATTTTCGGGTTTGCCTCTTCCTCGACATAACACCCCCACACCCACACCCTTATTTACTCATGCAGCTACATATTGTATCCCTAACAAATCATCAAAATCATCTTATATACCTTCCTAATTATCAATGAAATCCTTCTTTTGACCAAAAAAAAAAAAAGAAGAAGATTGCAGAAACGAATAAAAGAACACAAAATTTTCGGAGATAGTTAGCAATTTTCTTAATAGGTGGGCAAGTCCATCTGATAAATCTCCTCACCATCTTGCCTTATCTGATTCAAGAAGAGTACATTGGTATGGATCTATCCACCAACATGTATATAAGCATATTTAAATGCTTACTGTGTTATGGTTAAATTAGCAGTTATCTACTACTCTATTCTTTTTTTTTTCTTCCTCTTATACCACATTGTTGTTAAATTTATGGGATTTTTATAAACAAAACATGTATATATACACCCACATAATTCACGTATACCATGTATAGCCAGTAGGTGTGAACTCAATGTTAGCCTTGGGTTCAACCTACCTCTCCCCCCCCCCCCTCTCTCTATATATATAATATCATTGGTGGGTGCATACTCTAGTACTTTGCACCTAGTGATTAAAATCATTGATCTTAATGCATACGTAAAAAAATATATTTATACCATTAAAATTGGAAAATCTTATAGGGATATAGAGGAAATGTGTACAAATTAAGGGCTCTCCAAAGAGTAACGAGTTGTGTGTGCCAAGTGAACCTGTCTATAGTCATAAGTTTGAACATATGAAGGGTGGTTACATCTAACAACCATGAGCATATGGTTAGAGGTGTACCCACGATATGAAGGTAGCAAATGCACTTTTTGCATTTAATCAAAATATGTTTTATATATAGGTTGCTCATTATTCATATATCACTAACTTTTAAAGATATATAGAAAGATGTATACATGAATTTTTTGGCGAACTTTTCGAATGCCAGTAACCCCTTTCTTTACAATATAGGTACGCCTTTGCCCATGGTTGGTTCAACATCATAGTTATTGCAGCTCATCCCCCATGACTTCTCCTTTATATTACTACTGCAACAAATCGCTTTCTTTAGACGTGCCTCTCCAGGAGCATATTCTCCTCCTTTTTTAATAGTTTTTCCTTCTAACAATGCCTCAAATTATTTTCTCAACAGGAAAGAAAAGGAGGATAAATGAGAATACTCTAATACTAGTAGCAACCAAATAAAACCTAGATCCATTAGAAATTGTTTAGATGAACCTACTAGATGCATTATTAATCCCATCAATCTATTTATTAAAATAGTTAATACTTTAATTAGTATTAATTACGAGAGCTATTGCATAATCTCTGGCTAGTGGCCAAAAAAGGTATGTGAGCAGGACATTATGTAAGAATAGGTTAGCAAATGCCTGGATTTGTGGGAAATTTTTATTCTATAATGATTACTTTTTCTGTCACAACATGACTGTAGAGATAGATTAATTATTATACTCACTTAATTAATAGGAGAAAATATTTAATTAAAGCACTCTCAACAGAGTTTTCCAATTGCGCGAGCCACTTTGTACTACATTTTCTCTCATTATGATTAGATCAATGGGACAGATTAGCAGACTTGCTTTCAGCTCCGTCATCTGATTCTGATCTAAAATGAAGAAAATTGAATATAAAATTTTCACCTGTCTTTTGTGTAGGAATTTATTGGTTTGCGTTAAATGTACGCAATGATCATATCAACCCAACTTTGTGTCACGATCCGGATTTTCCACCCTCGGGAGTCGTAATAGCGCCTGCTAATGAGAGCTAGGCAAGCCAAATTTAATTACTTTTTCACTAATAACATAATCCCTTTTTTAACAATTATCGGCAATAATATAAAAACAACGAAATTAAATAATAAGCGGAAGTCTTAAATTATAGAAAAACTGAATAGAAATACGGAAAATTCAACATAAGCCTCTACCCAAGACTGGTGTAGCAATACTCATGAACTATTAAGAATACTAAATACAATCGTCTGAAAGAGAACATAAACTGTTTGTCTCGAATACAATGAGATAACAGATTAAAATAAAGGATAGAGGAGACGTCGGACCTGCGGACGCCTGCAGGGCTACCTCGATGTCTCGCTGGACTGAAGGCCTGCTCCCACACTACTGCTGCTGCTGTCCGAAACCTGGATCTGTGAAAAATAACACAGAGTGTAGCATCAGCACAACCGACCCCATGTGCTGGTAAGTGCCTAGCCTAACCCCGGCGAAGTAGTGACGAGGCTAGACCGGACTACCACATAAACCTGTGCAGTTATATATACATATACAGCGGAATCGAAATANCCCAGGGCCAGATAACTGTACGCGAACGCGAGGTCAAGGGTGCGAACGCGATGAAGGAAAGACTCAGAGCTTAGCGAACGCGGAAGAGGCGTCACGAACGCGAAGAACAAGCAGGACCTGCAACAGCTGAAGCAAATCTGCTATTTTTTCTAAGTTTGAAACCACTACGAAACATTCCCGAGCCCTCGGGGCTCCTAACCAATCACATGCACTAACTCAACAACATCCTACAAACATAACCGTGCGATCAAATCGCCAAATAACATCAAAAACAACGAATCAAACCTCAAAATCACTAGTTTTCCTCAAACTTCATTAAATTTCAACTTTTGAAATTCAAGTCCGAAACACGTCAAACGACGTCCGATTTCAACCAAACTTTACAGAAACATCTTAAATCATATATAAGACCTGTACCGGGTGCCGGAACCAAAATACGGACCCGATACCAACACGTTCTAATCAATTTTCATTTCAATTTTCCTTAATAATTTCAGAAAATAATTTTACTCAAAAATTCATTTCTCGGGTTTGGGACCTCGGAATTCGATTCCGGGCATACACCCAGGTCCCATATTTTCCTACGGACCCTCCGGGACCGTCAAATCACGGGTCTGGTTCCGTTTACCCAAAATATTGACCGAAGTCAAATTCATTCATTTTAATACCAAAAATTAGCATTTTTCACACAATTTCACATTTAAGCCTCCCCGCTACGCGCCCGGATTGCGCACGCAAAACGAGGCGACTTTAAATGAGGTTTCCAAGGCCTTGAAAGCACAGAATGGATAAGAAAACAGGTGATGACCCTTTGGGTCGTCACATTCTCCACTTCTAAAACAACCGTTCGTCCTCGAACGGACAGAAGAAAGAAGTACCTGATTCGGGGAAAAGATGAGGATAACGGCTCCGCATATCGGACTCGGACTCCCAAGTCGATGCCTCAGGAGGCTGACCTCTCCACTGAACACGAACAGAAGGAAAACTCTTCGACCTCAACTGACGAACCTGCCGGTCTAGAATAGACACCGGCTCCTCCTCGTAAGACATGTCCTTGTCCAACCGGACAGTGCTGAAATCTAACACGTGGGCTGGATCGCCGTGGTACCTCCGAAGCATGGACACATGAAATACTGGATGCACGGCTGATAAGCTCGGCGGCAAAGCAAACGGCCTCTCACCGACCGGAATATAAGCAAGACTGCCCATACTGGCTGACTTCCTACTCAAAGCATCGGACACCACATTGGCCTTCCCCGGATGATATAGAATGGTGATATCATAATCCTTCAACAATTCCAACCACCTCCTCTGCCTCAAATTCAATTCATTTTGCTTGAACAAGTACTGAAGACTCTTGTGATCCGTGAACACCTCACATGCCCACGCCATATAGATAAATGCCTCCAAAAATCTCAAATGCGTGAAACTCTTGCTGCCAACTCCAAATCATGAACCGGATANAACAATGCACGGCATCACCCTTCGTGCTTTAACACTCTTCCTCACCCAAACAACAATCACAAACAAGGGGGCAAGGGAATGAACAAAATAATAAAAGAAATCCCGGCAAGGGAACACAATTAAACAATTAAATCCCGGCAAGGGTACAACATCAATAATCTCAACGTCCCGGCAAGGAAAAAATAATCAATAAACAACAATATCCCGGCAAGGGAACAATTTAAATACTCTTTCTCTTCCTCTCACTTTTATTTCATATCTCACTTTACCACTTGAGCCAATGCTCCAAAGGGTTCAACCATTTCATAGATATTCACAATTGAAATATAACTTGAGCCAATGCTCCTCGTTGTTCATAGGTCACAATTTCCTATCACAAGCTTTTCACAACAAATAGGAATCATCACTAAGGCAAGGGAAATACAACGAAATCAAGATATTCATAATTTAAAGACCCACGGTCATGCTAGACACCAACGTATAAATACTCGTCACCATGCATATACGTCGTACTCAACAAGAAGCAATTAGCAAATAAGACTCAACTCCTAGTCCCTTAAGCTAGGGTTAAACCAAACACTTACCTCAACTTCCACGGCCAAATCAATCCACAACAACCGCTTTCCCTCTCGAATTCGACTCCAACTCAATCAAATCTATATAATAATGACTTCATAATATCAATATATGCTAAACAAATCAAACCCAATGCCTAATTATAGATTTCCAAGCTTTCTTCCCAAAATCCCAAAAATTGACCCCGGGCCCGCTTGGTCAAAACACGAGGTTCGGACCAAGTTCATATCCCCCATTCACCCACGAGCCCGAATATATAATTTATTTTCAAATTCGACCCCAAAACGAGGTCTAAATCAAGAAAATTCAAAAAGCCCCAACTCTACCCATTTCCCCCAATTTCTACCCTAAATTACATGTTTTAGGCTTAGGAATTCAATAGATATTGATGGAAAATGAAGAAAACGAGTTGAAATTTACTAACCCAATAAGTGTTGGTGAAGGAGAGCTTCAATGGATGCCTAAGGACCTTGGAGAAAAAGGAGTTCGTGAGTGTTTATGATAATCCCGTAACTATACTGTTCTGGAAATTAAAAATATAACCGGACAAAATTACCCTTCGCGTTCGCGGAAGGAAGGTCGCGTTCGCGAAGGGTAGACTTGACAGACCATCGTGTTCGCGATATGAAGGGTGCGAACGCGAACAGAAAAGGCTGGGGGTCCAGGATTTGGTCTACGCGAACGCGAATGTACTAATGCGAACGCGAAGAGGAAAATTAGGCTAAGTCCCCAGGGCCAGATAACTCTACGCGAACGCGAGGTCAAGGGTGCGAACGCGATGAAGGAAAGACTCAGAGCTTCGCGAACGCGGAAGAGGCGTCGCGAACGCGAAGAACAAACGGTACCTGCAACAGCTGAAGCTAATCTGCTATTTTTTCTAAGTTTGAAACCACTCCGAAACACTCTCGAGCCCTCGGGGCTCCTAACCAATCACATGCACTAACTCAACAACATCCTACGAACTTAACCGTGCGATCAAATCGCCAAATAACATCAAAAACAACGAATCAAACCTCAAAATCACTAGTTTTCCTCAAACTTCATTAAATTTCAACTTTTGAAATTCAAGTCCGAAACACGTCAAACGACGTCCAATTGCAATCAAACTTTACAGAAACATCTTAAATCATATATAAGACCTGTACCGGGCGCCGGAACCAAAATACGGGCCCGATACCGACACGTTCTAATCAATTTTCATTTCAATTTTCCTTAATAATTTCAGAAAAATAATTTTACTCAAAAATTGATTTCTCGGGCTTGGGACCTCGGAATTCGATTCCGGGCATACACCCAGGTCCCATATTTTCCTACGGACCCTCCGGGACCGTCAAATTACGAGTCCGGGTCCGTTTACTTAAAATATTGACCGAAGTCAAATTCATTCATTTTAATACCAAAATTTAGCATTTTTCACACAATTTCACATTTAAGCCTTCCGGCTACGCGCCCGGATTGCGCACGCAAAATGAGGCGACTTTAAATGAGGTTTTCAAGGCCTCGGAAGTACAAAATGGATAAGAAAACAAGTGATGACCCTTTGGGACGTCACACTTTGAGAGTCAAAATGGCATTTATCACGACATGAGTTTGAGTATTTCGTCCTTACACAATATAAAGAGATGGCATAGTATGTTTAGTGATACTAGTCATGCATGTCTCGTGCAAGACTAATAGGGTTCAGTGGCTCCATTAACTTCTGTTCTTCATTCCTTTTTTATATTTTTTTATCCTCATAAGTTTGTGTTTTAATTTAAGAAAATGGACAAAAACAATTAAAGAAGTTTGAATATTTGGTCTAACTCAACTTTAAAAGTTAACTAATAAGTGATAATTATCCAAGATCATATAATGAAACAACAAGACAGATGCCCTCGTCAATGCAGGGCGGAGCTAGAATTTTAGGTTTATGTGTTTTGAACTTGATAACGAACTTATAGAGTCAGAGTTGTTGGGTTCGCAATTAGATATAATGTATATTCAATTTTCTAATACAAATACAATGTCTAAATAAAAGTTAGTGGATTCTTCCAAACACGTAACTGATAATCTCCCTCCGCCCCTGGATCAATGTGTTTGTCTCCATAACAATTTAAATTTCTATTATACTAGTAATGTGTTCAGTAAAGAAGGTTAAACATGTGCATCATTTTCTGACTATTAACGGAGCAATATTGAATTTCTGTCCTGAGATCTTTTAATGAGAAGCCTAATCGAGACCGCTTCAATTGCCATTGTTCTGTCTTCTAATGCTGGTCCCAAAATGTACCCTTCTTTAGCATTAGGTTTTTCTGAACTATATTAGTATGTTGAAGATATGGATAAGAGTTAGAAATATATGTTCTTATCTACTTAGTTATTAATTGATATTGATAAAGATACAAGATCTTATTGTATTTGAGGTAGAGTCATTGTATCCTAGGAAGAGTAAAACATCTAGGCAGTCATCTGTTTGTGTGTATAGATATACGCTTAATGTACTCACTGTGATACACTGAATACAAGCCTATTCTCATCTCCTAAATAACTAAGTTTTTACATGGTATTTGTGATGACCCAAAAGGTCATCACTTGTTTTTAAAATAAATTTTGAGTTTCGAGGCCTTAAAAACCTCTTTTAGCATCATCTCGATTTGCGTGCGCAGTCCGGGCATAGATGGAAATCCTATCTGTGAAAATTTGTGAAAAATGATAAATTCCGACTATAAAATGAATTAGTTTGAATTTATTGAATATTTTGGGTAAACGGACACGGACCCGTGATTTAATGGTCCCGGAGGGTCCGTAGGAAAATATGGGACTTGGGCGTATGCCCGGAATCGAATTCCGAGGTCCCAAGACCGAGAAATAAATTTTTGAAAATTATTTTCTAAAAAATATAAAGTTTTTTGAAAGTGAAATGTTATGTGAAACCTGAGGTATCAGACACGTATTATAGTTCCGAAGCCCGGTACAGGTTCAATATGATTTATATGTGTTGTCGGTAAAGTTTGGTAAGAAACGGAATCCATTTGACGTGATTCGGACCGTAAATGCAAAATTTGATGTTTAAGAAGTTTTTAGAAATTTCATTGATCTTGAGGTTTAATTCGATCTTCATGATGTTATTCTAGTGATTTGATTGCACGAATAAGTCCGCAGGATGTTTTTGAGGTTGTGTGTACATTTGGTTTGGAGCCCCGAGGGCTCGGGTGAGTTTTGGATAGGCCACGGAATGAAAATTATAACTTAGGAAAGCCTGTCTCGCAAATGCGAGCCATGTATCGCAAATGCGAGAGGTGGCCTGGGCAGCATTCTTCGCAATTGCGAAGTTCCTGTCGCAAATGCGACGCCTGCCTTGAATCCCTTATAGTCGCAAATGCGAGCCCCAGTCGCAAATGCGATCCCTCCTTCGCAATTCCCATAATAGCAGAGGTCGGGGTTCGCAATTGCGAACCCCTTTTGCGCAATTCCCACATCTGAGACCTGCAACTTTTATACTTAGCCAAATTTTTAACCCATTTACATATCCTCTCAAAACATAACCACACTAATGCGATTTTTCAAAGGTTTCTTCTCCTCCAAATCAATTGTATGTCGTTTTTAACTAATTTTCTTCAATCCTTAATATTTTTTAACATGATTTCAACTTCAAATCAATGATTTTCATGGGGGAAATTGGGTGTTTTGGGTAGAACCTAGGTTTTTTAAAAATTGGGGATTTGGACTTCGATTTGAGGTCCGATTTCAAAACAAATTATATATTTGGGTTCGTGGGGTTATGGGTAATCGGGTTTTGGTTCGAACCTCGGGTTTTGACCATGTGGGCCCGGGGGCGATTTTTGACTTTTTGGGTAAAACTTTAGGAAACTCATTTTCATGCATTAGAATTGATTCATTTAGCGTTTATTGATGTAATTAAGTAACTTGTGGCTAGTTACGAGCGAATTGGTGGTGGAATCAAGGGGTAAAGCGATAATTGAGACATGAATTGTGTTCGTGGCATCAAGGTAAGTGTTTGGTCTAACCTTAGCTTGAGGGATTAGGAGTCAAGACCTATTTTCTATGTGGTAAATGTTGAGTACGACGTATAGGCATGGTGACGAGTATCTATACGTTGGTGTCTAGCATGCCTGTGAGTCTTTATATTGTGATTATCATGACTTCGTTGTATCTTTCATGCCTTGGTGATGGTTTCTATTTGTTGTGTAAAGTTTGTGGAAGGAATTGTGACCTATGAACATTGAGGAGCGTTGGCTCGAGTTGTGAAGTGAATTGTGAAAGTATAAGTGATAATTGAACCTCTAGAGCATTGGCTCGAGTTGTGCATTGGATTGTGAAGTAAAAGTGAGAAAGAGAAGAGATCATTATGTTTCCCCCTTGCCGGACTATTGTTGCTCTAATTGTTATTTCCCTTGCTTGGATTTAGTTGTTGCTTTGATGTTGTCCCTTGCCGGGACTTGTTGTTGAAATTGTTCCCTTGCCAGGATTGTTATTGTAATTTCATTTATTTCCCTTGCCCTATTGTTTGTGATTGTTGTTTGGGTGAGGAAAGAGAGTTAAAGCACGAAGGGTGATGCCGTGCATTGTTTTTGTGAGGAAAGAGTGTAAAGCACGAAGGGTGATGCCGTGTATGATTGTGAGGAAAGAGTGTAAAGCATGAAGGGTGATGCGGTGCCGCACGATGTACCATTCCGTGCCGATATATTGATTATATGGTGAGGAAAGAGAGTAAAAGCACAAAGGGTGATGCGGTGCACGTTTTCATTACTTGATTATTTTGGTGAGGACGAGAGTAAAAGCACGAAGGGTGATGCCGTGCATTTATTGATTTCTGGTTCTTTTAATGATATCTGAGATATATTGCTTCTTACATTTACCTGTTGTCTTTCTATTCGGAATTGATATTTCCCCCGCAGCATGCTCCCCCTCCCATATTCGACTGTATATTTCTGTACTTCTTTCCCGCTGTATATATGTGAATTGCACAGGTTTATTTGGTAGTCTGGTCATAGCATCGTCACTACTTCACCGAGGTTAGGCTAGGTACTTACCAGCACATGGGGTCGGTTGTGCTGATACTACACTCTGCACTCTTTTGTGCAGATCCCAGTGCTGTAGACTTCGGACCGTAGATTGGGTGGCTACCTTCAGTCCTTGCGGAGATCCAAGGTAGACCTGCAGGCGTCCGCAGGCCCTGGCGTCTCCCTCTATCCTTATTCCCTTTTTCATTTTCCTTACATTCAGAAACAGAGTATTGTTCTTCAGACGTTGTATGTAGTGAATCTTGGACCGTCTGTGACACTGTGACACCAGGTTTTGGGTGATTAAGGCTTGAGTAATTGTAATAGACACATCGCAGATATTTCATTGTTTTCTCCCGCTTAATTTAACTTTCCGCTCTTTATACGCTATTGTTTTATAATTGTGAAAAGGAAATGATTTGAATAATGAAGTAATTAGTTCAAGGAATTGGCTTGCCTATCTCACATTAGTAGGCGCCATCATGACTCCCGAGGGTGGGAATCCGGGTCATGACAAGTTGATATCAGAGCTCTGGTCCGTCTAGTGGGCCTTATGGAGAGTGCCACCCGGGTAGGCTTGCTTCCTGTAGTACCTGCCGTCTCTCAGGCTGGAGGAGGAGCCCAGACTCCTGCCACTCGCACTCCGGAGCAGGTAGCTCCCCAGTTTCAGACTCCAGCAGCTCAGCCAGTTGGAGCATTCCAGCCGGGTGTGGTAGCCTAGGCCGGTGATCGAGCAGCTATGTCTGCCGATGCTTTGGGGAGATTGGACAGGTTCACCAAGCTCTTCACTACTACTTTCAGCAGTGCATCTTCTGAGGATCCCCAGGACTATTTAGACAGTTGTCATGAGGTTCTCAGGAACATGGGGATAGTTGAGACCAATGGGGTCGATTTTGCTACTTTCCGCTTTTCTGGATCTGCCAAGACTTGGTGGAGAGATTATTGCTTGGCCAGACCAGCCGGATCACCACCCTTGACTTGGGAGCAGTTTTCACAGCTATTCCTGGAGAAGTTTCTCCCTATCACTCAGAGAGAGGCCTATCGGAGGCAGTTTGAGCGTCTCCAGCAGGGTTTTATGACCGTTACCCAGTATGAGACCAGATTCATCGACTTGGCTCGTCATGCTTTTATCATACTTCCCACCGAGAGAGAGAGGGTGAGGAGGTTCATTGATGGACTTATTCAGCCGATTTGTCTTCAGATGGCTAGGGAGACTGGGAGTGAGATATCTATCCAGGAGGCGGCCAATGTGGCCGGAGAGTTGAGATGGTTCTATCGTAGGGAGGTGGTCATGGGTCGGACAAGAGGCCCCGTCATTCAGGCCGACTCAGTGGTACCTCGTCTGGAGGTAGGGATTCGTATGGTAGAGGCCATCCTCCTAGGCCTTTTCAGTTCGCACTTCAGGTCTCTCACGGTGCTTCAGGTGGTCGTGGTCCTCAGATGCAGCATTCTGATCAGCAGTCCTACAGTGCACCACCAGCTCCCATCAGTACACCGTCGCTTCAGAGTTTTCGGGGTGGTCACTCAGGTCGTCAGGGTCAGTGATTGCTGCCACCTCAACACTACACTAAGGTAGGAAGAGCGGGTCGCAACAGCTTTTACCCGATAGTGGATCGGGATCGATTCTCCAGAGGGAGCTAGAGAGGGAGTGGTATTATCTGCTTAGTTTAGAATTGAAGTTGCGCTTCTAATATCACTTCTAACATTTTCGGTTTTGATTTTTATATCTTCTACTTTAAGACTAATATTTGAAGCTAACTTATGCTATGGAGATATTGCTAAGTTGTAATTAATATAGAGAAAGGCACTAGGGTCGTGGCATTACCTAGGTGGCTAATTAACGGGTAGATGCTACTAAGGGTAAATTGACTTATTTGGGGCTTATGCTATAACCGTTGCTCAATTGTACCCACTCTCACACCTCTCGGTAGAGAGAGTGATTTTGCCCAATTGACTCTCTCGAGACCAATTGGGTAGGCCAATTTGACCAAGCAACTAGGGTTCAAGTGGGGTAATTACTCTCTCGAGGTTTAACCCGTTAATTGGGACTACCATTTCTCATGGGTCCATCCCAATTTCTTGTTGGGTCAATTTTGGGGTCATGGACTCTCTTTCTCAAGAAGAGTCAAACCCACCAAGCTAGAATCAGTGTTTGCAACCACCAATCCTTAATGAAAACCTAAAATTAACCCAAATAGCAAACACCCAATATTAATCTAGTCTTAGATTGCAACACCCATTAATTCCCCACACTAGGGTTGAGCCACAAGCCTAGCTAGTGAGTTTAGCTACTCATGCTAGATGCAAAAATTGAAGAAATAGATGAAGAAGCAAACATAATAATTGATTACTAAGGAAGAAATACAAAATTAGAGGTTAAAAATGCCAAAAATGGCTAAACCCAATGTTCTCACGAGCTCCGTAGCCTTAGGTATACAAAACTTAACCTAAAAATGGAAAAAGGATCTATTTATAGTGGCTGAAAAACTTGGACAAAAATACCCCTGCGGGGTCAGCGCGGGCCGCGCAAAAAGGTAGCGCGGCCGCGTGGCTTGCTTTGGTCCCCATATTTCATCTCTCTGAATCTCTTCATGCGGACCGGGTAAAAATGTGGCACGGCAGCGTGAGCTGAACGCGGGCCGCGTAAATCCAACCGCGGCCGCGTTCTGAGAGCCCTGGATTAGCACTTCTCTGAATCTCCTAGTGCGGCCGCGTGCACTTTTGTGCGGTCCGCACTAGGATCTCTTTCCTTCACTTTTCTTGGCCTTTGATGCTTGGGCAGGTTTCACTCCGTTTTGAGCCGATCTTTGACAATTCAGTCACTTTGTCGCTCAAACCTGCAATCAAGCACAACCTGTGAGCATTTTGGGATTATTTTGTATCAAATTATACTCAAAGCATAGGCAAGTACGGGCATAAAACACGTTAAAATCCTACTTATCAACTCCCCCAAACTTAAACCTTTGCTTGTCCTCAAGCAAAGAAAATAAAACCCACCCCAAAAAGGAACATCTAAGTGATTCTAGCTATCCTAAAGTAGCCTCAACAAGCATAAATTGGGACTAACAATTGCCCTCAATACGAATGCATCATTAACACATTTTAAACTTTGAAAACTATGGATCAAGTGTGACACAAGAGCATCAAGGGTTGACACATTTCATCAAAGAACTTTTCTCAAATACCTTGGTCATTGTGGAACCCAAACTCACAGATCCTCAACTCTCCCTAAGCGAACCTCACCTTTTTAGAGTATTGACACATAATCCGAGGTTGATGGACTTTCACTCATCTCTCTCAAGAAGAATGTCACAAGTCCGGCTCTAGGTACCATATGCTTGCCCCTTATGTAAGTATCCACTAATGTAGGTTTCCTTCAACTCAAGATCATATAGGGCTTTTGTGGAGTCATGGTGAAGGCTTTTGGGTAAGGACAGGACATGTTTTAGTTCAAATGGGTTCAGTCTTTCCTTAAGCACTTCCTTTGATTCATTTTGGCACACTTTCTTGACTCATTTGAGCATTTCACTTCTTTTCAAGGGGTTAGAGGGACACATTGTCACTCTTTCTTATGTAATTCAAATCATTTCTCCTTTTTCTACTTTCTTCTAGCCTTTTTTTTAGTGCTTCCCTTTTTCTTTTTGCTTTCGTACCTTTTACCACTATTGCTTCCTTTCTTGTCTCTCCTCCCCCAAACATAGACATTTGCCATTACTCAAGGGAAGATTTTGGGTGCCAAGAGAGGGTATCTTTTAGTACGGGTATAGGCTTGTAACATTGGTTCTTGAAAGAAAAAGGTTCAAGGCTCGAAAGGGTTAACTAGGGATCATTTCATTGGTAGGCCATTGAATTGTTTAACTCAACATTGGGATCTAGGAGAGCCTACAATCACTTCTCAAGTCAAATTGCACCTAGGATTTCACCTCAACAAACATTCAGGGCAAGTTCTAGACCATTGGCTTGGGACTTGGACTCACAATTCGATTTCTCACCACACATGCTAGGGGATTGCTAAAGTCATCAAGTCGAGGGCCCACAACGCCTCAGTTATGATTCAAGCGCACAATGGTCCAGAAAGACCACATGATGATTGTTTGGTCAACACAAGAGTCTCAAGGCCACGACTTTCACCATCCTAACATAACATTATGTCTTTGATCATGGGATCGAAGGCAAATGTGTTAGGCCCAAGGGAAGCTTTGCCTGAGGTACCCTTAACTATGAAATAACAAAAACAAAAGAAAAATCAAAAACGGACTCAAACCCTTAAGAAGGTTATCACGCCATCTATCATTGGGAAGAGCCACCCGGTTCGCACTATACTCCACCCTTGGAAAGAACCGTGGCCTTAAGAAAACCAAGGGTTTATTCAAAACGCCAAAAACAAAACAAAAGGCTACGAGCCTATCTACGAAGCTAAAAACGAAATTCTTTGCGAAAATAGAAAAACAGAATGAATATATACAATAGGGGAATAGAATATACAATGAGGGATGAAAATATACCGAATGTAACTTTATATACAGACCAAAAGATAAGAAAAAGTACGATAAAAGTAGCTAAAATGTAAAGTTATATACAGACCAACTAGGAAATCAAATAAACAGAACATAAAATGAAAGTCTAATATGTACAATCATCCAGATAATCCAAAAAAAGTAGGGCGCACCCCCACGAACAAGAGCTGGCATTGTCCCCAATGCCAACTATACAAATAAGCACAAAATATCAGTGAAAGGATATAGAAGAGCTCCCTAGTCCTGGTCCGTCTGCATAGGATCCTCAGTGGTCCCCTGATCCCCTGTATGGGCGGGAACCTCAGACTGGTCCCCTACCTGCTACTGCTCTGCTGCTGGGATAGTGGCCTGCTCCTGGACCGGCTGAATAGTGGGTGCATCACTGGAGGGAATCCCCTGAGTCTCCGCAAGCTCAATCACTACACCCTCTGCACTGGGAAGCTTCCTCTTCTTCCTTGGAGGCTGGGGTGCCTGCTCCTGCTGTGGCTCAGATGCTGTTGTTGGAGGACCTGGATCCTCAAATAGCAGGTCTAAAGGCATTTGATCTGCCAATAGCTTGTCCACATCCGCTCGAAGTGCCTTCACCGACTCCTTAGACGCCCTTGACTTTCTCATCTTTCTATGCTCCTTGGCAAGCTCTTTCAGAGCTTTGCCATGTGAATCTACCACCTTAGTCAAGGTGGCCTGAGTCTCTAAAATCTTCTCCTGGTTGGCCAGGAGCTTCTTCAATGTTTCCTCAATAGACTGAGGAATCTGAGCAGTGGCTGGTGCTGATTGGGCCTCAACTGAAGTATCCAATGTTGCCAACTTGGATGTCGCACCTGACATCCAGTTGTTCAAACTGGCCAAAGTCTTTGCTAACTGATGGGCTGTGAGAGGGTTGGTCTGGGAAGCAGGGACTGACGGGCCAGCTGAAGAACTAGGACCCGCAGAAGAGGAGGGCACATCAGCAATAATTGTGGCAGCTGGGATGGAGGGAAGCTCAGTAGAAGGCTCCACAGCAGACTCTACCGCAACTGGCTCCTCAGACTGGCCAATCGGGGTAGAGGTGGATGCCTTGTGCTTCTTGTCCTTTGGGTTGTCCAGCCCCTGAATGGTGAACCATGAGAATGGGGACACGTGGCGAACTTTCACATCATAAGGCTTCTTCTTCACCTTCGCATCCCGGAAATACATGCTGAGAGTGTTGGGAAATGGATAGTTCCCAATACTCTCAACTCCCACCGAGGTGATCGCCTTGTTCATCACATTCCCCACATTAATGGGGAAACCCGCCATGATAGAGGCAATCAGCACAGCACGAGGAAGAGGGATAGTCTGGTCATGGGACGTGGGGTCAATCGTGTTGCACACAAATGTAAGCCACCCTCTAGCTTCGAAATTCAAATTCTTCCTCAAGATTTTCACCCCTGCCTGTATCCAATCCGGAATAGTACCCGGATGAGCCAAATGCTCAGCCAACCATGGGCGAACCTCCTCCTTCATTGCCAAATTCTCATTGTATTGAGTTTCGTCTTCATCATCAAAACCCAAATATTCATTGAAAGCTCTCCCAGAAAATACTATGTTTTTGTCTCGCACTTTGGTCGCAATTGAGCCCTTTTTGGTGTGGGCTACATTGCAGTAAAACTCCTTTACCATGTGCTCGTTGGCATCTATCAAGTCATCACAAAAATGCTCCCATCCTACTCTGGTATGAAACTGCCTGTGTACATTGGGGAGAAAGGGCAATAGATCTCGGGTGATTATACTTCTCTCTGTGATCAGCTTTCGTTTAGGCCACAGTTCCCTGAATTTGTGGAAAGCCACCTGGCTAACAAACCAGTCTTCCCAAACATCCGCTTTTCTTGTTCGTTCGATTCCACCAACCTGAGGCACCCCACTATCCGGAACCTCCTCATCACTATGAGTCCCCCCTACTGCACTCTCCCCAGATACTGAAGCTGTGGGGGAGGTGGAGTACTTGCCGCTGCCTGCTGTTGAGCCATCAGACGACTCAGACTGAACACTTTGTGGAGCTTGGGCTGTAGGTGGGGCTGGGACTGAGGGGGCTTGCCCCGAGTCAGCTGAGAGCTCCTGAGAAGGAAGATACTCACTCCCCGACTGGTCGTCATCACTCACTACCACTTGTTTTCTTGTTTTCAGTTTTGGTCGGGGAGTGAGTTTTATTTGTTTCCCTTTTCCTCCCCGGGAGGGTTCACCTCGTCCGGGTTGTTTTCCACCTCGACCTCTTAGTTTAATCATTTCCTGCAAACAAGCATGTCTAACTTTGTTAGTTGAAGCACTGGCAGTGTATAAGTTGATGAAAATAATTGCACAATATTAGGTTGAAAAGCTACAGAACACAGTGCAGAACAGGGCAGCGCGGACCGCACAATTATGGGTGCGGCCGCGTGGGAGGCACCGCGGGCCTCATGGAAATGACCGTGGGCCGCACTAAATAACCCTCATAAATGACACCTCTCTGATCTCCCCAACGCAGCCCGCGTAAAATGGGGGCGCGGCCGCGTTTGGCCAGCGCGGACCGCACAATTAGGAACACGGCCGCGCTGGAGAAAGTTAGCTTCACAAGTACTGGGCCAACGCGGACCGCGACAAAATGACCGCGGCCCGCGCTGAGGCAAAGATAGGCACTGAGTTAGGGTTTTACAAATTAGTCCATTTTCGTTCAAGTTCGTGAATCCTAGTTGTCCCTACTCAATTACCCAACATGGAATTCATACCTTGCATCCAAAAACAACATTTAAACTATCCTAATAATTGAATTCAAGAAAAAAAAATGAAAGAACAAGAAGTTACACTACTAGGAGATAATAAAAAAATGGAAAATAAACACTAATTAAGGATAATTGCAAGAATTGTTACCGGGAATAAGAAGAATCAAAGCACTTGATGCAACACACAAGAAAATCTCAGATGAACAGTGAAGAATTAGGGTTCAGGAGTTCAGAGTGCAAAAAGTGTAAAATGAGGCCTAAGGTTCCTATTTATAGAGAACCGTGGGGCCTCATACTCACCCAGCAGCGCGGCCGCGTAAAAATGACTGCAGACCGCACTGGGTTTAATTTTGAAACCTGTGCAGGAAGTAGCCCACGCGGACCGCACAAATTGGGATGCGACCGTGCAAGACCAACGCGGGCCGCAGAAATATGACCGCGTCCGCGTGAGCAAACTTCAGAGAACCTGCATCTTCAGCTTATGCCAGTGCGGAGCGCACAAATCCCACCGCGGCCGCACTGACAACTTCAGCCGACTGTGCATTTTTTTATACTTTGTTTTGCACTGCTTCAATACAATCCCTGCAACATCTCACAAACAATTAGCTCAAAAAATCCTAATCTACAAAGAAAATCAAAGAGAAAGAAAAAGACATGGGTTGTCTCCCAAGAAGCGCCTGATTTAACGTCGCGGCACGACGCATGTTACCATCATATCACTTCAAATGAATAAGTTCCACCACGTGGCTATCATCAATCTTTCCCAAATAGTGCTTGACATGATGTCCATTGACCCGGAATATTTCACCATTCTTGTTCTTGAGATCAAGAGCACCAAAAGGAGTCACACATACCACTTCAAAAGGGCCACTCCACTTAGACTTGAGCTTCCCGGGAAATAACCTCAACCGGGAGTTGAAAAAAAGAACCATATCACCAACCTTGAATTCCTTTCCCCGAGCATATTTGTCATGAAGGTACTTCATCTTGTCCTTATACAAGGACGAGCTGGAGTAGGCATGAAATCTAAACTAATCAAGCTCATTTAATTGCTCAACCCGGAGATTTGCGGCAACATCCCATTCCAAGTTCAACTTTCTCAAAGCCCACATAGCCTTGTGTTCCAATTCCACCAGAAGATGACAAGCTTTACCAAACACCAATCGATATGGAGACATACCAATTGGGGTCTTGTAAGCCGTCCGATAAGCCCAAAGAGCATCATCCAATTTCTTCGACCAATCGGTCCTATTAGCATTTACCGTCTTGGACAAGATACTCTTTATTTCTCGGTTCGACACTTTCACTTGACCACTGGCTTGAGGATGATAGGGAGTGGTCACTTTGTGATTTACACCATACTTAGCAAGCAATGAATCAAAAGCCTTGTTGCAAAAGTGAGACCCCCCATCACTAATGATATCACGATGGGTACCAAACCTTGTGAAGATACTCTTTTTCAGGAATGCTACTACATTTCGGGCTTCATTGTTGGGTAAAGCCATGGCTTCCACCCACTTTGAGACATAATCCACCGCCACGAGAATATAACTGTTACCACAAGAGCTCATGAACGGACCCATGAAATTGATGCCCCAAACATCAAAAATATCCACCTCGAGAATCGTGTTGAGAGGCATCTCATCGCTTTTTGAAATTCCGCCGGCCCTTTGGCATGCATCACATCTCTTCACCAAATCACTAGCATCTTTAAACAACGTTGGCCAATAGAAACCGCAACTCAAAACCTTTAAAGCCGTCCTCACCCCTCCGTGATAGCCACCATAGGGAAGCCTCCAATATGCTCAACTGTTCACCTTCCGGGACACATCTTCTTATTACTCCATCCGTGCAAATTTTGAACAAGTACGAATCATCCCAATAAAAATCCAAACTATCCCGTTTGAGTTTCTTCTTTTGGTTGGAAGAGAGCTCAGACGGGCAGTTCCAGTCACAATGAAATTGGCGATGTCCGCAAACCATGACATGTCACACATTGACACAGAAAGAAGTTGCTCGTCGGGGAATGCATCATTTATCACGAGACCATCACATGGCCTCCCTTCTTCCTCTAGCCGGGACAAATGGTCCGCAACTTGGTTCTCACTTCCCCTCCGATCCACTATCTCTAAGTCAAATTCTTGAAGAAGCAACACCCATCTCATCAATCTTGCTTTGGAATCCTTTTTGGTCATTAGATATCGAAGGGCTCCATGGTCCGTGTGCACAATCACCTGGCCCCCATAAGATAGGGCCGAAATTTCTCCATGGCAAATACAATGGCCAATAGCTCCTTCTCCGTCACCGTGTAGTTCCGTTGAGCCTCATTCATAGTCTTACTTGCATAAAACACGAATGGAACATTTTGTTAACCCGTTGACCCAACACCGCCCCCAATGCAACATCACTAGCATCACACATCAATTCAAAGGGCAAACTCCAATTAGGCGCGGTTATGATAGGGGTAGTGGTCAACTTGTGTTTTAAGATCTCAAAAGCCTCCATGCATTTTTCATCAAAAACGAACTTGACATCTTTCTCTAGTAGCTTGCACAATGGATTTACAACCCTCGAGAAGTCTTTGATAAACCGCCGGTAGAACCCGGCGTGACCAAGAAAACTCCTCACCCCTTTGACAGAAGTAGGGGGAGGGAGTCTAGAAATCACCTTGATTTTTGCCTTATCAACCTTAATCCCATTTTTTGAAATCTTGTGGCCCGGCACTACACCTTCTTCCACCATAAAATGGCATTTCTCCCAATTGAGAACTAGGTTAGTTTCTTCACAGCGAGCCAAAACTCTATCCAAATTCACCAAACATGAATCAAAAGAGTCACCAACCACACTAAAGTCATCCATAAATACCTCCAATATGTCTTCCACCATATCGGTGAAAATAGCCATCATGCATCGTTGGAAGGTCGTCGGAGCATTGCACAATCCGAAAGGCATCCGGGAGAAAGCAAATGTTCCATAGGGGCATGTAAAATTAGTCTTCTCTTGGTCCTCCGGGGCTATTAAAATTTGATTGTAGACCGAGTACCCATCCAAGAAACAATAGAATGCTCTCCCCGCGAGACGATCAAGCATTTGGTCGAGGAATGGCAAGGGAAAATGATCCTTGCGGGTCACCTTGTTGAGCTTCCGGTAGTCCATACAAACTCTCCACCCGATAATGGTTCGAGTGGGAATAAGCTCATTGTTGTCATTGGGCACCACCGTCATCCTTCCTTTCTTTGGCACACATTGGACTGGAGAAGTCCACGAACTGTCAGAGATTGGATAAACCACACCGGCGTCAAGCCACTTGATAACCTCTTTCTTTACCTTTTCTTGCATTGCCTCGTTGAGTCTCCTTTGATGTTCAAGAGATGGCCTTGCATCCTCCTCCAAGATGATCTTATGCATGCAAAATGCGGGGCTTATTCCCCTAATGTCCGCCAAGGTCAATCCTATTGCCCTTTTCCGCTTTTGAAGCACCTCCAAAGTGGCCGTAACCTACAAGTTAGTAAGGCAAGAAGAAAGAATAATTGGAAGAGTAGAATTAGAGCCCAAAAATTCATACCTGAGGTGTGGAGGAAGTGGCTTCAACTCCAACACCGGTGGCTCCTCAATGGATGGTTTAGTTGGTGGAGTTTTGCAGTTTTCAAGATCCAAAGATAGCTTCCTAGGCTCATATGAATATGAACCCATACCATGCAATGCATTCACGCACTCCACCCTACTAGCATCATCGTCTACATCCATGCCAAGAAGTACGGCCTCAAGGGGATCCTCAACATTCATCATGGAACTTGTGTCATCCACTATCACAGATGTGACAATGTCTACAAGTGAACATACTTCCGTTCTATTGGGTTGCCTCATTGATTTGAAAACATGAAATACCACCCTTTCATCACCCACTCGAAATGTCAATTCACCTGCTTCAACATCAACCAACGCCTTCCTCGTAGCTAGGAAAAGTCTCCCAAGAATGATAGGCACTTCAAAATCCACTTCACAGTCCAAAATGACAAAGTCGGCCGGCAATATGAATTTGTCCACTCGGACAAGCACATCGTCAATTATTCCCAAAGGCCTATTCATCGACCGATTCGCCATTTGAAGTCTCATTGAGGTTGGCCTAGGTTGCCCAATTCCCAAAGTCTTGAAGATTGAGTACGGCATCAAATTAATGCTAGCCCCCAAGTCACATAGGGCTTTAGCAAACTTCGCACTCCCGATAGTGCAAGGAATAGTAAAAGCTCCAGGGTCTTCAAGTTTTGGGGCCATAGAATGCACAATCGCACTAACTTGGTGCGTCATCTTTATTGTTTCACACTCCATAGAATGCTTCTTGGTGACTAAATCCTTCATGAACTTTGCGTAACCAGGCATTTGTTCGAGTGCCTCCACCAAAGGAACATTGATTGTGAGGCTCTTCATCATATCTATGAACTTCTTGAACTGATTGTCACTCTTTTGCTTTGCTAACCGCTGAGGATAAGGTGGAGGTGGTCTAGGCAAGGGTGCCTTGGCTTTTGGCACCACCGGTTCCGGAATATCAATTATGTGTTCCCTAGACGGATTCACGGCCTCTTGAGTTTCCACCTCGGCCTCATCAATATCTATTCTCACTTCCTTGTTCACATTTGTCTCAACCACAACTTCATCAATCAAAGGATCCACATCTTCTCGGAGCTCAATATCATCATTCACCACTTGTTTTTCACTTGAGGTCGGCATTGCACTACCTCTTCCACTTCTAGTTGTAACTGCCATCACATGATTGTTACCCCCCTTCGGGTTCACTACTGTGTCACTTGGTAGCGCACTCTTAGGTCGGGTATTTAAAGCTTGAGAAATTTGTCCTATTTGCACCTCTAGGTTCTGGATAGATGTGTTATGTGAAGCCAATTGTGCGTCAGAATCTTGGTTCTTTTTCATCATCTGCTCGAACATCATTTCTATCCGTCCCATATCACT
>NC_031998.1:45818156-45818956 GCF_001879085.1 Nicotiana attenuata
ATATGGTGGAGGTGGTCTAGGCAAGGGTGCCTTGGCCTTGGGCACCGCCGGCTCGGGTATATCAATAATGTGTTCCCTAGACGGGTTCACGGTATCTTGAGTCTCTACCCCGGCCTCATCATCAATATCAATCCGCATATCATTTGTCACTATTGGTTCAACCACATTGTCAACATTCAAAGGTGCATCATCATCATGTAACTCAATTTCATCATTCACAACTTGATTCTCAATCGAGGCATGCACATCATCGCCTCTTCCACTCCTAGTTGTAACCGCCATCACATGATTGTTACCCCCTTCGGGTTCACTACCGTATCACTTGGTAGCGCACCTTTTGGTCGAGTATTTAAAGCTTGAGAAATTTGTCCTATTTGCACCTCTAGGTTCTGGATAGATGTGTTATGTGAAGCCAATTGTGCGTCAGAATCTTGGTTCTTTTTCATCATCTGCTCGAACATCATTTCTATCCGTCCCATATCACTTCCAGAAGAACTAGGCCCTTGTGACTGAAAGGGGGGTAGATTGTTTGGTTGTTGGACCATGGGGGCCTTTGAAAGCCCTGCCCCCTACCACCATTATTCCACCCTCCTTGATTGCTATTGTTGTTGTTCCAATTGTTGTTGTTCCCGTTCCAATTGCCTTGGTTATTACCTTGATTACCCCAATTATTGTTCTGATTGTTATTGTTCCAATTGTTACCACCTTGTTGTTGATTATTGTTATTCCAATTTCCGCCTCCTTGTTGGTTGCCCCAATTGCCTTGGGGGCGCCACTGTTGATTTCCTTGATTTCCTCTA
>NC_031998.1:45821820-45849836 GCF_001879085.1 Nicotiana attenuata
TTGATGCAGGATGGCAAGGTCATTGCCTATGCTTCGCGGCAGTTGAAGATTCATGAGAAGAACTATCCGGTTCATGATTTGGAGTTAGCAGCCATTGTCCACGTGTTGAAAATTTGGAGGCATTATCTGTATGGCGTGGCGTGCGAGGTGTTCACGGACCACAAGAGTTTGCAGTATTTGTTCAAGAAAAAGGAGTTGAATTTGAGGCAGAGAAGGTAGTTGGAGCTGTTGAAAGACTATGATGTCACCATCTTATATCACCCGGTAAAGGCCAATGTGGTGACCGATGCTTTGAGTAGGAAGTCAGCCAGTATGGGCAGTCTAGCTTATATTCCGGTCGGTGAGAGACCGCTTGCTTTGGATGTTCAGGCTTTGGCCAATCAGTTCGTAAGGTTGGATGTTTCTGAGCCCAGCCGTGTGTTAGCTTGCACAGTCGCTCGTTCTTTATTATTGGAGTGTATCCGAGATCGGCAATATGATGATCCCCATTTGTTTGTCCTTAGAGACACGGTGCAGCACGGAGGTGCCAAGCACGTTTCCTTAGGTGATGATGGAGTTTTGAGATTGCAGGGTCGAGTTTGTGTGCCTGATGTGGATGGTCTTCGAGAGTTGATTTTTGAGGAGGCCCATAGCTCCCGGTACTCTATTCATCCTGGCGCCGCTAAGATGTATCAGGAATTGCGGCAGCACTATTGGTGGAGAAATATGAAGAAGGATATCGTTGCATATTTGGCTCGGTGTTTGAATTGCCAGTAGGTTAAGTACGAGCATCAGAGGCCCGGTGGTTCATTTCAGAAGATTGAGATTCCTGAGTGGAAGTGGGAGCGTATCACTATGGACTTCGTTACTGGACTCCCACGGACTCAGAAGAAGTTTGATGCAGTGTGGGTCATTGCTGATAGGCTGACCAAGTCAGCATATTTTATTCCTGTGGCAGTCTCCTATTCTTCCGAGAGGTTAGCTGAGATCTATATCCGGGAGATTGTTCGTCTTTATGATGTGCCCGTGTCTATCATTTCGGATCGAGGTACGCAGTTTACCTCACATTTTTGGAGAGCAGTTCAGCGAGAGTTGGGCACACAGGTTGAGTTGAGCACCGCGTTTCATCCTCAGACGGACGGGCAGTCCGAGCAGACTATTCAGATTTTGGAGGATATGCTCCGAGCTTGTGTTATTGACTATGGAGGCTCGTGGGATCAGTTTTTGCCTTTAGCATTGTTTGCCTACAACAACAACTACCAGTCGAGTATCCAGATGGCTCCTTGTAAGGCTTTATATGGTAGGCGGTGTCGGTCGCCGATTGGATGGTTTGAGCCGGGAGAGGCTCGATTGTTGCGTGCGGATCTGGTTCAGGATGCCTTGGACAAGGTCAGGATTATTCAGGGTAGGCTTCGTACAGCTCAGTCCGGGCAAAAGAGCTATGCCGACCGCAAGGTTCGTGATTTGGCATTCATGGTCGGTGAGCGGGTATTGCTTCGAGTGTCGCCTATGAAGGGCGTGATGAGATTTGGGAAAAAAGGCAAGCTTAGCCCTAGGTTCATTGGCCCGTTTGAGATTCTAGATTAAGTTGGAGAAGTGGCTTATAGACTTGCATTGTCGCCGAGCTTAGCAGCCGTGCATCCAGTGTTTCATGTGTCCATTCTTCGGAAGTATCACGGTGATCCATCCCACGTGTTAGATTTCAGCACTGTCCAGTTGGACAAGGACTTGTCTTATGAGGAGGAGCCGGTAGCTATTATAGACCGGCAGGTTCGTCAGTTGAGATCGAAGAGATTTCCTTCTATTCGTGTTCAGTGGAGAGGTCAGCCTGCTGAGGCATCGACCTGGGAGTCCGAGTCCGATATGCGGAGCTGTTATCCCCATCTTTTCCCTGACTCAGGTACTTCCTTCTTCTGTCCGTTCGAGGACGAACGGTTGTTGTAGAGGTGGAGAATGTGATGACCGAAAAGGTCATCACTTGTTTTTAAATTAAATTCTGAGTTTTGAGGCCTTAAAAATCTCTTTTAGCATCACCTCGATTTGCGTGCGCAGTCCGGGCGCATAGCCGGAAAGCCTATATGTAAAAATCTGTGAAAAATAATAAATTTTGACTATAAAATGAATTAATTTGACTTCGGTCAACATTTTGGATAAACGGACACGGACCCGTGATTTGACGGTTCCGGAGGGTCCGTAGGAAAATATGGGACTTGGCCGTATGCCCGGAATCGAATTCCGAGGTCCCAAGCCCGAGAAATGAATTTTTGAAAGAAATTGTTTTCGGAAAAATATAAAGGTTATTGAAAGTGAAATGTTATGTGAAACCTGAGGTATCGGACCCGTATTATGGTTCCGGAGTCCGGTACAGGTTCAATATGATTTATATGTGTTGTAGGTAAATTTTGGTAAGAAACGGAATCCATTTGACGTGATTCGGACCATAAATGCAAAATTTGATGTTTTAGAAGTTTTGAGAAATTTCATTGATCTTGAGGTTTAATTCGATGTTCATGATGTTATTTTGGTGATTTGATTGCACGAATAAGTCCGCAGGATATTTTTGAGGTTGTGTGTATATTTGGTTTGGAGCCCCGAGGGCTCGGATGAGTTTTGGATAGGCCAGGGAGTAAAAAATTTAACTTAGGAAATGCTGGTATGTTTCAGACCTGCAGGCTTCGCATCTCGCAAATGCGAGCCATGAATCGCAAATGCGAGAGGTGGCCTGGGCAGCTTTCTTCGAAATTGCGAAGTTCCTGTCGCAAATGTGACGCCTGCCTTGAATCCCCTGTAGCCGCAAATGCGAGATCCCATCCGCAAATGCGACTTCACAAATACAATTCCTCCTTCGAAATTCCCATAATAGCAGAGGTCGGGGTTCGCAATTGCGAACCCCTGTTCGCAATTCCCACATCTGAGACCTGCAACTTTTATACTTAGCCGAATTTTTAACCCATTTTCATATCCTCTCAAAACATAAACACACTAAGGCGATTTTTCAAAGGTTCTTCTCCTCCAAATCAATTGTAAGTCATTTTTAACTAGTTTTCTTCAATCCTTAACATCTTTTAACATGATTTCAACTTCAAATCAATGATTTTCATGGGGGAAATTGGGTGTTTTGGGTAGAACCTAGGTTTTTCAAAAATTGGGGATTTGGAACTCGATTTGAGGTCCGATTTCAAAACAAATTATATATTTGGATTCGTGGGGGAATGGGTAATCGGGTTTTGGTTCGAACCTCGGGTTTTGACCATGTGGGCCCGGGGGCAATTTTTGACTTTTTGGGTAGAACTTTAGGCTCATTTTCATGCATTAGAATTGATTCATTTAGCATTTATTGATGTAATTAAGTATGTTGTGGCTAGATACGAGCGAATTGGTGGTGGAATCAAGGGGTAAAGCGATAATTGAGACGTGAATTGTGTTCGTGGCATCGAGGTGAGTGTTTGGTCTAACCTTAGCTTGAGGGATTAGGAGTCGAGACCTATTTGCTATGTGGTAAAGGTTGAGTACGACGTATAGGCATGGTGACGAGTATCTATACGTTGGTGTCTAGCACGCCCGTGAGTCTTTATATTGTGATTATCATGACTTCGTTGTATCTTTCATGCCTTGGTGATGGTTTCTATTTGTTGTGTAAAGTTTGTGGAAGGAATTGTGACCTATGAACATTGAGGAGCGTTGGCTCGGGTTGTGAAGTGAATTGTGAAAGTATAAGTGATAATTGAACCTCTAGAGCATTGGCTCGAGTTGTGAAGTGAATTGTGAAGTAAAAGTGAGAAAGAGAAGAGATCATTGTGTTGCCCCCTTGCCGGGCTATTGTTGCTCTAATTATTATTTCCCTTGCCGGGATTTAGTTGTTGCTTTGATGTTGTCCCTTGCCAGGACTTGTTGTTGAATTACTGTTCCCTTGCCGGGATTGTTATTATAATTTCATTTATTTCCCTTGCCCTATTGTTTGTGATTGTTGTTTGGGTGAGGAAAGAGAGTTAAAGCACGAAGGGTGATGCCGGGCATTGTTTTTGTGAGGAAAGAGTGTAAAGCACGAAGGGTGATGCCGTGTATGATTGTGAGGAAAGAGTGTAAAGCACGAAGGGTGATGCCGTGCCGCACGATGTACCATTCCGTGTCGATTTAATTGATTTTATGGTGAGGAAAGAGAGTAAAAGCACGAAGGGTGATGCCGTGCACGTTTTCATTACTTGATTATTTTGGTGAGGACGAGAGTAAAAGCACGAAGGGTGATGCCGTGCATTTATTGATTTCTGGTTCTTTTATTGATATCTGAGATATATTGCTTCTTACATTTACCTGTTGTCTTTCTATTCGGAATTGATATTTCCTCCGCAGCATCCTCCCCCTCCCATATTCGACTGTTTATTTCTGTACTTATTTCCCGTTGTATATATGTTAATTGCATAGGTTTATTTGTTAGTCTGGTCCTAGTCTCGTCACTACTTCGACGAGGTTAGGCTAGGCACTTACCAGCACATGGGGTCGGTTGTGCTGATACTACACTCTGCACTCTTTTGTGCAGATCCCAGTGCTGTAGACTTCGGACCGTAGATTGCGTGGCTACCTTCAGTCCTCGCGGAGATCCAAGGTAGACCTGCAGGCGTCCATAGGCCCTGGCGTCTCCCTCTATCCTTATTCCCTGTTTCATTTTCCTTACATTCAGAAACAGAGTATTGTTATTTTCTTCAGACTTTGTATGTAGTGAATCTTGGACCGTCTGTGACACTGTGACACCAGGTTTTGGGTGATTAAGGCTTGAGTAATTGTAATAGACACAGATCGCAGATATTTCATTGTTTTCTTCCGCTTAATTTAACTTTCCGTTGTTTATACGCTATTGCTTTATAATTGTTAAAAGGAAATGATTGGATAATGAAGTAATTAGTTCAAGGAATTGGCTTGCCTAGCTCACATTAGTAGGCGCGATTACGATTCCCGAGGGTGGGAAATCCGGGTCGTCACAGTATCAGAGCATTAGCTCTCCATTGCGCAACTCTACTCCAGATCTCAAAAAAATGACAAACTCCTCTTCATCAAACCAAATACCAACCGCAGCAACCACACTCTCAAATGCCTCACTTCGCTACCTCATTGCCTCATGCCCAATCAAGTTGAAGCCATTAAACTATTTGATTTGGCGCACCCAAATGTTGCAGTTGATTCAAGTCATGAAACTGACTAGTTTCATCAAAGAAGGCAAAGCAGAAGCACTGTTGTGACTGTGGGTGGAGGATCAACCACTGCTAAAATTGTAGAGTTGATGAATGCTTGGGCGAATAAGGATTTCTTGCTGCGAAGTTGGATCTCAGGTACAATGACAGAAGAAAGTATGTACCTGATTGAGGAATCCTATCTTCAGGCAACAAAAGATAAGGAATTTCAACTCAAATAACAGTTGCAGAACATCAAACATGGTTCTAGAACAACTGATAAATATCTGAAGGAGTTCAAGAATATCTGTGATGGTTTAGCATCCATACACTAGCATGTGGATGAGGACAACAAAGTGATTAACTTTGCTAGAGGATTAAGTCCTAAATATAAGACTTTTAGGATTGTGATGTTAGGCAAAGCTCCTTATCCCACTTTGAATCAATTTGTAAATGCTATGAGAGGATTTGATATGAGGGAAGATGAAGAAGATAATCACCAAACAAACTACAACATGGCTTTTCAAGTGCAAAGAGCAAATGAAAATAGAGGCCGTGGAGGTTTCTCACAGAAAAGAGGAAATCAGAATTTTTCATCCAGGGGAAGAGGTTTTCGACCTGCTGGTCAAGGCAATTCTCAAGGAAATCAGGCTGCTCAGAATAAAAACCAACAGAAAATGAAGGAGACTGCAGCTTGTCAGATATGTGGAAAGAATAATCATACGGCTCTTAAGTGTTTCTACAGGTGGGATTTCTCCTGTCAGGTAACAGAAGACCTTCCTCAAGCCTTGCCACAATGAACCTGCAAAATGAGAAAGATCGGGATGAGAACATGTATGTTGACTCAGGTGCAACCACTCACATGACAAACTCCACGGGTAATCTGTCAAAATTCAAAACTTATAAAGGAAAGGACAGAATTGTAGTAGGAAATGGCTCAGAACTTGGTATAACACATGTTGGAAGTACAAACATGTCTAGATTAAAAATAAAAATTAAATACTTGTAGTACTTGAACTTAAGAAGAATCATATCTCAGTTAGTACGCTAACAAAGGACAATGCCTGCATAATTGAGAGTTTTGATTTGGTTGTAAAAGACAAGAAAACAAGAATGATGCTGGCCAAAGGATCTATGAAGAATGAATTCTAAGCATTAGAGGATAACAATTTGCAGGCTTTGACAGCAATACAAGGTTGGAAGGATTCATATAGTACCTGGTGTTGATACCCAATTTTTCCCTCATATATTTTTTATGTGCAAAAATAGTGCACATGCATTTACAGACATGCACAAGCATCTCTATAATTTTTCTATAATTTTAAAGGCTTTTAACCACTTTATTTCTGCATTTTTTACTATACAAATGTCGAATAATTATTCCTCATACTATATTTTTATGATGATTTAATCATCTAAATTCAATATTTATGCCCAAATAGCGCTTAAATATTTTAATTGCATTTTTATAATTACATTTGCAATTTTTAAACTAGAATTGTACATTTTTGCATTAATAGCCCATGCTTGTGCATAATTACATTATCTATACAGAAGATGACCTTTTATATTTTTATGGTGTTAAGTAATTATTTTAAATCATTTTCATGCACGAATAATATTTTTGTTATTTATTAATTATTTTTATTGATTTAATTAGGAATTTAAAATCTAGCCCTTTTTTTTAATTAATTTTGGACCTAGACTAACCCAATCTACGTAGCCTTATTTCCGTCTATATGTCTTTGTGTATTTATCAAAGCTTTTGTGTTTCTACTTTTTCTTTTGCTTACATTAAGTTAGGGTTCTCATTATTTGGTATTTTTTCCTTTAAATGTTTCTGCCTATTTGCCTCTATGCATCTTTCACTCTTGTCGTTAATTGTTGGCTAGTTTTATTTAACCCAAAATTAGGGCTTCTGAAAGCTTTACCAAGATTTAATCTTTCTCATCTCGTATGTACTGATAATTTCCTTATTCTTTTCATCATACCTTGTTCCTTTATTTCTTCACCTTGTTTGCTGATTGATAACTGGTTCTATATGATACTTACCTTATTCGGAATAGTACTTGCCTGATTGCTCGCTAATTGACTGAGCTATGTACTATCTGCCCCTAAATTAACCTCCTAATTGATTCCGGAATTATTTCTTTACCTTATTTAACCTAGTACTCAACTACTAATCAATTCCGTATAAGGTTTTCCTTAAATCAAGTAGTATTAGCCTGACTTTACTCGATTCTGTCTTGTTAATTGATTCATGCTGACCTTAATTGATTGTTAATTGATTTTCATTACCTTGTTTGTTTTACTCTATTGCATGCTATAAAAACCCTTCCCCTCTCCCTTTAGGGACATTCGAAATCTCCTATTCTCACTACAAAACTAAAACTCTCTCTTGCTCCTATTCTGATTTCTGTACTAAGTGGCTATTATTTGGTCGGCTGAAAGCCAAGGCCAAATTGTTCTAGAACTTAACTGCTACTGCATCTTTACTTTCTTTTCTTCTCAACTAGTAAGTTCTAACCTTTGCAATTCCTGTCTCTATGCATTGTTTGATTAACTTGCTTCAATTCCTAGCATGGTTCTATTTGCTATGTGATTGCTTGACTCCACTTGATCATGCTAAACTAAGTTATCGCTAATAATGTGAAACCCTGTTTAAATCAGTTGTATATTCTCTATTCTGAACATGGCTGGATACTGCAAGCATGTAATTAATATGTAGCTAATTCTGTCTGTTAATTCAAGTATCCATGATTTTGTAATTACTGATATGAGTATCCAATTTAAACAAACACCAATCTGTTTAAATCATGTACTGAATATGGATTATGCTTGTACAACTCTGTTTGCGACCTTGTAGTCTGAATCTACTTGCTTCTGAAAATTAAACTGTTTTCCTAAAGTTGCCCCCTCACCTTCCATGTACCAATTCTCAAATGGCTACTCTTAGCTCCCCTTAGGTTCCTACCACCCCCAGTGTGAGCACTGCTTAGGGTCCCTGAAACTCCTTTGAACTCTGACACATTAGGGCTAGTTTTTCAATCCTTTATGAATTTTGTGTTGAACATCTGATTCTGGTGTGAGCATTGCCCGGGGTCCCGAGACCCTTGGGAACTTTGACACAGCAGGAACCCAGTTTTATGTGCTATGGATGGACTGCCATTATGCTCAGAGTTGCTATGTTCAAAGGCCTGGTTCCCAGGTTGTTATTTGGGCCTATGAAGGCTCCCTATAGTGTAACGGATGCTGTTATGTAATTTATTCATTCCAGGCTGTAATGATCTCTGTAATAAACAGATTTGGGGCTTATTAGTAAAAGCTGGGGGGGGGGGGGTCTATTCTTATATCTTTGTTGAAATTGGGTAGAAATCCTGCCTATATAGGACTTAACTATGCTGATGTGGATACTGTATTGTGTTTAGAGATCCTGCCTATAGGAATTTTATGATCAAAGCAATTATGTGCTGCACATCCGCATGTTTGAAACCCTGCTTATAGGATTTCATAATTCTGCATATTAGAAATCCTGTTTATAGGATCTACACATATGTCCAACTCAATGTGCATTACCGACCATGTCTTTAGGATTCTGTCTGTTTGATTAACAAACTTTCCTAGCAATTTGTTTAAAATTTTCTGCTCACACATGATCAATAGATAGGGTGAAATCAGTTCTGAAATTTAGAGATCATGTTTATAGGAGTTTAAATCAAGCCAACACTTAGAAATCATGCCTATAGGATATATATAAAAAAATCAGTTTCTGCAATTTAGATATAATGCCTATAGGAAATAAAAGTCAATTTCTGCAATTTAGATATCATGCCAATAGGGAATTTAAAATCTGTTTCTGTAATTTAGGTATCATGACTATAAGAAATAAGTAAATCAGTCCCAACACCTAGAAATCATGTTTGTAGGAATTAACTGATTCTGTAAATTAGAAAGCATACCTTTAGGATTCTATTAATCACTTAGGCAAATCTGTAGGGTAACTAATGATTTTGGGCCTAAGTTCTGATATTTTTACTGCCTGAGAATGCCCAGGTTAAGGGTTTAATAAAATCAGTAGGCAAACTAATAGGTACTCGTCTGCTCGCTTTAATAAAACTGTTGTATATTCTGTTTATGCTCATTTAGATATCCTGCCTATAGGATCCTAAAATCATTTAAAATGGCTTGTTTGAACAGGTTAAGGGTATTGGGCCTAAGTTCTGATATTTTTACTGCCTGAGAATGCCCAGGTTAAGGGTTTAATAAAATCAGTAGGCAAACTAATAGGTACTCGTCTGCTCGCTTTAATAAAACTGTTGTATATTCTGTTTATGCTAATTTAGATATCCTGCCTATAGGATCCTAAAATCATTTAAAATGGCTTGTTTGAACAGCGTGCATTTGTTTTTCTATTTGTGGAGGTTAACATGAGCCCACTTAATTGCTCCTTATGTGACAGTCCTACTTGACTTTTGTTTGTCGCTTAGTTTTCTCCTTTTAAACAACATAGGTGAGTCTAGAACCGTCTTAAATAGAGGTCTTAAACACCTCCAGGGCCAGAGGTAAGGGACGGGTAGTGCACGCACAAGGTACATACTGGATGTTATTAGAACGATTAGGTAATAATTGGAAAAGGGGAGGGTAATTGGGTAGTAAAGGAGATGATGACCTATACCTTAATGCTACGCGTAACACCTCAATTTGGAAAAGGTTACCGAGTATTGCATGGAAGTGATCCTATAGGCTAATAAACTTAGGACCCCTTTAATTCCCATTTAAAAAATAATCTCTATTTGTTTAAATTGCTTTACTTCCTTAAGACTAATTCGCTTAAATTGAGTTTGGCCGGGACCCACCGTTGTGGACCTCAAGGGGTGCCTAACACCTTCCCCTCAAGGTAATTTCGAGCCCTTACCCAATCTCTGGTAAAGTAAACTGGTTTCACGAGTTAATTGTTCTAGGTGTCCTAATGCACCTTAATCCGTTAGGTGGCGACTCTTCAAATCTCATACCCAATTCCTAAAAGGAAAGGAGTTGTCCCAAAATGTCAAAACCCGGACCCCGCAAGGAAAAAGGGGGCGCGACACCTGGTAGACAAGACTTGGACATCAAAACCTTAGAGCAATGAAAGTTTTAAATAGCTATAAGTGCATTTATGTTAGTAGTTGGAATAAGAATCCTATTGTTTGTGTTAGTTTTCCACTTGGAAAAAGCTGTAAATTGTCATTTGATCCATGAAATAAGATTGAAAAAGAACCTTTGTTGAAAATTCATTGTGACTTATGGGGTCCTGCTCCTGTTGAATCATCCCAACATATGAAGTAGTATGTTATTTTTGTTGATGATAACACCAAGGATACCTGGATATATCTAGTCACATGAGGGGTGACAAGAATCTTTTTAAAGAAGTTACAAAAATAAATGGAAAAAGTGTCAAATTTGGTGATGATTCAAAAGAAAAATTAGTTGGCACTGGCGCAGTTCCATTCAAGAACAATTGTGATTACAGAAGTATACCTTGTAGATGGACTTAACTATAATCTCTTGAGTATAAGTCAGCTATGTGATTCAGGGTACGAAGTCAAATTCAAGAACACATGTTGTGCCATTAAAGATGAGTCAGGGAAAACCATATTTCCTAAAAAAAAAGGTATGGAAATGTTTATATTCGTGATGGCATTGAAAATCTTGATAGTCATATCTGCTTAGCATCCATATCTAATGACCATGGTTGTGGCATAAAAACTTGGTCATGCAAGCATGCATCTAATTGAGAAACTCTCCAAGCATGATTTAGTTATTGGCCTTCCTAAACTCAATTTTTCTAGAAATTATGTATGTGATGCATGTCAGATTCGTAAACAAACTAGAAACTCTTTCAAAACCAAGGACATTATTTCTACGACCAAGCCTTTATAATTTCCTCATACGGACTTATTTGGACATACTAGAATTTCCAGCATTAGAGGTAAACAATATGCTTTTGTTGTTGTTGATGATTGCTCACGTTTTACATAGGTGATTTTCTTATCTCATAAAGATGAAGCTTTAAAATTTTTTGAGATTTTCTGTAAAAGAATTGAAAGAGAAAAAGTGTATCTCAACACAACCATCCAAAATGACCATCAAGGAGAATTTGAAAGCAGAGCCTTTGAAGAATTTTGCAATGATCAAGGATATACTCATAATTTCTCAGCTCCAAGATCACCCCAACAGAATGGAGTAGTTTTGCGGAAAAATCGAACCCTAAAAGATATGGACAGAACAATGATATTAGAACATTCATTGCCAAATCACTTTTGGATAGAAGCAGTAAGCACAACTTGTCACATTCTCAACAGATGTCTCATAAGACCCATCTTGAAGAAAACTCCATATGAATTATGGAAAGGCAGATGACCCAATATAGGCTACTTTTATCCGTTTGGCAGTAAGTGCTACATCCACAATAATGGTAAGGACAACCTTGCAAAATTCGATCCAAGGAGTGATGAAAGTATTTTTCTTGGTTAGTCTGTTAACAGTAGATCTTTTAGAGTATATAACAAACGTACTTTATCTATAGAAGAATTAGTGCATATTATATTTGATGAAAACAACACTACAACCGAGAAAGAAATCATTGCAGGTGATGAAGATATTTGCCAAGAAGCATCACAGGCAAGCAAGTCACAAAAGTCGACCAATAGCACAGACGCAGTCACAGAGTCGACTAGTGAACCTACTAGTAATCAACCTGAACCACAAAAGGAGTCAACTACTCATGCAGTTGGAACGCGTCCAAATAAGTGGAGAAGCGAAACAGAATATCCTCAAAAGTTTATCATAGGGGATCCTAATGAAGGAATGAAATCTAGGGGAGCTCTTAAAAAAAGGGCAAATGTAGCACTTATCTCTTAAATCGAATCAAAGAAAGTTGAGGAAGCCTTAAAAGACTTCAGCTAGGTACAAGCCATGCAGGATGAACTCGATCAATTAGATAAGAATCAAGTCTGGGAACTGTTACCTAAGACAGCAAATGCTGCCATTTTAGGAACCAAATGGGTTTCAGAAACAAGTTGAACGAAGATGAAAAAGTAGTCTGAAACAAAGCAAGATTAGTAGTTCAAGGCTATTCACAGCAGGAAGGAGTCGACTATGATGAGACCTTTGCTCCGGTAGCACAGTTAGGGTCAATACGAATTCTTCTTGCATATGCATCTTTTAAAGCCTTTAGACTTTTTCAGATGAATGTCAAAAGTGCTTTCTTAAATGACTTTATTGATGAGGGGGTGTATGTAAAACAACCTACTGGTTTTGAAGACTCACAATTTTCTTGCCATGTGTATAAGTTGACTAAAGCTTTGTATAGACTCAAACAAGCTCCTTAAGCTTGGTACAAAAGGCTTAACTCATTCATACTTGATCGTGGATTTACAAGAGATAAAGTAGACACTACATTATTTATCAAAAGATCATCATGAGGTAACCTCATTATTCAAGTCTATGTTGATGATATTATTTTTGGAAGTGCTAACTCTCTTTTGTGCAAGGAATTTGCTAATCTCATGCAAAGTGAGGTTGAAATTAGTATGATGGGAGAACTAACGATTTTCCTCGAACTTCAAATTCAACAATCTAAGGAAGGAACATTTATCTGTCATACCAAATATACAAAGTAATTGGTTCAAAAGTTCGGCATGAGCAGTGCTAAAGCAATTGGTACACCAATGATGCCATCAAAAGTATTGACAAAGAGAAAAAGGGAAATCCAGTGGATGAAATGAAATATCGTGGAATGATTGGCTCCTTACTTTATCTAACTGCTAGTCGACCAGATATTATGTTCAATGTGTGTAAATGTGCTAGGTTTTAGTCATCTTCTAACGAATCGCACATGACAGCAGTAAAGAGAATAATATGTTATCTCATCGGAATTGTTTCGTATGGACTGTGGTACCCGTGATCTAACAATTTTAAACGTGAACGTTTTTCAGATGCTGATCTTGCAGGTGATAAGGAAGACAAGAAAAGCCCCAGTGGAACATGTTAATTACTGGGGAAGGCATTGATATCCTGGAACGAATAGTAAGGAAAAAAGGCTCAGTTGCATTATCCACAGCTCAAGCAGAGTATATTGCCATTGGACAGTGTTGTGCACAATTACATTGGATGTCTCATCAACTGGGTGACTATGAATTATCTTTTAAACCTATTCAAATATTTTGTGATAATGTTAGTGCTATATGCCTCTCAAAAAATCTCGTGCATCATTCTAGGGCTAAGCATATAGATATTAAGCATCATTTCATCAGAGATCATGTCATTAAGGGAGATATAGAATTATCTTTTGTTAGCACTAGTGATCAACTAGCAGACATTTTTATTAAGCCTTTGCTTGAGGATAAATTCTGCACTTTGAGAGAACTACTTGGCATTATTTCGATTGATCATAAACATTAGGACTTATGTGTTATTTCTAATTCTTGTATGAATAATGTTTTTAGTTTCTTTCTTTTGTAAGTACGCATTAATTGAGTGCCTCCGATTTCCCTCTCTTTTCCCATTAGTCACAACTTTCAAGAAAGGAAAATCAATCATCACATCCTTTTACTGACGTCGTTTCCTTTCCTATACTCAACCATCAAATTTGTCTCCTTTTAACCATTTAAGTCACCTCTCTTGTTCTTCATTGTTGTTATCGCTCATAAACCCTTCTCCAAAATACTTCAATGGCAAAACACTCCAAGAATCCTTCTGCCTCCACTAGAAAAAGTACGTGCTCTAGGGAAAAACCCTATTCTCAGCCCCCAGAATAAGTAGACCTAGGGTGACCACTCTAAAGGGTTTGCCTCTTCTCAGGCAGATTCGTCTGACTATACTCACCAAATGAGCGAAAAAGCCCTTGGAAAGAGACCCATGGAAGACCCCCCGAATCTTTTATCCCCAAGAAATCAAAGGTAGACCTCTCGAGTTCTCTAGATTCAGACCTCAATTTCTGGGATACTTCTAATAGAGATTTCTTCATTTCCCTCAAAGAGAAGCCCATTGCCCATGGCAGAGTAGTCGATCTTGACGACATGTAGGCCCTTAACTGTAAGGTAAAGGATATGTTCGATTTTCAAGGATGGTCAAATTTTCTCTCTTTACCCCCTACTAAAGTCTATGAACCTCTTGTGAGGATGTTCTATGCCAATCTCCGTTCTAACAAGCCTGATAAGTTAGAATCCCTAGTTCTAGGAAAATTCATCGTTCTTGATTGTGCCATGTTTGACTCAATTTTTCAGTGTAAGTGCTCTGGTTTCCCCATGGTTTTCAAAAATACTTGGCTTGAAGACTTTGAAATTACTTTTGATCAAGACAAGCACTGTATAGCCGAGTGTCCCTCTAATCCCTCGCTAACTACTTAGGTCCCAGTGATGTTAGCTTTGAAACCCGAGTTCTAGCCCACATTGTAGTAATTACTCTTCTTCCTCGAACTGGCTCATTCTCCACCTTTTCTCAATGAGACACTTTTATTGTCTACTGTCTAGTAACCAAGCTTAAAATCAAATTGTACTCGTGGATTATAAATTTTATGGTTGAAAGTTTTGATAACCCCACCAGTCTACAATATGGTATGGTTATCACTCATCTTTTGGAAGACCGCAACATCTCTATCTCAGAATAATCTATTGTTTTAGTCACCAAATCCTACAACTCTAGAGCCTTTGTCAGTATGGGTTATGTCTGTGTTAAGGGCTCCTGGATGAAGAAACGGGAGGGAGAAATCAAGATGTGCAGCCTAATTCAAAGTTCAAAGCCTCTAGTGTAAGTGATCCTGATCTTGTAGAATAATTGACTGCCATTGACAATAAGCTGACCATCATCAAGGACCTTTTTGCTACAAATCAATCAATTATTGGAGACATTTATGCCATCTCCAAAGAGACAGGGTCCGATGTTTCAAAGATAAGGGTCAAAATTCTCAAGTTAGCAGAAAATGCAATCAAAGCCTTCAAGGAAGTACATGGCAGGATTGATGGGGTATCAGTTTAGCAAATGCCAGCTTTGATTGTCTGAAGGAGGCAATTTGCAATACCCTCACTTAATTCTTGCGTCGTTAGTTGAGGATATTTCAAACAATAATTTTTTGTTGTTTTGGACTGGTTCACTAGTCGTTGGATAATTTTTTTGTTTTTTTGCTAACTCTGCATGCCTATAATTGCCTATATTTACCTAAACTGCTTGCCTCTGTCTGTAATGTTATATTGTTTTTTATGTGTATATCCCCTCTTTGCTGATGCCAAAAAGGGGGAGAAAGGTTAAATTATAGTGCATGACAAATAACAACACTTTTTTAAGGGGAGTCGACTGCAGTATATAGGTTTCCAGGCACAGGACAAACAGCGATACCTTTTTAGGGGGAGTCGACTGCCACATCATGGAAGCCAACTAAGAAGTCGACTACACAAAAACAAGCATCGACTATAACAGGGAAGTAAACTATTTTTATATGTTATTTTGTCATCATCAAAAAGGGGAAAATTGTTAGATATAAGTTTCAATGATAAAAAATAACATATTACTATGGTGTAGGATAATGAGAGATAAAATGATGGATTCAAGCAAATCTATCATTCAAGTACAAAAGAAGTCAAGAAAGGAAGAAGTAAAAGAATCGAGTCAAAGATCTATGAACGAAAGTAAGGAAAGAAGATTAATGATTGAAGCGATAATGATTGAAGGACTAAGATTTCCCGCTGCCCTGATTGCTGAAGATAATTGTCAATAAAGGAAGGATTAAGAATTCTCGCTGCCCTGATTGCTGAGAATATACGCCAATAAAGGAAGGCTATCAATCCCATGAATCAAAAAACAACTTAAGGAGAATTCATAACAAATATCCTCTCGAATAAGGAAATGACTAGTAGTCATGGATCTTCTATGGAAGCCCTGTATTTATTCTTGGAATGAATCGCAACAAATTCAATTTTGAGAATAAATTCTATAGCGACTTGGCCGGTCGCTTCGAGATTTATATCCCTATTTCCTCATTTCTGCTTCTTTTTGTATTCTTCAGCTATATTACGATATGTTGGGTCAGTTGGTTCGGTCTGGAGTGGTTTCGGAGAGAATTTGAGACACTTAGTCTCTTTCGTGAAGGCTTAAGTTTAGAAAGTTGACCGGATGTTGACTTATGTGTAAACAATCTCGAATGTGAATTCTAAAGGTTCCATTAGCTCCGTTAGGTGGTTTTGGACTTAGGAGCGTGTCCGGAATGTGATTTGGAGGTCCGTGGTAGAATTAGGCTTGAATTGGCGAAAGTTGGAAATTTGGCGATTTTGGTCGGCAGTGGAAAATTTGATATCGGGGTCGGAATGGAAATTAGGAAGTTGGAGTTGGTTCGTGGTGTCATATTTGACATGTATGCAAAATTTAAGGTCATTCAGAGGTGATTTGATAGGTTTCGGCATCGTTTGCGGAATTGGGAAGTTTAGAAGTTCTTAGGCTTGAATCCGAGGGTAAATTGGTGTTTTGATGTTGTTTTGAGTGTTCCGAAGGTTCGAATAAGTTCCTATGTTGATATATTACTTTTTAGTATGTTTGGTAGAGGTCTCGAGGGCCTCGGGTTAATTTCAGGTGATTGACGAAACAAGTTTGGAATTTGAGGAATGTTGAAGTTGAACTCAGCTGTCATAACCCCACCTGCGGAGTGGGAACCGCAGGTGCGAGCCCGCAGAAGCGGAAAAGGGGCCGCAGATGCGGCCAAGGTTCAGGTTGGCTGGGTGCACAGGTGCGAGATTTGGAGCGCACCTACGAGACCGCAGGTGCGATGATTGGACCGCAGAAGCGGATTTTGTGGAATACGTAGGAACCGCACCTGCAATGGATATTCCGCAGGTGCGGCATCGCAGAAGCGACATTTGGACCGCTGATGCAATATCTCTGGGCAGAAAGTATAAATTATGGACTTCGCGAATTTTGGTTCATTCTTCACCATTTTCAGTCGAATTTGAAGCTTTTGGGAGCGATTTTGAGGAGGGATTCAAGGGATTATCGGTGAGGTAAGTTGTTTGAGCCCTAATACTTGTATATGTGGTGATTTCCCATTCTTTAATCATGTAATTAGTGAAGATTAGGGGTGAAAATGAGGGGTTAGGTCTTGGAATTTTGGAGAGTTTGATTTGAGGATTTGAGGGGCCAAATAGAGTCGGATTTTGATGAATTTTGTATGTATGGACTCGTTAGTGAATGGGCTTTCTAGTTTTGTGATTTTCGTTGGATTTCAAGACGTGGGCCTGGGGGCCAGGTTTGAGCCAATTTTGGGATTTTGGTCTAAATTAATAGTTTTTCTTGTGGAATTCATTCCATTAGCTTATTTTGATGGTATTGTACTGATTGTGAATAGATTCGGAGCATCTAGAGGCCGAGTCGAGAGGCAAGGGCATCACAGAGTAAGATTTTGGTTTGGTTGAGGTAAGTAACGCTTCCAAACTTGGTTCTGAGGGTTCGACACCCCGAACTATGTATTATGTGATTAGTATTGAAGTGACGCACATGCGAAGTGACGGGCGTGCGGGCGTGCACCGTGAGAATTATGGCCTGGTTCATTCTATGGCACCGTTTAGTGACTCTTTCTTGTTGATATCCGTGTTTCCATCATATGATTAAGTGAATGAGCTGCAAGTCATGCTAGATATCATGTTAGGGCTTCATGCCGATACTATTGGGACCCGAGTGGTCTTTTCTTTATATCATCTCATTAGTTTCATTGATATTCCGTACTCAGTCTTATTCATGCATTTCATATCATGTCTCAGTCGCGGTTGTTATTATTTGGATCATCATATCATTGTTCCGGTCTAGTTTCATCGCATTGTGATCCCGTGTGTGAGACTGGAGAGTGATGACTGAGGCTGAGAGCCTGATTATGAGTGACAGTTATAGGATTGGGATGCACGCCGCAGCGGTTATGATGATGATTATGATAGCGCTTGGGCTGTAGGAGTCCCTCCGGAGTCTGTAAAACACCCCTAGTGAGCGTAGTTGATATTATTGAGGGATGGATATTCCCTGGACATGGATCTTGTCCGAAGTATTTTCACCTAGAGATGGATTTTCTCCATTGGGTTGGATGGCCTTCCTCGGTACTGATTGACTGTTGTCAGTGGTGTGGATATATTCCGGGATGGATCTTCCCTGGGCCGGATGGCCATATACAGTACCTAATGGTTGAGCACTTGAGAGTGGAGGTACATGGTACATTTTCATGCATTCTGTGCATTGGCACGTAGAGATTAGCTGAGCTTTATACTTCACATTGTCCAGATTTGTATTTACTTTACTGCTTGAGTTGAATACTTGAATTGAAAGCATGCCTACTTTTCTGCACAGTTTAATTTTGTTTACCTGTTGAGGTTTAGTTCATCACTACCTATCAGTCCATAGTTTGGACTTGTTACTTACTGAGTTGGTGTACTCACGTTACCTTTTACACCTTGGGTGCAGATACAGGTATCTCTGGCCACGGTAGTGGTTGTTGACTATTCCAGTTGTGGACTTTCATCAGAGATAGCGAGGTAGCTGCCTGGCGATCGCAGTCCTGCTTTTCTCCTTCTTTATCTTCCCTTTAGTGTATTTTGGCTACTCTCAGATTGTGTTAGTCTTGCTATATTTCAGAACAGTTGTAGTAGTTGCTCATGACTTAGTGACACCCCGATGGCGGGTTATTTATTTCCGTATTTTATTTTCGAGTTGAACTCTTTTATGAAATTTCAGTATGAAAAAAGTCTTTTATCTATCTTTTAAATGAAATATCGAATTGTTTGGGAGTGTGTCGGCTTGCCTAGTTCCATGATAGGCACCATCATGACCGGGTTAGTTTTGGTTCGTGACAAGTTGGTATCAGACCCTAGCTTACATAGGTCTCACGAGTCATGAGCAGGTTTAGTAGTGTCTCGCGGATCAGTACGGAGACGTCTGTACTTATCTTTGAGAGGCTGCAGAAACTTTAGGAAAACTTCACATTCTTTTATTCTTGTCATTCGAATATGTTGATTCTGGTAACTAAACTTCTGTTATTCTATTCTCTCACAGATGGTGAGGACATGTGCTATCGGATGGACGACCACCAGTACCACCAGTTGGGGCCGCGAGAAGCCGAGGTCGCGATCGAGGCCGTGGTAGGGGCAGGGGTGTAGCCCGTCCAGCAGCTAGGGCAGCACCTACAGATCCACCAGCCGCCCCAGTTCATGATCAGGTCCCAGTTATGGATGCACCAGTGAGACCAGCCCAGGCACCGGCAGTGCCTATTATTATACCAGGTCTTCAGGAAACCTTAGCTTAGATTCTGACCGTGTGCACTAGTCTTGCACAAGCGGTCTCTATTACTACTACAGAAGCTATTTCCCAGGCCGAGGGAGGCACTCATACTCCCGCCGCCCGTACATCCGAGCAGGTTGTTCAGGGACTTCAGATACTAGGGGCACCACCAGCCCAGCCGATTGCAACAGCTCAAGACTATGTGGTTCCAGTCATGCCTGATGACGAGCATCATAGATTGGAGAGGTTTGGTAGACTTCAGCCTCCGACTTTCAGTGGTGCAGAGGGCGAGGATGCCTAGGGTTTCTTGGATAAGTGTTAGAGGATTCTCCGTACAACGGGTATTTTGGAGACTAGTGGGGTCTCGTTCACTACCTTTCAGTTCTCGGGAGCTTCCTTTACTTGGTGGGAGGCTTATGAGAGGTGTAGGCCTATTGGTGCAGTGCCCCTTACCTGGTAGCAGTTCTCCGTTCTCTTTCTAGAGAATTATGTGCAACAGTCCCGCAGAGAGGAGGAGCTGCGCAGGCAGTTCGAACAGTTACGTTAGGATGATATGACTGTGACGCAGTATGAGATGAGGTTTTCTGAGTTAGCCCGTCATGCTGTTTGGTTGGCTCCTACAAACAGGGAGTGGATCAGGAGGTTCATGAATGGCCTCGCATATCAGCTACAGATTCTTATGACCAGAGAGAGAGTGTCTGGTGCTTCTTTTGAGGAGGTGGTTGACATTGCCCGAGAGATAGAGTCGGTTCGCTGTAAGGAGCAAGTTGAGAGGGAGGCCAAGAGGCCTCGGGGATCTGGTAGTTTTGGTGGTGTTCCTTCTGGACGTCAGTTCTAACACGGCAGAGGTCGTCCATTCAGACATGCTTAGTCAGCTCGTCCAGGTCACAATGGTGGATCATCGGGCCATGGTTCTCACAGTTCACATGAGGGCCACTAATCTCTCAGTGCCCTTCCAGATTAGAGTTCGACTAATGCACCATCAATTCAGGCTCATCTATGCCTGGTTCTTCTAGTGGGTATCCCAGTGCTCGGGGCTCCCTTCATTCCCCACCGCCATTAGCCGGGTGAGGTTGCTTTAAGTGTGGACATTTGGGTCCTATCAAGAGATTCTGTCCCCGCATTATGGGAGGTTCATCCCAGCAAAGGAGTTAGCCTTCGGCTTCAGCACCAGTTACTTCCCCACCCGCCCAGCCAGCTCGGGGTGGAGGTCAGTCTGCTAGGGGTCTCCTTAGAGGGGGAAGCCGATCAGGTGGCGGTCAGGCCCATTTCTATGCACTCCCTGCCAGACCGGATGTTATTGCTTTAGATGCTGTGATCACAGGTATTATCTCAGTTTGCCACAACGATGCCTCTGTATTATTTGATCCTGGTTCCACCTTTTCATATGCGTCATCATAGTTTGCTCGTTATTTGGATACGCCCTGCAAGTCTCTTATTTTATTTGTTCATATATCTACTCCTGTGGGTGATACTATTATTGTGGACCGCGTATATCGATCTTGTGTGGTGACTATTGGGTTTGGAGACTCGAGTAGACCTTTTGCTGCTTAGTATGGTTGATTTTGATGTGATATTGGGCATGGATTGGTTGTCTCCGTGCCATGATATTCTAGAATGTCACGCTAAGACGGCGACGTTGGCTATGCCGAGGGTGCCACGGATCGAGTGGCGAGGTTTGTCGGATTATGTTCCCAGTAGAGTAATTTCATACTTAAAGGCCTAGAGGATGGTTGGCAAGGGTTGTCTTTCTTATTTGGCCGTTGTGAGGGATGTCACTGTAGAGACTCCTACTATTGATTCAATTCCGGTGGTGAGGGATTTTTCAGATGTGTTTCCTGCAGACCTGTCGGGCATGCTGCTGGACAGGGATATTAACTTTGGCACTGATTTAGTGTCGGGCACTCAGCCCATTTCTATTCCATCGTATCATATGGCACCCGCGGAGTTAAAGTAATTAAAGGAGCAGCTTTAGGAACTCCTTGATAAGGGGTTTATTCGGCCTAGTGTGTCACCTTGAGGTGTGCTTGTTCTATTTGTGAAGAAGAAGGATGGCACTATGAAGATGTGCATTGATTATAGGCAGTTGAACAAAGTCACAATCAAGAACAAGTATCCTTCGCCTCGTATTGATGATTTATTTGACAAGGTTCAGGGAGCAAGGGTGTTCTCCAAGATTGATCTCAGGTCAGGGTATCACCAGTTGAAGATTAGGGACTCGGACATTCTTAAGACAGCTTTCAGGACCCGGTATGGTCATTATGAGTTCCTTGTGATGTCTTTTGGGCTGACCAATGCCCCAGCAGCGTTCATGCATTTGATGAACAGCGTGTTTCGGCCTTATCTCGACTCGTTTGTTATTGTATTCATTGATGACATCCTAGTATACTCTCGTAGCCAGGAGGAGCACGCCGAGCATTTGAGAGTTGTATTGCAGTGGTTGAGGGAGGAGAAGCTTTATGCTAAGTTCTCCAAGTGTGAGTTTTGGCTTAGTTCAGTGGCGTTCTTGGGGCACGTGGTGTCCACTGAGGGTATTCAGGTTGATCTGAAGAAGATAGAAGCGGTCCAGAGTTAGCCCAGACTGTCCTCAGCCAAAGAGATTCGTAGCTTTCTTGGTTTGGCGGGTTATTACCATCGGTTCGTTCAGGGATTTTCATCTATTGCATCACCCTTGACGAAATTGACCCAAAAGGGTGCTCCTTTTAGGTGGTCGGATGAGTGTGAGGCGAAAATTCAGAAGCTCAAGACCGCCTTGACCTCAGCTCCAGTGTTAGTTCTGCCATCAGCTTCAGGTTCTTATACGGTATATTGTGATGCTTCTTGGGTCGGCATTGGGTGTGTGTTGATGCAGGAGGGTAGAGTGATTACTTATGCTTCTCGTCAGTTGAAGCCCCATGAGAAGAACTACCCCGTTCATGATTTGGAGTTGGCTGCCATTGTTCACGCGTTGAAGATTTGGAGGCATTATCTCTATGGTGTGTCTTGTGATGTGTTTACCGGTCATCGTAGCCTCCAACACTTGTTCAAACAGAAGGATCTCAATTTGAGGCAGCGGAGATGGTTGGAGCTGCTAAAGGACTATGATATTACTATTTTGTATCATCCGGGAAAGGCCAACGTGGTGGCTAATGCCTTGAGTAGAAAGGCAGTGAGTATGGGTAGTCTTGTGTTCCTTCCTGTTGGTGAGAGACCTCTTGTAGTTGATGTTCAGGCCTTGGCCAATCGATTTGTGAGGTTGGATATTGCGGAGCCCAGTCGGGTCCTAGCTTGTGTGGTTTCTCGATCTTCTTTGTTTGATCGTATCAGAGAGCGCCAGTATGATGATCCTCATTTGCTTGTCCTCAAGGACAAGGTTCTGCATGATGATGCCAGAGATGTGATTATTGGTGATGACAGGGTATTAAGGATCCAGGGCCGGATATGTGTGCCCAATGTAGATGGGCTTCGGGAGTTGATTCTAGAGGAGGCCCATAGCTCGCGGTATTCCATCCATCCGGGTGCCGCAAAGATGTATCAAGATTTGAGACAACACTATTGGTGGAGGAGGATGAAGAAAGACATAGTTGGGTTTGTAGCTCGGTGCCTCAATAGGCAGCAGGTGAAATATGAGCATCAGAGACCGGGTGGCTTGCTTCAGTAGATAGAGATTCCAGAGTGGAAGTGGGAGCGGATCACCATGGATTTTGTAGTTGGACTCCCACGGACTTTGAGAAACTTCGATGCTATTTGGGTGATTGTGGATCAGCTCACCAAGTCCGCGCACTTCATTCCTCTATGTACCACCTATTCTTCAGAGCGGTTAGCTGAGATTTATATCCGAGAGATTGTTCGCCTGTATGGTATCCCAGTTTCCATCATTTCAGATAGAGGTACTCAGTTTACATTGCAGTTTTGGAGGACCGTGCAACGAGAGTTGGGTACTCAAGTTGAGTTGAGCACAACCTTTCACCCTCAGATGAACGGACAGTCCGAGCGCACTATTCAGATATTGGAGGACATGTTGTGCGCTTGTATCATTGACTTCGCGGGTTCTTGGGACCAGTTTCTGTCGCTCGCAAAGTTTGCTTACAACAACAGTTATCAGTCGAGTATTCAGATGGCTCCGTATGAGGCTTTATATGGGAGACGGTGTAGTCTCCAGTAGGTTGATTTGAGCTGGGCGAGGCTAGGCTTTTGGGTACAGACTTGGTTCAGGATGCATTTGAAAGGTGAAAGTGGTTCAGGAGCGGCTTCCTACAATGCAATCTAGGCAAAAGAGTTATGCTGACAGAAAGGTTCGTGATGTGTCTTATATGGTTAGGGAGAAGGTCCTACTGAATGTTTCACCGATGAAGGGTGTTATGAGATTAGGGAAGAAGGCAAGCTGAGCCCTCGATTGATTGGGCCTTTTGAGGTGCTTCGGAGGATTGGGGAGGTGGCTTATGAGCTTGCTTTGCCACCTAGTTTGTCGGGTGTGCATCTAGTATTTCATGTTTCTATGCTCCGGAAGTATATTGGCGATCCGTCTCATGTCGAATTCAGCACGGTTCAGTTAGATGGTGATTTGACTTATGATGTGGAGCCAGTGGCTATTTTGGAGCGGCAGGTCCGAAAGTTGAGATCAAAGGACATAGCTTCAGTAAAAGTGCAGTGGAGTGGTCAGCCCGTGGAAGAGGCAACTAGGGAGACCGAGCGGGAGATGCGGAGCAGATATCCACACCTATTTGAGGCTTCAGGTATGCTTCTAAACCCATTCGAGGATGAACGTTTGTTTAAGAGGGGGGAATGTAACGACCTGGCCGGTCGTTTCGAGTGTTATAGCCTCGTTTCCTCATTTCTGCTTCTTTTTGTGTTTTTCAGCTATATTACAATGTGTTGGGTCAGTTGGTTCGGGTCTGGAGTGGTTTCGGAGAGGATTTGAGACACTTAGTCTCTTTCGTGAAGGCTTAAGTTCGGAAAGTTCTTTGGATGTTGACTTATGTGTAAACGATCTCAGATGTGAGTTCTGATGATTCCGTTAGCTCCGTTAGGTGGTTTTGGACTTGAAAGCGTGTCCGGAATGTGATTTGGAGGTCCATGGTAGAATTAGGCTTGAATTGGAGAAAGTTAGAAATTTGGCAATTTTGGTCGGCAGTGGAAAATTTGATATCGGGGTCGGAATGGAATTCTGGAAGTTGGAGTAGGTTCGTGGTGTCAGGTTTGATGTGTGTGCAATATTTCAGGTCATTCGGAGGTGATTTGATAGGCTTCAGCATCATTTGCAGAATTGGGAAGTTTAGAAGTTCTTAGGCTTTAATCCGAGGGTAAATTGGTGTTTTGATGTTGTTTTGAGTGTTCCGAAGGTTTGACTAAGTTCGTATGTTGATGTATGACTTGTTGGTATGTTTGGTAGGGGTCCCGAGGGCCTCAGGTTGATTTCGGGTGATTGATAGAACAAGTTTGGAATTTGAGGAATGCTGAAGTTGAACTCAGCTATCATAACTGCACCTGCGGAGTGGGAACCGCAGGTGCGAGCCCGCAAAAGCGGAGAAGGGGCCGCAGATACAGCCAAGGCTGAGGTTGGCTGGGAGTGCATGTGCGAGATTTGGAGCGCACCTGCGAGACCACAGGTGCAATGGTTGGACCGCAGAAACGGATTCTGAGGAATAAGTGGGAACCGCACCTATGATGGATTTTCCGCAGGTGCAGCTTCGCAGAAGCGGCATTTTGACCGCAGATCCGGTATCTCTGGGCAGAAAGTATAAATTGTGGACTTCGCGAATTTTGGTTCATTCTTCACCATTTTCAGTCGGTTTGTAGCTTTTGGGAGCGATTTTGAGCAGGGATTCAAGGGATTATCAACGATGTAAGTTACTTGAGCCCTAATACTTGTACATGTGGTGATTACCAATTGTTTAATCATGTAATTAGTCAAGATTAGAGGTGAAAATGAGGGGTTAGGGCTTCGAATTTTGGAGAGTTTTTTTGAGGATTTGAGGGGCCAAATGGAGTCAGATTTTGATGAATTTCGTTCGTATGGACTCGTGAGTGAATGGGCTTTTTAGTTTTGTGATTTTTATTGGATTTCAAGACGTGGGCCCGGGGGCCGGGTTTGAGCCGATTTTGGGATATTAGTTTAAATTAATAGTTTTTCTTGTGGAATTCATTCCATTAGCATATTTTGATGGTATTGTACTGGTGTGAATAGATTCGGAGCATTTGGAGACTGAGTCGAGAGGCAAGGGCGTCGCAGAGTAGGATTTTGGCTTGAGTGAGGCAAGTAAAGCTTCCAAACTTGGTTCTAAGGGTTCGAAACCCCGAACTATGTATTATGTGATTAGTATTGAGGTGATGCATATGCCAAGTGACGGGCGTGCGGGCGTGCACCGTGAGAATTAAAGCCTGGTTCATTCTATGGCACCGTTTAATGACTCCTTCTTGTTGATATCCGTGTTCTCGTCATGTGATTAAGTGAATGAGCTACAAGTCATGCTAGATATCATGTTAGGGCTTCAAGCCGATACTGTTGGGACCCGAGTGGTCGTTTTTTGCTATCATCTCATTAGTTTGATTGATATTCTGTACTCAGTCTTATTCATGCATTTCATATCATGTCTCAGTCTCAGTTGTTATTATTTGGCACATCATATCATTGTTTCGGGGTAGTCTCATGGCATTGTGAGCCCGTGTGTGAGACTGGAGAGTGATGACTGAGTGAGGCCGAGAGCTTGATTACGAGTGACAGTTATAGGATCGGGCTGCACGCCGCAGCTGTTATGATGATGATTATGATAGCTCTTGGGCTGTAGGAGCCCCTCCGGAGTCTGTAACACACCCCCAGTGAGCATAGTTGATATTATTGAGGGATGGATCTTCCCTGGACATGGATCTCGTCCGAAGTATTTTTACCTGGAGATGGATCTTCTCCATTGAGCTGGAATGGCCTTCTTCGGTACTGAGTGACTGTTGTCAGTGATGTGTATATATTCCGGGATGGATCTTCCCTGGGCCGGATAGCCATATACAATACCTAGTGGTTGAGCACATGAGAGTGGAGGTACATGGTACATTTTCATGCATTTTGTGCATTGGCATGTAGAGTAGCTGAGCTTTATACTTCACATTGTCCAGATTTGTATTTACTTTACTGCTTGAGCTGAATACTTGAATTGAAAGCATGCCTACTTTACTGCACAATTTAATTTTGTTTACCTGTTGAGGTTTAGTTCGTCACTACCTATCAGTCCATAGTTTGGACTTGTTACTTACTGAGTTGGTGTACCCACGTTACCCCCTGCACCTTGTGTGCAGATCCAGGTATCTCTGGCCGCGGTAGCGGCTGTTGACTATTCCAGTTGCGGACATTCATCGGAGATAGCGAGGTAGCTGCCTGGCGATCGCAATCCTGCTTTTCTCCTTCTTTATCTTCCCATTAGTGTATTTTGGCTACTCTGCGTTAGTTTTGCAATATTTCAGAACAGTTGTAGTAGTTGCTCATGACTTAGTGACACCCCGATGTCGGGATATTTATTTCCACATTTTGTTTTCGAGTTGAACTCTTTTATGAAATTTCAGTATGAAAAAGGCTTTTATCTATCTATTAAATAAAATGTCGAATTGTTTGGGAGTGTGTCGGCTTGCCTAGTTCCGTGATAGGCGCCATCACGACCGGGTTAGTTTTGGGTCGTGACAAATTCCCTTGGGACTGAAAATCTCTTCAATGATCTACCAAAGATTCTCCAAAACCAAATAGCTCAAGTATAAAACAAAGTATGTCAAGAGAGCAAAACATACTTTGAGCAAACCACTATCACTCTTTTTGTTCTACTCCAAACAAGTATTGTAGTTCTGTCACGACCCAAACTGATGGGCCGCGACGGGCACCCGGTACCTTATTCAACTGAATACCAACACAACGTATCTTTTCTTCTCATACTATCATAGATAACTGAGCCGGAGAGGCTACCGTGAAATAGGTAGAATCTAACATGTAATACCAACTTATACATAAGACATATGGGCCTCTAAGACCAAAATAACCACTCGTGCACTGAACATAGGCCGACAAGGCCATACAATCTTTTACGTAAATGACATTTGTCTACAAGCCTCTAAGGATACATAATTGTCATAAAGGTCGGGACAGAGCCCCACCATACCAAACAATACTCATCTAAATCATATTGACCAAACAAGCAACTCCGGAGCAAATGGAGTGCACCAACATCTTCCGCTGAGCTGATCGCCTACTTGGAGGACTTTCAACCTATCTATCGATACCTGCGGGCATGAAAAGCAGCGTCCCCAGGCAAAAGGGACGTCAGTACGAACAATGTACCGAGTATGTAAGGCACATAAATAAGTACATAAAAGACATGGAAGAAATATAGAGTAAATGACTCAACCTGTAAGACTGGATAACTCTGTAAATCATGAAATACTTATAGTGTCATGCATATGCATATGAATGTCATGTCGTGCATAGGTACATGTGTTCATAACATCATCAAGCCTCTAAGGGCATCCCATCATATCGTCTCGGCCACTGTGAGCAAAATCATCAACGTATACCAGTTGATCAGGTGGTGGTGCGTATATAACATCGTAACCTTTTCCCATATCCCAATATAT
>NC_031998.1:45850350-45865492 GCF_001879085.1 Nicotiana attenuata
GTCATGCATAGTATAGGTGTACATAACATCATCAAGCCTTCGAGGGCATCCCATCATATCATCTCAGCCACTATGGGCAAAACCATCAACATATACCAACTGATCAGGCGGTGGTGCGTATATAACGTCGTAACCTTTTCCCATATCCCATATATATATATATATATATATATATATATAGGTGTACATAACATCATCAAGCCTTTGAGGGAATCCCATCATATCATCTCAGCTACTGTGGGCAAAACCATCAACATATACCAAGTGATCATGTGGTGGTGCATATATAACGCCGTAACCTTTTCCCATATATATATATATATATATATAATGTCATCTGGTCATGGGTCAATGTACATGTATAAATGCATGATCCAAATAATACAAATGAAACGAGCAAAATACGTAACTTTCATAAATAATTCACATGGGAATCAAGAATATAGACACCCCTAGTATTTCTATTAATAGAGTCATTTATGAAAGTTTCGTATTTTGCTCGTTTCATTTGTATTATTTGGATCATGCCAAAAAGAAAGAAGGGATAGCCTTAACATACCTAAGTCAATTCTCTTGACAATCCCTCTAACACACGTCAATTATGAAGAACACATAACGGTGGATCGAAGTAGGAAAAATCCGTATGATATTCCTGAGAAAGATTGCACCGTGCTCCTTTGGAACCGCAAAATTCCGTTGCTATTGTGCTAAATAGTTTCGTATGAATTTATTTTCACTGAAGAACTCACGTTACATGTATATACATGTTCTTGCATGAACTTGCTGAAGCAAACTAACTTTACTTTATCTCACTTTGTAAAAGAGTCAAAAGAATCTTATTTAAATTTTCCATCCGTAAGTGTCTTCTTTGAAGACATATTAAAGTCCTTTACAATTAAGCTTTGTGGGCCCCATTTGCATAGTGACTAAGCCCCAAGATTCCTCCAAATGTGACACTGTAATGACCAATGAGTCATTAATTAGAAATGGAATGGGGGGGGGGGGCTTCCACGTTAGGGGGATTTAGACTTATCCAAAATTTCACCCATTTTCCTTAATCAACTTATTAATCCCCCACTAATCCAATAATTAACCAATTGTCCACATAATTAAGAATTATCTCAAATTAAATAAAATGGTACTCACTTTTAATATAATTTATACACCTTACTATCATGGCCATGTGGTACCTTATATTGCACTAGTCCATAAAGACGGGGTATTATAGCTCTAGACCGTATTTTACCTCAAAATGTCAAATTTCGATGAAATTTATTTTCTTTTATTTGCTTACCCTCTCTCCTTCATGAATTTACTCATCACTTGTTTGAAATAGCATTATGCGTATAATCTCAAAATAATCTAAATCCCGAACTTGTATCGATTAACTTACGACGAAACTTCAATGTACGAAAATACGAGATGTAACATCTCATTTCCGAGCTTTCATCAATGTACTTATGGCGTACCTTCATGTAAGAAAACATGGGGTGTAATATCATTCTCCCCTTTGGAATATTCGTCCTCGAATGTTGCCTGATGCACTTATCATTTTCATAACTTATGTCTTCTGATACTTTAGTACTCTCCTTGCCATCTAGGCAACCATTCTGTAAATGAATTCCAAAGGCCAAGGCATTCCCCCGCCTTTAGGCCCCTCTCTCACACCACGACTTGTGGTCGGAATCCTTCCAATCTTGTAACTGTTGCTACCTTTTATCATGCAGCCTGTACGACTCTAACTTTGTAAGTGCGCCTATGTGACTCTTCTCCCCCTTTTCCTCCAACTTTTGGCCAATCTCAAGGCCTCACTTTGTAAACATATACAGAGCTTGACAAGATTTCCCTCTGGGCATCTATAGGTATACTGAAGTTCTTCGCTTGATACTTTGTTGAACTTACGAATATTGCTATACCTTATTTCATAGATCCGTTTATCCATTTGTATGACTTTACTGCCATAACTCTTACTTTGATTTATCGTTACTGAGGTCTGCTATAAAACTCCAGGTTACTCTTGTTGCTTATCCTATATGTATAAATGTATGAACTTTACTGCTTCTTTATTACTATCCATCTTAAGAATGACGGGCTAATCTCACATCATACTTTTTGACTTTTTGTCCATCCATTGTCGATTCACTTTAATGTTGATGTATCATCTATCACTGATGAATTGATCTTTTATGTAACACTGCCTCTAGGGCTCACGTATTATCGTGGAACATTTGAAGTGATTGTCTTGATCCACCTGGAGGCGATACGATACTATACTTCCATAATCGTATTTCATAGCATCCCAACGTGATTTACCTTACGTGGGTATTTTAATCCTGTACAATTCATGAAATCATTACTCAATCGAAGGCCCAAGCGTCATCCTTCATCTATCACAATTACACCTTCATTCTACTACTAGGGCAGCATTCCATTTCTTCTAGACGTTATTAGTCTTAGACTCTTTTGAGTTCATTCAGGCTATACTGTACTTTCTATAACTTAGAGAAACCATTAGTTCTCTTGTTTTCATGGGCTTAATCCCGATGACTTATCCATTCTCGTCGCCTTCTCACTCGCCCTTTCTCATCCTTACTCTTGTCATAAAACTTTGTCGCTTTACTATACTTTAGCTTGCAACCTATACGTATCTATTTATACTATTTGCAACCTTCCTTTAACTTGCTTGCACCATAAATTTCCTTGTGTTATTCTGGAACATCAACCGAGACATCACATCGTCTCTAACTCTTCTTTACTCTCTTGGCTAGATCTCTGGTACTTAGAAACCATAGGCTGGAAGGTATGTTACTGACGACGCCGCTATCATTTTTGGATACTGAATCCCAGCGCTTCTAACCTTCTATCTGAAGTATGGACAATTCACAACCTTTTACATTTGAGTATCTCGTACGTTTTTCACCTTTACCTTAATTACCTTAAAAAATCTTACATCACATCTTCTATCTCTTTCATGACCTCCCTTCCTCATAGGTATAATCCATGTCCATAACTTGAAGCTCTATTATAATACTTGCACCTCTGGTGCATACACAATCTGGTGGGAGCTTCGTACTGAATTCTTATGAGGCTGGTACTTTTCTAACTAGCTTTATCGTAGAGCCGTTATAAAATATGGCTATTGTATTGTCAACATATATGCCGCATGGATAATACTCCGAACTCTTAAGTGGAGCTAACTTTGGATCATTGATTGAATAATTCCTTTTGCTCCTTCTCAGCTTTCTTTCAGTGTAAGCAATTACTTTTCCTAGTCTTCCTGCCCCCTTGTTGCGTGCATACCTAGCTTACCTTAGTGCCCATACATATTGGAATTCCATACAACTCATATAATCTTAAATATCACTCCTGATTTTACTTCCCGTTCATTAGCCACGGTAGGTGCCACTTTCTTATGTAATGCATACAATGTTGTTGTGAGACTATTGTTATAAGACCATTCCCTCTTTAGGTCACTGAGCTTAGGTTGAAGCCTTCTTCCTTACCTCTTCAACTAGTCTTTCATTGTAGTACTTAGGGAGACCTTCTGGCTCTTGTAATGTTACAAGATTATATATGACTTACCCGATAGAATTTTTTTTGATGTTCCTACTCACCTATAATTGTCCTTAGTTACTTACCTCCACACTCATGTGCTCGCACAGTTGCTTTCTGAACTGAAGTTTTGACTGTCTTCCCAACGGGAGTCTCTTTTATTTCCATAACACTCATACGGAATCTTTAACTACCCCAACTCCTATCTAAATATTTCTCAAGTATTATAATGTCATATCTGCGAGACTGAATTCATTCCCCATGTTGGAGTTCACTATGTTTATCTTGCTCAATCTGTTGATTTGTCTGTATCCTCTTGTCTAGCCATAACTAGGCTCTTCTTGAATCAACTACTAACTACTCGTTGGCCCATTCTCATATCAATTGTAATCTTTCTTAGGTTATTTCCTTTGTCTTAACTTACGTCTCCTAGTGGCTCCTTATTTATCAATAACATCTCGGGCAGGAACCCTTACTTCCTCTCCTTGACGTCGTGTTTGCATAATGTTCTGGAATCTTAGCATATCTGTAGGCCTTGAATAAGTGCAATTTCATCCCTTTCGCATTTTTATCGCATTCCTTCTTTACTATTCCATAGTTACTAGAACCACTTAATTCTGACTTAATATCACGTCACTCCATATTCTCCCCTTTAGGGAAGTACTAGATTTAGCGCTACAATGATCTATGTATAGATGTTTTACCTCTTCATCTTTGGCGTTTTTTCACATCATCGATGATCCTTACTTGCCTCGTGGTAATCCTTCTGTACCAAGGATAACAAATTTCCTTAATCGCGAAGGTGACACTTAGTATAACTGGCACTTACAGTCCCTTTAAGCTTAACTTTGCTCACATTGCTTGCTTTTAGGGAAGCATCTTCCTGGATGACCATTCTCTGAATTTCTCATGAATCTTCTTCTATTGTCCATTCTATTATCGCCAGAATGAAATTTGAAATTTTCATGATGCTGAATATTGTCAAATCACTTAGCCCATAATTCATGTTTAGTTTATCTTGTTCACCAGCCCATGCTGATTTTTATTACTCTGGGTTTAACTCTCCTTTCTGGTAGTCGCATTGGAGCTACGAACTTATTCTCGAAATGGGGATATGACTTTATGGCCTACACTCCCTTGTTGTCCAAGTCCTGTCACCTCTCGTCTTTTCTTTCACTTGACAATAGACTCTGTAATACTATTATTATTTTTATCTACCATTGTCATCCATGTATCACATCTTACTCATAATGCTTTATAAACTCTCTTCTTATGGGGTTAACAGTTATGTCTATCACTTTATTCTGAAAACTCCAACAAGACATCCTTTTGCTTTTAGTTCCTCTTTCTCCATCCACCGGCTCTTCGGGTTGCCTACCATTCCCTTTCTACCAGGTACGAGACCATGCTAAGGTAATTGTGACGACCCGGCCGGTCATCTCATGAGTTAACGGTTCGTTCCCTCATTTCTGCTTCTTTATGCTTCATTATGCGTGTTTTATGTGATCAAGTTGATTAGTTTGCGTTCGGATTGGATTTCGTAAGAAATGAGACACTTAGTCTCTTTTAGGAAGGTTTAAGTTGGAAAAGTCAACAGGATGTTGACTTATGTGTAAGAGGGCTCGGATGTGAGTTCTGATGGTTCGGTTAGCTTCGGGAGGTGATTTATGACTTAGGAGCGTGATCGGAATTGGTTTTGGAGGTCCGGTGTAGACATAGGCTTGAATTGGCGAAGTTAGTATTTTGGCGATTTTCGGTTGGTAGGTGAGATTTTGATCCGAGGGTCGGAATGGAATTTCGAGAGTTGCAGTATCTTCGCTATGTCATTTGGGATGTGTGTGAAAAATTTCAGGTCATTCGGATGTGTTTTGGTCGGGTTTTTGATCTAAAGTGTATTTCGGAAGTTTTTGAAAACTTAGGCTTGAATTCGATGTGAATTGGTGGATTGGGTGTTGTTTGAGGTGTTCTGATGATAGGAACAAGTTTGAACGAGGTTTTAGGATGTGTTGGTGATTTTGGTTGAGGTCCCGGGGGCCTCGGGTGAGTTTCGGGTGGTCAATCGGACCATTTTAGAGTTTGAGGAGTTGCAGAAAATCCACTTAGTTGTTGCAGAGATTTTTGGCTTTCACGATCGCGTAGGTTGAGTCGCGATCGCGTAGAAGGATTTTGGGTCGGCCAGAGTTTTGTCTTCGCGTTCGCGTTTGAGGTCTCGCGTTCGCGGAAGGCTTTGATCTTGTGCTTCGCATTCGCATGCAGAGTTTCGCGTTCGCGTAGGTCTGGGAAATAAAGCATCGCGTTCGCAATGTAGGTATCGCGTTCGCATAGTGTATTTTTTGTGTCTTGGAATTTTTCTCTTCGCGATCGCGAGGCTTGGGCCGCGATCGCGATGAAGAGATATCAGAACTGGGCAGAAAGTTTATAAAATATTTCATCCACGATTTTGAGTCATTTTCCCCCATAGCTGAGCATTTTGTGAGCTTTTTGAAGGTGATTAAAGAGGGATTCGAGGAGAATTTATTGGAGGTAAGATTTTTGAACCTAAAACGTGATTCTATTGTGAAATTAACCTAGAAATTCATGGAACTTACGCCAAAAATGGAAGAACTAGGGCTTGGGACATTGAACTTTTGAATTGGGATTTGAAGGACCATTTGAGGTCGGATTTGAGAACTTTTGATATGTATGAACTCGTGGGAGGATAAGGAACCCGTTGATGTGAAAATTTCTGAGTTTCGAGAAGTGGGTCCGGGGCTCGGGTTTTGCTAATTTCGGGATTTTTGGTATTTTTTGATTGTTTTCGCTTGGGCTTTGTTCCCTTAGCATATTATGATGTATTTGTTCTGATTTTGGATAGATTCGATGCGCGTGGAGGCCAATTCGAAGGGCAAAGGCATTGTGAGCTAGGGATTTAGCCGGTACGAGGTGAGTAATGCTTGTAAATGATGTTCTAAGGGTTTGAAACCCCGGATTTGCACATCGTAGTGCTATGTTGAGGTGAGACACACGCCTGTTGACGAGCGTGGGGTCGTACACTATTGGGGATTGTGACTTGGTCCGTCTCGGTTGATGATTTTACCACGTATTTGACCGAAAACATATTTGTTATTACTATGATTTGGGTTGAATGTCTTATTTGGGCTTCGTGCCAATTATTTGAACCCTTCGGGGCATTTCTTGATATTTTTCCTCACTATTGAAATATTTACTTGAACTCAGTCATGTATTTTTCCACTATTTTACTACTCAGCCGGTTTTACTCATGTTTTAAGGTTTAAATGATATTTTAAGTGATGTTTTGGGCTGAGACACACTGCTTTACTATTGCCCAAGGAGCTTATGAGTATCTTTGAGTGAGTAAGGCCAAAGGCCTATGTTGTGAGGAGATATTGATACTGATTTGAGGCCGAGGGCCTGAGATATGTACGCCACGAGGTGGCTTGATTGATATGAGGCCGAGGGCCTAGTTGTGATTCCACGAGATGGCTTGTTATTGCGCTTGGGCCGTAAGGGGCCCCTCCCGGAGTCTGCACACCCCCAGTGAGCGCGGGTACCCAGTGTGATGTGAGATTGAGCCCGAGGGGCTGTTATTGTTCTGAGATGTTTCCTGAGGGGCTGTTATTGTTCTGAGTTGTTGCCCGAGGGGCGGATGTGGTGATACTGTGCCTGAGGGGCGAGCTTTTATTTACTACTGTACCTTAATTATCTGTCATTTACCTATTTATTTGTTGAAAGAGGATTTTTATTGGATTTTACTGGTTTTACTGCTTTTAAATGATTTTACTGCTTCATCATAGAATGCTTTGTGCCTTGCGCGATTTCTTACTTTCAGTTATTATTTACATTTATTACTCACTGAGTTGGAGTACTCACTTTACTCCCTGCACCCTGTGTGCAGATTCAGGCGTATCAGGTTCCGCTCCGGAGTGTTGATTTCCTCCAATTTCAGGCGGGCTTCTTCGGAGATTACGAGGTAGCTGTTGACGTCCGCAGCCCCGTGTCTCTATTCCTCTATATTTCCTGTTCTTTTCAAACAAATGTAGTAGTTTATGACTTAGCAGACTGTATTATGGATTCATAGATGCTCGTGACTTGTGATACCCCGGTTAGGGCTGTGTCAGGTTGGATTTTCCGTATTTTTATCGTTATTTCCACTATTTAGTGTTAGTAAATTATGTTTTAAACTATTATGTATTGCTTAACTGTTTTAAAAGATGAGTTGGGTTGAACTGGCTGGCCTTGTCTTCATGAGAGGCGCCATCACGACCGAGTTCGGGGTTAGGGTCATGACAAGTTGGTATCAGAGCCCAGGTTACATAGGCCTTACGAGTCATGAGCAGGTTTAGTAGAGTCTCGCGGATCGGTACGGAGACGTCTGTATTTATCCTCGAGAGGCTGCAGAACCTTTAGGAAAACTTCACCTTCTTGAAATTCTTATCGTGCGAGTTGTTGATCCGAGTACTAAACTTCTGTTGTTCCATTCTCTCACAGATGGTGAGGACACGCGCTACCGGACAGGATGGACGACTACCAGTGCCACCAGCTGCGGCCACCAGAGGCCGAGGACGCAGTCGTGGCCGTGGTAGGGGCAGGGCAGTGAGGGCAGCACCTGCAGATCAACTAGCTGCCCCAGTTCAGGACCAGGTCCCAGCTGTGGACCCTCCAACAGCACCAGCTCAGGCACCAGTTGTGCCAATTGTGATTCCGGGTCTTCAGGAGGCCTTGGCTCAGATATTATCAGTTTGCACTGGCCTAGCTCAGGCGGTTTCAGCTACTACAGCCGCAGCTACTTCACAGGCCGGGAGGGGCAGTCAGACTCCCGCCGCCCGCACGCCTGAGCAGGTCGTGCAGGGGCTTCAGACGCCGGGGGCACCTCCAGCCTAGCCAGTCGCAGCTGCTCAGGACTATGTAGTTCCTGTCATGCCAGAGGATGAGCAGCGCAGGTTGGAGAGATTTGGGAGACTTCAGCCTCCGTCATTCAGCAGAGTAGAGGGCGAGGATGCCCAGGACTTTCTAGACAAGTGTCAGAGGATGCTTCGCACAGCCGGTATTCTGGAGACCAGCGGGGTCGCTTTCACTACTTATCAGTTTTCAGGACCTGCTTTTACTTGGTGGGAGGATCTTGAGAGGCGTAGGCCTACTGGTGCAGCACCTCTATCTTGTTAGCAGTTCTCCGTTCTCTTTCTGGAGAAGTATGTACCGCAGTCTCACCGAGAGGAGCTGCGTAGACAGTTTGAGTGGTTGCGTCAGGGAGACATGACTGTGTCACAGTATGAGTTGAGATTCTCTGAGTTGGCTCGCCATGCCATCTGGTTAGTCCCGACAGATCGAGAGAGGATCAGGAGGTTTGTTGATGGTCTTACCTATCAGCTCTATATCCTTATGACCAGGGAGAGGGTGACTGGTGCTACATTCGAGGAGGTTGTGGATATCGCCAGAGAGATTGAGTCTGTCCGTCGCCAGGAGCGAGAGGAGAGGGAGGCCAAGAGGCCTCGAGCTTCTGGTAGCTACAGTGGTGGTCCTTCGAGGGGCCAGTTCCAGCACGGCAGAGGCCGATAGTTCCGTCAGGGTCATTCTAATCGCTCAGGTTATCGAAGAGCATCATCGGGTCATGGTTCCCACAGTTCTCACCAGGGCCATTCTTCACTTAGTGCCCTCCCAGATCAGAGCTCATCCCGTACTCCATCTGTTTAGGGCTCTTCTACTCCGGGTGCTTCTACTGGTCACTCCGGTGTGAGGGGTTCCCATCAGTCCCCTTCTCCAGCACCTAGGATTTGTTATGAGTGTGGCAAGATGGGCCATATGTGGAGGCAGTGTCCCCGCTGTGTTGCTAGTTCATCTCAGCAGAGGGGCCAGTCATCAGCTTCAGCTTCAGCCGCTCCACCACCACCCGCCCAGCCAGCTAGGGGTGGGGATCAGTCAGCCAGGGGTCGCCCCAGAGGGGGAGGTCGATCAGGGGGTGGTCAGGCCCGTTTCTATGCTCTTCCAGGCAGACACGATGACATTGCTTCTGATGTTGTCATTACAGGTATTATTTCAGTCTGCCACAGAGATGCCTCTGTACTATTTGATCCCGGTTCTACCTATTCTTTTGTGTCCTCATACTTTGCACATTATTTAGGTACTCCTCGTGAGTTTCTTGCTTTACCTGTTCATGTATCTACCCAGGTGGGTGATACTGTTGTTGTAGACCGTGTGTACCGGTCGTGTTTGGTGACTATTGGGGGTCTGGAGATCCGAGTCGATCTTTTATTGTTGGGTATGGTGGATTTTGATGTCATTCTAGGCATGGATTGGTTGTCCCCGTGCCGCGCTATTCTAGATTGTCATGCCAAGACAGTCATATTGGCTATACCGGGTGTGCCACGGATTGAGTGGCGTGGCGTGACTGATTATGTTCCTAGTAGGGTGATCTCCTTCTTAAAGGCCCAGCGTATGGTTGGGAAGGGTTTTTTGTCATATCTTGCTTTTGTGAGGGATGTTGGAGCTGAGACTCCCAGTATTGATTCTGTCCTAGTTGTGAGGGATTTCCCTGATGTATTTCCTGCAGACCTGCCGGGCATGCCCCCGGATAGGGATATTGATTTTGGTATTGACCTGGTGCCGGGCACTCAACCCATTTCTATTTCGTCGTATCATATGGCACCAACGGAATTGAAGGAGTTAAAGGAGCAGCTTCAGGAGCTCCTTGATAAGGGGTTCATACGGCCTAGTGTGTCACCTTGGGGTGCGCCAGTTCTGTTTGTGAAGAAAAAGGATGGCACTATGAGAATGTGCATCGATTATAGGCAATTTAACAAGGTAACCGTGAAGAACAAGTATCCTTTGCCTGGCATTGATGATTTATTCGACCAGCTTCAGGGAGCAAGGGTATTTTCCAAGATTGATCTCCGTTCGGGTTATCACCAGTTGAAGATCTGGGATTCAGATATTCTTAAGACGGCCTTCAGGACCAGATATAGTCATTATGAGTTCCTGGTCATGTCTTTTGGGCTGACCAATGCCCCAGCAGCGTCCATGCATCTGATGAACAGCGTGTTTCGGCCTTATCTTGATTCATTTGTTATAGTTTTCATTGATGATATTCTGGTATATTCGCGCAGTCAGGAGGAGCACGCAGAGCATTTGAGGGTTGTGTTGCAGAGGTTGAGGGAGGAGAAGCTTTATGCAAAGTTCTCCAAGTGTGAGTTTTGGCTCAGTTCAGTGGCATTCTTGGGACACGTGGTGTCCAGCGAGGGTATTCAGGTTGATCCAAAGAAGATAGAGGCGGTGCAGAGTTGGCCCAGACCGTCCTCAGCCATAGAGATTCGTAGTTTTCTTGGTTTGGCAGGCTATTATCGTCGGTTTGTTCAGGGATTCTCATCTATCGCATCGCCCTTGACCAAGTTGACTCAGAAGGGTGCTTCATTTGTATGGTCGGACGAGTGTGAGGAGAGCTTTCAGAAGCTCAAGACAGCTTTGACCACAGCTCCAGTGTTGGTTTTGCCATCAGCTTCAGGTTCATATACCGTATATTGTGATTCTTCGAGAGTAGGGATTGGTTGTGTGTTGATGCAGGAGGGTAGAGTTATCGCTTATGCTTCTCGTCAGTTGAATCCCCATGAGAAGAACTATCCCGTTCATGATTTGGAGTTGGCTACCATAGTTCATGCATTGAAGATTTGGAGGCATTACTTGTATGGCGTATCTTGTGAGGTATTCACTGATCATCGCAGTCTTCAGCATTTGTTCAAGCAAAAGGATCTTAACTTGAGGCAGCGGAGATGGTTGGAGTTACTTAAGGATTATGACATCACTATATTGTACCATCTGGGAAAGGCCAATGTGGTGGCCGATGCTTTGAGCCGAAAGGCAGTGAGTATGGGGAGTTTGGCATACCTTCCAGTTGGAAAGAGAGCTCTTGCGGTTGATGTTCAGGCTTTATCCAACCGGTTCGTGAGGTTGGATATTTCGGAGCCCAGTCGGGTATTGGCTTGTGTGGTTTCTCGGTCTTCCCTATATGAGCGCATCAGAGAGCGCCAGTATGATGATCCGCACTTGCTTATTCTTAGGGACAAAGTTCAGCATGATAATGCCAGAGATGTGTCTATTGGAGATGATGGGGTATTGAGGATGCAGGGCCGGATTTGTGTGCCCAACGTGGATGGGCTTCGAGAGTTGATTCTGGAAGAGGCCCATAGCTCGCGGTATTCTATTCATCCAGGAGCCACGAAGATGTATCAGGATCATAGACAACATTATTGTTGGCGCAGAATGAAGAAAGATATTGTGGGTTTTGTAGCTCGGTGTCTCAATTATCAGCAGGTGAAATATGAGCATCAGAGACCGGGTGGCTTGCTTCAGAGGATGGATATTCCCGAGTGGAAGTGGGAGCGGATCACTATGGATTTTGTAGTTGGACTCCCTCGGACTTTGAAGAAGTTCGATGCTATTTGGGTGATTGTGGATAGGCTGACCAAGTCCGCGCACTTCATTCCTATTTGTACTACTTATTTTTCAGAGCGGTTGGCAGAGATATACATTCGGGAGATTGTTCGGTTTCATGGTGTCCTAGTTTCCATCATTTCAGATCGGGGCACTCAGTTTACTTCCCAGTTTTGGAAGTCTGTTCAGCGAGCGTTGGGTACTCAGGTACAGTTGAGCACAGCTTTTCACCCTCAGACAGACGGGCAGTCCGAGCGCACTATTCAGATATTAGAGGATATGCTACGCGCTTGTGTTATTGATTTCAGAGGGTGGGATCAGTTTCTACCGCTTGCAGAGTTTGCTTGCAACAACAGCTACCAGTAGAGTATCCAGATGGCTCCATATGAGGCTTTGTACGGGAGGCGGTGTAGATGTCCAATTGGTTTGTTCGAGCCCGGTAAGGCTAGGCTATTGGGGACAAATTTGGTGCAGGATGCTTTAGATAAAGTAAAGGTTATTTAGGAGAGACTTTGTACAGCGAAGTCGAGGCAAAAGAGCTATGCTGATAGGAAGGTTTGAGAGGTATCCTACATGGTTGGTGAGAAGGTCCTTTTGAAGGTTTCGCCCACGAAGGGTGTTATGAGATTCGGAAAGAAAGGGAAGTTGAGTTCGCGGTTCATTGGGCCTTTTGACGTACTCCGGAGGATTGGGGAGGTAGCTTATGAGCTTGCCTTGCCACCCAGTTTGTCGAGTGTGCATCCGGTTTTCCATGTTTCTATGCTCCGTAAGTATATTGGGGATCCGTCTCATGTTCTGGATTTCAGCACGGTTCAGTTGGAGGGTGATTTGACTTATGATGTGGAGCCAGCAGCTATCTTGGAGCGTCACGTTTGGAAGTTGAGATCAAAAGATATAGCTTCGATGAAGGTGCAGTGGAGAGGTCGGCCCGTGGAGGAGGCCACCTGGGAGACCGAGCCGGAGATGCGGAGCAGATATCCCCACCTGTTTGAGACTTCAGGTATGTTTCTTGACTCGTTCGAGGACGAACGTTTATTTAAGTTGGGGAGGATGTGACGACCCGGCCGGTCGTCTCATGAGTTACCGGTCCGTTTCCCCCATTTCTACTTCTTTATGCTTCGTTATGCGTATTTTATGTGATCAAGTTGATTAGTTTGCGTTCGGATTGGATTTGGTAAGAACTGAGACACTTAGTCTCTTTTAGGAAGGTTTAAGTTGGAAAAGTCAACCGGATGTTGACTTATGTGTTAGAGGGCTCGGATGTGAGTTCTGATGGTTCGGTTAGCTTCGGGAGGTGATTTATAACTTAGGAGCGTGATCGGAATTGGTTTTGGAGGTCCGGTGTAGAATGGCGAAGTTAGTATTTTGGCGATTTCCGGTTGGTAGGTGAGATTTTGATCCGAGGGTCGGAATGGAATTCCGAGAGTTGCAGTAGCTTCGTTATGTCATTTGGGATGTGTGTGCAAAATTTCAGGTCATTCGGATGTGTTTTGGTCGGGTTTTTGATCAAAAGTGTATTTCGGAAGTTTTTGGAAACTTAGGCTTGAATTCGATGTGAATTGGTGGATTGGGTGTTGTTTGAGGTGTTCTGATGATTGGAACAAGTTTGAACGAGGTTTTAGGATGTATTGGTGATTTTGGTTGAGGTCCCGGGGGCCTCGGGTGAGTTTCGGGTGGTCAATCGGACCATTTTAGAGATTGAGGAGTTGCAGAAAATCCACTCAACTGTGGCAGAGATTTTTGGCTTTCGCGATCGCGTAGAAGGATTTTGGGTTGGCCAGAGTTTAGTCTTCGCGTTCGCGTTTGAGGTCTCGCGTTCGCGGAGGGCTTTGATCTTGTGCTTCGTGTTCGCATGCAGAGTTTCGCGTTCGCGTAGGTCTGGGAAATAAAGCATCGCGTTCGCAGTGTAGGTATCGCGTTCGCATAGTGTATTTTTGGAGTCTTCGAATTTTGCTCTTCGAGATCGCGAGGCTTGGGCCGCGATCGCGATGAAGAGATATCAGAATTGGGCAGAAAGTTTATAAAATATTTCATCCGCGATTTTGAGTCATTTTCCCCCATAGCTGAGCATTTTGAGAGCTTTTTTAAGGTGATTAAAGAGGGATTCGAGGAGAATTGATTGGAGGTAAGATTTTTGGACCTAAGACGTGATTCTATTGTGAAATTAACCTAGAAATTCATGGAACTTACGCTAAAAGTGGAAGAACTAGGGCTTGGAATTTTGAACTTTTGAATTGGGATTTGAAGGACCATTTGAGGTCGGATTTGAGAACTTTTGATATGTATGAACTCGTGGGAGGATAAGGAACCCGTTGATATATATATAACGCCATCTGGTCATGGGTCAATGTACATGTTTAAATGCATGAAATGCATAAGAAATACGTTAATAAGATTTTTTCGGAATGCCATAAAAATCAATATGTTGGATAAACTTTATCAAATACGTATTTTTCTGAGACTCGTGAACAGAAGATATAATAATAATTTACATGGGGAATCAAGAATATTGACACCCTTAGTATTTCTATTAATAGCCATTTATGAATGTTTCATATTTTGCTCGTATCATTTGTATTATTTGGATCATGCCAAAAAGAAAGAAGGGATAGCCTTAAGATACCTGAGCCAATTCTCTTGACAATCCCTCTAACACACGATTGTGAAGAACACATAACGGCTGATCAAAGTAGGGAAAAATCCGTATGATATTCTTGAGAAAGATTGCATTGTGCTCCTTTAGAACCGCAAAATCCCGTTGCTATTGTGCTAAATAGTTTCGTATGAATTTGTTTTCACTGAAGAACTCACATTACATGTATATAAACGTTCTTGTATGAACTTGCTGAAGCAAACTAACTTTACTTTATCTCATTTTGTAAGAGAGTCAAAAGAATCTTGTTTAAATTTTCCATCCGCAAGTGTCTTCTTTGAAGACATATTAAAATCCTTTACAATTAAGCTTTCTGGGCCCCATTTGCATAGTGACTAAGCCCCAAGATTCCTCCAAATGTGACACCTTATAGTAATGACTAATGAGTCATTAATCAGAATGGGGGGGGGGGGGGGTCGGTACCACGTTAGGGGAGTCCAATAGTTCACCCATTTCCTTAACTTAATTTATTAATCCCCACCTAATTCAATATTAGCAACTATCACGTATTAAGAT
>NC_031998.1:45865512-45893626 GCF_001879085.1 Nicotiana attenuata
TACGTAACTACCTTAGTAAGTAGTAGTAACTAGTAGTAGTACTAATACGTAGAGAGGGTACGGGGGGGGGGGGGGGCTACCACGTTAGGGGGATCCAAATAGTTCACCCATTTCCTTAATTAATTTATTAATCCCCCACTAATTCAATAATTAGCCAATTATCCACGTAATTAAGAATTATCTCAAATTACATAAAATCATACTCATTTTTATACATTCTATACACCTTGCTATCATGACCATGTGGTATCTTATATGGCACTAGTCCATAACTACGGGATATTATAGCTTTAAACTGTATTTTACCCCAAAATGTCAAATTTCGACGAAATTTATTTTCTTTTATTTGCTTACCCTCTCTCCTTCATTAATTTACTTATTACTTGTTTGAAATAGCATAATGCGTATAATCTCAAAATAATCTAAATCCCGAACTTATATCAATTATCTTACGACGATACTTTAATGCACGAAAATACGGGATGTAACATCTCATTTCCGAGCTTTCATCAATTTACTTATGGCGTACCTTCATGTAAGAAAACATGGGGTGTAACAAGTTCACACTAGATCCACTATGTAATTAGTGAGAGAAGAAAGAGAGAAAACACTGGTGAGTAATTGTATCAAAAAGCGAGAAGTGATATAGTGACTAAGTTGTTGGTGTAAAGCTACATCAACTCTTGTATCGAGAAACTTCAAATATTGAAAGTGAACACCCTTACAACCCAAGGGGACTGGACGTAGGGTTCACATTGAATCCGAACCAGTATAAAAATCCTGGTGCCTTTAATTCCTGTATTTTATTTCTGCTCTATTTATATATTGTTCTTACTTCAGTCAACTAATTAGTAAACTAGTCAACTACTTAGGGTACAAAAAGAAAAATCGCCAATTCACTTCTCTCTTGTACTTCCATTTTGTTTTGTTTTTCTTTTCTGAATAAATCAGGAAGATTACCAAAAGGGGGAAAAAAAATTATGCGCCTAATCATACCTCTTATTGTTATGACGAAACATGCTTTATCATCTTCATCAAAAATATAAGAAAAAGTAAGGGTAGAAAAGAAAATTAAGGGAGAGAGATTGGATTTAAGATGTGATCATCCACCTGCTACAACACAGCACACCTATAAAGCAATCGCAAAGCAACGGTTAGTATTTTCTTTTAGGTAATAGTTCATTCAAGTTGTCCAAATTAAATGATGCTTATCAATACTAATAATCCATTATTATCTAACTTGTTAAGAACCTCCTACTGAATCCTTCAAAAGATTGGATTAAGATTGATTAGTATATTATTATTATTATTATCTTTACATCTGTCGGTTTAAGAGATAAGCTAATATAGTAGTTGTTCCACTTCCATCCACAACGATTGGTACTACAATTATTCTAGAATCTAGATTTATATTTTCATTTGATTACTTCTCCTTAAGTTGATGGATTTTGTACCAAAGATTTGCTTAGTAGGTCTTTCATCTATGTCAAAGGTGTTGAAATTACGGCACCACAAAGTCCCTTTTTATTTCCTTATATTTTTACTACTTGCTTTTATGATTGCTAGGGTTTTCCTTGAAGCAATTTCCTTTGGTGAAAAGGATTGAAACAAAGACGAAAATGAATAGGGAGAATAATTAAGTACAAAGCTAAATTTATCCCATTTGCAAACTAAGGTGGAGGATTGGTTTGAAAAGTGCTTTTGGTTTGAGGAAAGCCATAGATAGTGGGTAGACTATGGAGGAAAGGTGGGGGTAGGAATGGGGATGGTACCATTTCAACAAGTTAGACCAAATATAATTTATATAAATGAATTAGTTCAAAAGGGAATAATGCAATGAGTTTAAGAATTTAAGTTATATACATTGCCAGTGTAAAATTTTTTGTTGTGACTGTCTTATCTTCAAATTACAAATTTCATATTTTAAGAAAGCTTACCTCTAAATACCTTTTAGATGATCTGATGATATGTTGATGTTTAGCTTAAAGTATATATATTTCTATGTATATCGTCTCATATTTTACTTTTGTTTCGTGAATTTGGGATGTTAAATGTGTTGATTTATGTTAATTTGATGTGTTTTTATGTGTAGGAATGATTCGGGAGCAATTGGGGGCGAAACGCGCAAGATTTGAGCCAAAACGGACGAAACCGGGAAACATGCGAATTTGGGCACCCAGCCCTACCTGTGGCGCCAAAAACAGTAGGTAAAAATATTGGGGCGCCGTGGAGGGCGCCTGGCGCCGGGCTGGGCGCCGGTGACGCAGATTTTGTCCTATTTTGCCCGGGACACGGTTTATTCGGCCATAGACCTATCCAACACGTATAAAAGCAAGACTAAACATATTTTTGGGGAGGAGGACGCCACTTTTGAGGATATCTAACATACTTTGAAGGAGAATTCACGTGGGGGAACACACACCACGCTTGGAGGAGGCTTCTAACTAGTTTTTATTCTCTTCTCTTCCTTTAGTTTCATAGTTTCTTTGTTCTAGAGTTGTTGGGTGCTACATGAACGTTGTAGTTTGAAGCTTGAATTGTTCTTATTATTTTAACATATTGGTTTATTTATTCAATCTTGCGCTTAATTATTTGATTGCTTGATCACCAATTGAATACTATCTACGAATTTGTTCTTATTATTTTATCATATTGGTTTATTTATTCAATCTTGCGCTTAATTATTTGATTGCTTGATCACCAACTCAATACTATCTACGAATCTAGGATTGAACTCGGGAGAGGGAATTCTAGATTGCATTTAAGATTGAGTAGAGCAAGATCTTAACTCTTAGGGGGAGCGGATTTGCGGTTAGGATAGGAATATACCTAATCGCCTTGCTTGGTTATTATACGGGAATTATAAATGCGTTCTTGTTAATCCTAATTCCATAGGAATATAGGCGTTAGGTTAGCTTGAATAGGCGAGTTGTACTTCGGGAGAAGGCTACGAGCAATATTAACCCTGTCAACCAATAAACCAGATAAATTAATTAGACGATTAGGTGGAAAACTCAACGGGATTATTAGCCAACCCATAGCTCTAAAATATTCACTCACATTGAATTCGGCTTTAAGTTTGTCGTTGTTTTCTTTAATCTCTTAATTTAATACTCTAGATTAATTTTAGTTAAATATTCATACTTTAGAATTCGCTTGAATAGATTAATTGTTTTGGTTTAATTTAGTTGATAGTTAATCACAAGTCCCTATGGGTACGATATCTGGACTTACAATCCTATATTACTTGTCGACCACGTATACTTCCGTGTGCGTTTGGGAGCAACAAGTTTTTGGCGCCGTTGCCGGGGACTTAGAAATTAACTATTCTACTAGATTAGATTTTTACTTTTTGCCTATTCAAGTTTTTATTTTTTATTTTTATCTTAGTTTAATATTTTACTATCTTTGTTGATATGGCATCTTGAAATGATAATTGGTCGAATATTGGTTATTCTTATTTTGGTGATCCATGTCCATATTGTGGAGGACCACACTTTGGGCAAAATTGTGCATCTCAATCTGATGTGTGGAATTTTTGTAATGTATGTGGTTGTCAAGGTGGCCATTGGCATGATTGTCCTAATTCTTATTATCCTTCTCAGAGTTCTTATTATAATGTTTCTAATAATGTTTATGAGTTTGATAGGAGCAATAAAGTGGAGGATATAGAAAGCATGGCTCGTATTATGGACATGATGAGGCAAGTAGTCGAGCTACAAGATGAAAATCGAAAGGCTGCACAAAGAATTAGTGCAGCAATCATGAGAATGAAGGCCGAGGCGGAGGAAGTGGCTGAAGAGAGCGAGTTCCTACCAGAAAATAATTTTGAAGAAGTAGATATAGTGAGCCAATCTTGGCTAGAGGAACAAGCTCAACTGATAAAATCTCAAGAGTTTCTTCGTGATGGTCTTTCAAATATGACAGAACAGCTGATAGATGAAAGAACTGAGCTCAGGCAAGAGATAGACCAATTTGGCTCAGATATCCATGACTTGCATGCTCAATTGAATAAAAAGGTTGAGGCGTCTGATGCCCTACAACCAATTGTTGTGGATACTGGTCAACTTATGGAGCGGAAAGAGGAATTCCAACTATTCGACCAAAATATTATTAATGATGCCAAGGTTGACGAAGAGCTCAAAATTGAGGATGTCAAAAATAATGTAATTTTGGAGTTGGAGCGTATTGGACCTCATTCTAAACACTTTTCAACATTGTGTTTGATTGGTGACATGGGAATTGATCCAGTTGAACATATGAAGGAGTCAATGGATGAGGAACAAAGTGCTTATATTCTGAAATTTGTGATGTCAAGGAGACAAAACGACATCCCGCACTTAAAAGCCAAGAAGTGCAAGATGCGATATTATTTACTTGGTTCCTTTATTTTCACACCACCGCCCCAGGAACGTGACAGAAAAATCGATGCAAAATTGGGCGCGCAATTCATATCCTCAAAGTGGAAGGAAAAGTGGTGAAAGTGATGGCGTCGTGCCGCGACGTTAAATCAAGCGCTTGTTGGGAGGCAACCCAATTTTATTTTTTATTTTTTTCTTTTGTTTATTTTTTTTATTGTGTTATTTCTTTTGTAGTATTATTTTTGTGTTTTGTAGGAGTAGGCGCATGGAATCAAAGCTAATAGGCATGTGTAAAAGCGAGCAGGTGGTTGAAACTAAGTGTGAGGTACCCGCACAAGGGATGATACCAGGGAGAAGTCTGAGTATCCCGTGAGCTGCTAATTCTTCGGCCTTTGGCCTACCAGGGAGTTTCTTTTACCCTCTTATTATTTATAGTGTGCATTGTGGACATTGCACAATTTTAAGTGTGGGGGTGAGGAGATTGTCTGAATGACTTTCTATGCTATTTTAGTTGTGTTAGTTTAATTGAATATTTTTTTTAGAAAAACGGAAAAAAAAATTGACTTTTCCCGACGATGGATCTCCTAGACAGTTTTCTTGAGGGATGTAAGTCTAAAGAGAAAGGCAAAAAAGATTTTCTTTGTAGATAGTGTAGCAATTCCCCCTTGGGTTTTTCTTTGTGCCGCGGTTCTTTTTCAAGGGTTTTGTTTGAACCGGGTGTAGGTAGTTTTTTTTAGGAGAGAAGCCATGGTGATGTGAATTGAATTGAATCAATATCTTCTAACTTTGTCATGCCTTGAGAATAGTGAGTACTTTAGTTGTGACGCTTAGGCTCAATTTTTGACTCTTGTAGAGTACCTTAAATTGTATGATCTTAACTTTGCTTAACTTCTTTGACTAGAGTGTCTTGATGAGTCCAATCCTGAGTGAGTTATGTGCCATGTGTGTGTAAGGTTTTGTGTTATTCTGTGCATTGCATTCGATGTCTAGAACTTGCCCCGTGTGTTTGCNAGTCCGTATTTAAAAACACCAAAAAAGATTTTTTATTTTTAGGATAGTTAGGTAGTATCCCTTGGTTTTTCTTCGGGCCAGTTCTTTTCCAAGGGTGTAGCTCGAACCGGGTACATTATTTTTATTTTTTTTAGGAGTAGTTTAGGAAGAAACTGAGTCGCCCTGAGATACTCATTGACATGGTTGATGCTGGCACATTAGGCTATGCCATACATTCTGTTTTTCCGTATATTTGGTGAATTGTGAAGCCTAAGTAAACTAAATAGCCTATTTTGTGATGCTCTTTCTCAGTTGTTTGACTCGTATGCCACATAGTGCAATATTGCTTAAATTTCTCAATTGTGTGTGCTTGCTTGACTTGAGAGTTGAATAGAACCGTCTTGATTGAGTCATGTGCAACGTGTGTGTGAGGAATTGTGATTTTCTATGCTATCCTGTGCAGTCTAGAACTTGCCCCGTGTGTTAATTGAAGCGAAATTGTAAGTTGTGCTAATCTAGGAGATGACGTAGGCATTTTCTTGCTTGATCATGGATGTGCTTGTCACGTAAAAATAAAATTTTCCGTTGCTAGCCCCTTTGAGCCTATAGACCTTTCTTTTGGCACCCACATTACAAGCCATACTCCTATTTTGTTCTTAATTGGATATTGATTGAACCTTTACCTCCTAAGGCACTTAGGCGCTAAAAGAAGTAAGGTTAGAGATTGGGGAGTAGCTTTTGAGTGGAACCATGGAAGGGACGTTGGTGCACTAAAGTTGAAATTAAAGGTCACTAGCCGATGAACTTTATTGTATGGAGTGTGTGAAAAAGAAAAAAAAAGAGAAAGAAAAATTTAAAGAAAAAAAATGATAGTGAAAGTATGTACAAACATAAAACACCTCCAATTCTTATTGATTTCCGCTAGTGAAAAGTAGAGAAGTGCTTAATTGAAAAGAGTGGCAAGTGATTTGGTTGAGACGAATATGTGCTTGAATTGTAAATGTAGTGTATTAAAGTGCTTAGGAGGGTTAGTCACTATTTCAAGTTGTATCATACCCATTCCTTAGCCTACATTACAACCTAAAAGTCCTAATTGATCCTAGACTTGGCTAGCTTAAATTAGTAGAGATACACAATACGGGCAAGCTTATGGTATGACCACGGGATGCATATGAACTCTTTGTGAGAGTGAGAGAATTTTGTTCAAATTGTGAGATGTCCTTAATCTATATTCAAAAGTGTATTTGAATGTGTGGACTATCTATATTCACTCTTTTGTTTGTTGGTAAGAGCACATGATCTTATGAATGATTGGTGATGTTGTAAACTTTCTTGTTGGGTAAGTGCATGAGTTGAGGGTGCTTAGTGGTTGCAAGTCGGCTCTTGAGGTTGGGTAGTAACAAATAGGTTGTCGGAATTGATTGAATTGAAGGGTTATACTTGGGCTTGCTTAAACGGGAAGAATGTGAATTTTTGTGTGTTCATGCTTGTGTGCCGATATTGATCGTAGTCAAGGGTATAGTGTGGTTAAAAGTTAAGGTGCTCCTCTATGATTGAACCTTGTACATAGTTGGGGGTCTATTAGATAGTCCCATTGCTCAAGGACGAGCAAGAGTCTAAGTGTGGGGTGTTGATGTTTAGCTTAAAGTATATATATTTCTATGTATATCGCCTCATATTTTACTTTTGTTTCGTGAATTTGGGATGTTAAATGTGTTGATTTATGTTAATTTGATGTGTTTTTATGTGTAGAAATTATTCGGGAGCAATTGGGGGCGAAACGCGCAAGATTTGAGCCAAAACGGACGAAACCGGGAAACTTTCGAATTTGGGCGCCACAGGTGGCGCCCAGCCCTACCTGTGGCGCCAAAAATAGTAGGTAAAATATTGGGGCGCCGTGGAGGGCGCCTGGCGCCGGGCTGGGCGCCGGTGACGCGGATTTTGTCCTATTTTGCCCGGGACACGGTTTATTCGGCCCTAGACCTATCCAACACGTATAAAAGCAAGACTAAACATATTTTTTGGGAGGAGGACGCCACTTTTGAGGATATCTAACATACTTTGAAGGAGAATTCACGTGGGGGAACACACACCACGCTTAGAGGAGGCTTCTAACTAGTTTTTCTTCTCTTCTCTTCCTTTAGTTTCATAGTTTCTTTGTTCTAATTGAATACTATCTACGAATTTGTTCTTATTATTTTATCATATTGGTTTATTTATTCAATCTTGCGCTTAATTATTTGATTGCTTGATCACCAATTGAATACTATCTGCGAATCTAGGATTGAACTCGGGAGAGGGAATTCCAGATTGCATATAAGATTGAGTAGAGCAAGATCTTAACTCTTAGGGGGAGCGGATTTGCGGTTAGGATAGGAATATACCTAATCGTCTTGCTTGGTTATTATACGGGAATTATAAATGTGTTCTTGTTAATCCTAATTTCATAGGAATATAGGCGTTAGGTTAGCTTGAATAGGCGAGTTGTACTTCGGGAGAAGGCTACGAGCAATATTAACCCTGTCAACCAATAAACCAGATAAATTAATTAGACGATTTAGGTGGAAAACTCAACGGGGTTGTTAGCCAACCCATAGCTCTAGAATATTCACTCACATTGAATTCGGCTTTAAGTTTGTCGTTGTTTTCTTTAATCTCTTAATTTTATACTCTAGATTAATTTTAGTTAAATATTCATACTTTAGAATTCGCTTGAATAGATTAATTGTTTTGGTTTAATTTAGTTGATAGTTAATCACAAGTCCATGTGGATATGATATCTGGACTTACAATCCTATATTACTTGTCGACCACGTAAATTTGCGTGTGCGTTTGGGAGCAACATATGTATAAAAAAATTATACTGATATACTATTACTTAAATTAACTTGCATGCCATATAAGATACTACATGATAAGGAGTTAAGTGTGTATCTAGGTCAAGGAAAATGGAAGGGGAATGACATGGATTAAGATTAATGATAGATCTCAACAAAAAAGTTTGTTGTGTCTTCACGAAACTTTTTGGAAATATGATGATTTTCTTTAGATTTCACTTTTGGGTCTAGGAGAAAGAATAAAAAGAAAATATAATGAAAGAATCCATAATGCAGTGTCAAACGTTGTACAAATATATACCTCAAAAAAGGAAGATTATATCCCCAAATGAAACTATACTACCTCGGTAAAATTTAACTCTTAGGCTAATACATGTGCGCCACGTTAAAGATATTACGACGTGACAGTTCAGGAGAAGCAACAAGGGAAAATCGAAAAAAGATATCACCTGTCTAAATGCTTTGTAGAATACCAACACTTAGAAATTTTCTTTTGTGTAATTTAACATGTTAGAAATTTACTGTCTCTTCTATAAATTTTTATAGCCCGTTTGGCCAAACTGCAAAAATCAGCTTATTTTGAGAAGTGCTTTTTATCAAAAGTGTTTTTCTCAAAAATACTTTTGGTGAGAAGCAGTTTGTGTTTGGCAAATGAATTTCAAAAGTACTTCTGAGCAGCAATTAGTGTTTGGCCAAGCTTTAAAAAACTGTTTTTAAGTGTATTTTTCTCAAAAGTGCTTTTCAAAAAAATGCTTTTGGAAAGAAGCTACTTTTTTCTGCTTCCCCAAAACTGCTTCTGCTTCTCCTCAAAAGCACTTTTTTTCCTTTCAAAAGCTTGGCCAAACACCTTAATTTTAGAAAAAAAATACTCTTGACCAAAAAAAAAAGTACTTCTGCCTCAAAAGAAGCTTGGCCAAACAGGCTATTAGTGTGGTCCATATATAAAGGAATAAATTATTTATCTTGTCTCCCAAATGAAATAATATCTCAGATAATATTGTGTAGTAATGCATATATGGTAGTTTCTTTGGTGGAAAGAAACAATTTTTATTAGGAGTCCCTAGGGCAATTATAATTTATGGAGGAGTCCTTATGGCTAACGTATCTGCCTAAGAGTCCCTAGCCTACTTATAAATATGCCTGTGTCTCCATCAGTCTGGCATCCTACGATAGGCACAGGCTAGAAGACTCTCTAGGTTTTCTCCTAAAGGTTTCAAAGGCGATTCCCTATAACGCTTGAACAACAATGGCTGAAGATACGTTCCTTGTTTAATTTCCGCTGCGGTGGCTCTGTGTATATGTTTAAATTCAACATTTGGTATCAGAACCTGCCTTTTAGCTGTGTTGTTCAGTATTTGTTAATGGTAATTATGAATATAATTTATCATGTTTGGGTAACAATGAATTCATAAGATGGAATCGAATTTTAGTCGGCAGATTACTCTTTAGTTTTTGGCTTCCGAGTGAGTTGTTATTTACTGCTAAATCTATGAGCTTTATGCATCTCCGTTGACATACTTTGATTTCACCTTTTAAGAACAAGAGAGAAATCTTTGTTATTCTGATGCTTCAAAATAGATCTAGTCTTCTAGATAATTTAGTTTTGGTAAAAGCTTTTGTGAGTTTGTAGGCGAATTTATATGTTTGCATTTATCAGTTGTTCTCATATCTATTGTTTAGCATTTATTGATAATAATTCGTCTGTCTTTTGTGGAAGGGTTGTATGCGAACAATAATACTGATGATGCTAAATACATATTATGTGAAAACGCCTATTGTTTTTTAGAATGGAAAAAAACTGTTTGGTATATACAGAAACATGTTTTAGAAAAGAATTGCTTCATTCTATAAGATTCTTATAATATGTTAATTATAAGAATGAACCTTTACGGTAATATAGCATTCTGCTTATATTCAGAGCCAGTCAACAATACGTCCTTTGGAGATATCTGTAGGTGAAAGGTGTGCCGGTGGCTTACATTAGGGCGATAAAGGATATGTATGCGGGAGCTATGACTTGGGTTAGGACTGCGGGAGGTGACTCAGACCCTTTCCCGGTGGTTATGGGATTACACCAAGGATCGGCGTTCAGCCCGTTCTTATTTGCCCTGGAGATGGACGCACTGACACACCATATCCAAGGAGAGGTGCCATGGTGTATGTTGTTCGCTGATGACATAGTTCTGATTGATGAGACGCGAGGCAGCGTTAATGGGAGACTAGAGTTATGGAGGCAGGTCCTGAGTCTAAAGGTTTCAAGTTGAGTAGGACTAAGACAGAATATGTGGAATGTAAGTTCAGCGACGTGACGGGGGAAGCGGATGTGGAAGTCAGGCTTGACTCACACGTCATCCCCAAGAGAGAAAGTTTTAAGTACTTAGGGTCAATTATCCAGGGAGAAGGGGAGATCGACGGGGATGTTACGCACCGTATTGGGGTGGGGTGGATGAAATGGAGGTTAGCGTCTGGAGTCCTGTGTGACAAAAATATGCCACCGAAACTCAAAGGTAAGTTCTATAAAGTGGTGGTTAGACCGGCCATGTTGTATGGGGCTGAGTGTTGGTCAGTCAAGAATTCACATATCCAGAAGATAAAAGTAGCAGAAATAAGGATGTTGAGATGGATGTGTAGGCACACTAGGCTGGATAAGATTAGGAATGAAGATATTCGGGAGAGGGTGGGCGTGGCTCCGGTGGACAAAAAGATGCGGAAAGCACGGCTTAGATGGTTCGTACACGTGCAGAGGAGAAGTCTAGATGCCCCGGTTAGGAGGTGGGAGCGGTTGGCTTTGGCAGGTACGAGAAGAGGTAGAGGGCGGCCTAAGAAGTATTGGTTTGAGGTGATCAGACGGGACATGGCGCGGCTTCAGATTTCCGAGGACATGGCTCTTGATAGGAAGGTGTGGAGGTCGAGCATTAGGGTTGTAGGTTAACAGGTAGTCGAGCGATTTTCCTCATTGTCCTGGTTTCCCTCTTTTTACCAACGAGTATGATAGTATTTTGTCTAGCTCTGCTAGCGATTTATGTTGTGTTTCACACTTTTGCATAATATTTGCGTTACTGCTTTTCCATTTATTCTCTCACGTTGCTGATAATATTTTTCGGATTTTGTTGTCATAGATCTATTGTCTCTGAGCCGGGGGTCTCCCGGAAATATCCTCTCTACTCCCTCTAGGGTAGGGGTAAGGTATGTGTATACTGTACCTTCCCCACACCCCACTGGTGAAATTTTACTGGGTTGTTGTTGTTGTTGTTGTTGTTGTTGTTGTTGTTGATTATCAAGGTTAATTACTCTGAGATGTCAATTTTAGGTTTTCTTTTACGTAAGGTATTTAGGAGTGGCCACATCATCCTGAATACTTGATGTTATTTAATCACATAAAAGTTTCAGTGATAAAAATTATAATGACATCTATTTAGTCCAGTTATCTCATTATAATGGTAACCCGGCCCTACAGGGAGGTAACTATTTTGGTGAGATTAAATGGAATGAAATAGTAAACTTTTCAGTTTAAAATTGTCTTATGCCCACAGGTACAGATTAATTTTATGTGTTTTGGTTTACTAGTCTAATAAAGTAAAGTAAATTCTATGCAATGATTGCAACCTCTGCCCACATGAGGGTCCAGAATTTACTTAAAATCGGTATTTTACATGATTCACCTTTGATGGATTGTACTTCATAGCTTAAGTATGTTTATCCTTGTTTTGCAGTCTTTACAGCTTTTTCTACCGCTATTTTTAATGAGAATGCTCGCATTCCAATGCTTTCTGGTGACAATTATGCTGAATGGAAGGAGAAAGTCCTTCTCACTTTAGGGTTGTCGGATTTGGATCTGGCACTACGTGGGGTAGAACCCCTATTCCCACGGAATCAAGTCCGCCAGCGGCTAAAGCTATTTATGAGCGATAGGAGCGATCCAATCACTTAAGTTTAATGCTCATAAAAGCTCACATAAGCCAGAGCATTAGAGGCTCTATCTCTAATAGCGATAAGTTCAAAGCTTACATGAAGGTAATTGGTGAACAATTTGTAAGTTCTAACAAGGCATTAGCCAGCACCCTTATGAAGAGGCTCTCGAGTATGACTTTTGATAGAAGTCGTACAATGCGTGAGCATATTATGGAGATGAGAGACATTGCTACTAAACACAAGTCCCTTGAGGTTGATATGTTCAAACCATTTTTTATGGATTTCATTCTCAAATCACTTCCTGCGGAATATGGTCCATTTAAGATTTCTTACAACACAAATAAGGATAAATAGTCAATCAATGAACTTTTGACCATGTGTGTTCAAGAAGAAGAGAGGTTGAAGCATGAGACACCTGAAAGTATTAATATAGTGACTCATGGTAAGAGAAATACAAAGAAGGGCAAAAGTGTTCCCATGAAAAAGAAAAACACCTTTGACAAAGATGTTTGTCGTTTCTGTAAGAAGAAGGGATACTAGAAGAAGGATTGCCTGAGATACAAGAAATGGATTGAGAAGAAAGGTAAATTTACCTTTGTATGTTATGAATCTAATTTACTGAAGTTTCTGATAATACATGGTGAATTGATTATGGTGCTACAATTCATATTGCCAAGATCACATGGGGCTTTCTAACTCAGAGGAAGCCGATAGCAAGTGAACAATACGTCTATTCTGGCAATAGGACATGTTCAAATGTGGAAGGCATGGGAACTTATAGGTTCATTTTGAAGGATGGTTTCACTTAGATTTGAAAAATACTTTTTATGTTCCAGAATATTCTAGAAATTTAATTTCTCTTTCAAGACTATCAATTAGTGGATATGATTTGAATTTTCATTATCCTTCTGTGAATCTTGTGAAAGAAAATAAAGTTATTGGTTTTAAAAATTTGAATGGAAATTTATATAAACTTGAGCTAGACCCCACATTTGAATGCAATGTTTTAACTTCGCATGACAAAGAAATTGGCACTAAGCGATGTATTATCAATGAGAACTCATCAAGTCTTTGGCACAAGAGATTGAGACACATCTCTATTGATAGAGTCAAAAGGTTGGTTAGTGATGGAGTTCTAAAAGCTCTTGATTTCTCTGGCTTTGGGACTTGTGTGGAATGCATAAAAGGTAAGCAGACCGATAAATTAACTAAAGGTGCCAAAAGGAGTTCTTAAAAGATCATACATACAGACATATATGGACCTTTTCCTACTCCTTGCTTGAATGGTGAGAGATATTTTATCTCATTTATTGATGACTATTCAAGATATATGTATCTCTATTTTATGTTTAATAAATCAGAAGCACTTGATGCTTTTAAAGTTTACAAAACAGAAGTAGAGAAACAAACTAGTGCTCAGATCAAAATTGTAAGATCTGATAGGGTGGAGAATATTATGGTAGGTACACAGATAAGGGTCAAGTTAAGGGTCCATTTGCTGAGTTCCTTGAAAGTGAAGGTATAATTGCCCAATATTACCATGCCAGGAACACCAAAACAAAATGGTGTGGCAGAAAGAAGGAATCGGACATTAATAGACATGGTAAGAATCGTGATTAGCAGAACAAGTTTACCTTTATCCTTATGGAGTGAAGCCTTAAAAACTTATGTGTATATTTTAAATAGGGTTCCATCTAAGGCTGTCTCCAAGACACCTTTTGAGCTATGGAAAGGATGGAAATCCAGTTTAAATCGTTTACACGTTTGGGGATGTCCAACTGAAGTGAGAGTCTATAACCCACAACTAAAAAAATTGGATGAAAGAACAATAAGTAGTTATTTTATAGGCTATGCGGTTAACTCTAAGAGATTTAGGTTTTATTGTGCTTCTCATTCTCCTAAAAATTTTGAGGTTAGAAATGCTAAATTTCTTGAGGAACATGAAGAAAATGGAGTGGTTTGACTCAAAAGGTGAAATTTGAAGAAATACGAGAACCACCTGTGGTACCATTATTTATTGGAAACTTGAATGTTGCTCAGAAAAATTCTCATGAATTATCTAAACAACAAGTTCAAGAGCCACCACCACTTGAGGGGCCACATGAAGATCAACCCGCTTTACCTGAACCCACTAAAGAAGTGTTTGAACCAGTGAGAGTGAGCAAATCCTCAAGAGTTCGAAAACCAGCAATTTCTAGTGACTATGTTATATATCTCCAAGAGTCTGATTATGATATTGGACTAAAATATGATTCATGCTCGTTTTCACATGCCATGAGTGGAGAAAGCTCCACACTTTGGTATAATGCTTTGAAAGAAGAGTTAGAATCTATGGCTAAAAATAAAGTCTGGGATCCCGTCGAATTACCACAGGGATCCTCTACTACAGGTTCCAAGTGGGTCTTTAAAACAAAAAGAGACTCATCTGGTAATATCGAACGATATAAAGCCAGATTTATATCCAAGTGTTTTACTGAAAGGGAAGGCATTGATTACCATGAAACCTTCTCTCCAGTATCAAAGAAGGATTCATTGAGAATAATCATGGCATTAGTAGCTACTTTTGATTTACAGTTACATCAAATGGATGTGAAAACAAATTTCCAGAATGGAGATCTTGAAGAGGAGGTATACATTCGTCAACCTGAAGGATTTTGTGATAAGGACAAAAGTCACTTGTTTGCAAGTTGAATAAATTCATTTATGGGCTAAAGCAGGCTTCCCGCCAATGGTATATTAAATTTCATAATGTTGTTTCTTCATTTGAATTTAAGGAGAACATCATTGACCAGTGTATATACCTTAAGATAAGTAGGAGCAAATATAGTTTTCTAGTCTTATATGTGAATGACATTTTGTGTGACACCTTAGGCGAATCCCACATCGACAAAATATAGAAGGGATGATGGGTATATAAGTAGATAGGCCTTAGACTCTAGTGACACGTTTTAAATCTGTGAGGGCCTAGGCCTAGAGCGGACAATGACACTAGCAGGCAGGGCTCTTACATATGGTACCAGAGCCACTCCGCGTGCAACCTTGAACGATGGTGGGGCAAACCTCAGCGAGGACGCAGAGTACCTAAGGGGGGTGTATGTGACACCCTAGGCGAATCTCACATCGACAAAACATGAGAGAGATGTTGGGTATATAAGTAGACATGACTTAGACTCTAGTGACGCGTTTTAAACCTGTGAGGACCTAGGCCCAGAGCATACAGTATCACTAGTGGGCTAGGCTGTTACATTTTACTTGCAAGTAGTGATTTGGGATTCTTTCACAAGACTAAATAGTTCCTTATCCAGAATTTTGAGATGAACGATATGGGTGAAGCCTCTTATATCATTGGCATAGAGATTCACAGAGACATATCCCAAAGATTACTTGGACTATCTCAAAAGGAGTACATTGAAAGAATTCAGGAAAGATTCGGGATGAAGAGTTGTTCACCTATAGCAGCACCCGTCATTAAAGGTGATAAATTTTCATTGAATGGATGTCCACAAAATGCACTGGAAAAGGAGCAAATGAAAGACATTCCCTGTGCTTCGCTTGTTGGGAGCTTTATATATGCACAGGTCTGTACTAGACCTGATATTGCTTTTGCAGTAGGAATGCTTGGCAGATATAAAAGTAATCCTGGTATTGACCATTGGAAAGCTGGTAAAAGGTTTTTGAGATATTTGCAAGGAACCAAGGATTTTGAGCTCACATCCAAATACTCTGACTCATTGGAGGTGATTGGATATTTAGACTCTGATTTGGGTGGATGCAAAGACTCTGGTAAATCCACTTCAGGATACATTCCTTCTTGCTGGAGGTGTTGTGTCTTGGAGAAGTGTCAAGCATACCATTGTTGCAACATCTACAATGGAAGCTGAATTTATAGCATACTATGAAGCTACATCACATGCGTTATAGTTGAAAAACTTTATTTCCGGTCTTAGGATTGTTGATTCCATTTCAAGGTCATTGAGAGTCTTATGTGATAATTCAATTGCAGTGTTCTTTTCTAAGAATAATAAAAGTGGCAGCCGAACCTAACACATCGACATTAAGTACTTGATGATTAGAATCTATGTGAAAAAGCAAGATGTGAGTTTTGAGCATGTTAGTACTACTTTGATTATTGTTGATCCTATGACTAAAGGTCTGCAGGCTAATATTTTCAAGGATCATGTAACCCATATGGGTCTTAGTAGCTCAATTTAGCCTTGCTTTATTCTCTAACAGTTTGTCTAGACATTATGTTTATTTTGATATACATGACAGTGCACACTTTGGTTTTTCATGTATTATTTTGTGATCATTGGATCAATAAATTTGGACTCTGAATGACTTATATTAAGTTCATTCATAAAGTTGTTTGACACTTGTTGGAACATATTGTACATTGTAATACATGGAAGGAATTATTTTTTTAAGAGCATGACCGCCATGATTCATGTGATGATATGTTCTAGCTAAAGTGATTGTTGCATAACTTTTAGTTGAGTGATAAAGTCTATGGCCATATTATATGTTTTTCTCTTAGAAAGGATTATCTGGTTTTAATATGTGCGCCAAGGGGGAGAATGTTAGAAATTTACCGTCTCTTCTAGAGGCTTCTAGTGTCCCCCACATATAAGGTAATAAATTATTTACCTTATCTCCCAAAGAAAATAATATATCAGATAATATTCTATTGTTATGCATATATTGTAGTTTCTTTGACGGAAAGGAACAATTTTTATTAGGAGTCCCTAGGGCAATTATAATTTATGGAGAAGCCCCTAGGGAAAAGTATCTGCCTAAGAGTCCCTAGCCTACTTATAAATATGCTTGTGACTCCATCAGTCTGGCATCCTACGATAGGCACAGGCTAGAAGACTCTCTAGATTTTCTGCTACAGGTTTCAAAGGTGATTCCCGATCACGCTTAAACAACAATGGCTGAAGGTACGTTCATGTTAATATTCCGTTGTGTAGGCTCTGTGTATGTATTTTATTCCTACGTAACAATCTTATTATGTTATTTATCAGGAAAAGATGAACTTAATAGGAAAAAATTCCTTGTCCGTTGCCAATACATTAACATTGACAGAGACGAGACTTTTCCTTGGATAGTGCTATGATACGGTAATTTCTATTCCAGCAGACCAAAAAAAGTCTACTCCTATTTGATATTTGCGAGTGAGAAAAAATATGCATGTTATTTTTTAGATGGGATGCAAAATCTGCATAATTAGGTCATACGTGTCAATATGTCAGAGTTTGATTTTTTTTTTCCCAACATTGTGTGCTCCACTTCTTAAATCAGAAGGAACGAGAAAATGTGTCAGCTCGTATATTTTTAGTACCAGCTTTCAGCGAACCCAAAAAAAAAAAAAAAAAGGATTCCAAGGACATCTAGGAAGTTACATTACAAATTAAAACAGCTGAGTGCTGACCCTGAACAAGGTTTAATTAATTTTCTGATTATAGCATCTTATCCTGTTGTATTTTTGTGAAGAGAAGACATAATTCACAGGCCTCAAGTGCATGGCCATTAGAATTTGTGATCTTTGGACCACTTGAGTTTTGACCGTGAGGACTTGTTTGTTTGTTTTCACCAACAAACCTATTACCTTGTAAACGAGATTTCCGTGAGATGATGCAGACAAATATATGCATGTCATTATTCTCCAACATCTACTGTTACGAGGCAGAGAATTACTTCGCCTGCAAAAGGAAAAGTTCATGTAATTGAAAGGAAAATTAAAAAGAAAAGACAAGAAAAACTTATATAAAGAGGGGAAACAAGAATAAAGTTAAAAAAAAATTGAAAAACTAAAGGCTGTCTTGATAAAGCGAGGGAGTAAAATTCAAGATTTTGAAAGAGCTGGGTGAGAAAAGTATACATATATTACTAAGGGGAGAAGGAGATGTACAGCCGACTCTTTCTCGTGGGACCAAAAACAAAGACAATTTTAGTTATGCCAATTCGAGAGCTCTCTTTCACATTTCCTACTTGTTTATGGCGGATTCTCTTTTCTTCGTCAACTCCATCTTCATTAATTAAAGTTAAATATCCTTCTTGGTTTTGAGAAAGTTACTGTATGGTCAAAATCTGATAAAAGGAATTCTACTTAAGGAAGAACGACTAAGAAGCAACCAAGCCGAAGTCACGTATAGGAAGCAACATACCGGCGAAGTGATTTAGCTACGGGCGAGGTCGAGCACTCAATTCGGCCCGAACGGCTAGTTCAACACTTAGACATTTTAGAGAAATATTCTACGGGATATTCCAAGAATTTAGGTACTCCGATTAAGGACCGTTGAGTAGAGAAAGTGTTTTGTATAAATATCATGGGAGAAAGTAACATAAAGGGGGGGCTGAGAAGAAGACACACGCACAAACATATACATCTCTGAAAAGATGAAGATGTTCCCTAACCTCAGGTTCCTCGCCGAAAAAGGAGATAAAGAGCTTAGAATCTTGGTATTCATCTATAATTCAATTTTATCAAATGTATTGAAGTCGGTCTTGTTCAAGTGGTGATTCTTTTTCTTTATGTATTTCTCATTATCATTTGATATTATTGGAGCAATCATCTATTTCTTACATCGTGAGATTCAATCCCAGCTGTAATCATATTTTATGTCAATTATGCCTGTTTATTCGTATCTTCTATCTCACATCTAGAATATATTATCTGTAACGACCCGGCCGGTCGTTTTGAGAATTTACGCCCCGATCCCTTATTAATTGCTTTCCCCGTATTTATTTCTGCTATTGTGGTTTGCCTGAAAGATTCATTTTGAGTTTCGAAATATTCTGGGACACTTAGTCCTTAAATGAGAGTTTAAGCTTTAGAATTTGGACCGTAGTCGGAACAGTGTGAAGACGGCCTCGGAATGGAATTCCGTCGATTCTGCTAGCTCCGTTGGTGATTTCTGGCTGAGGGGCCGTGTTCGGATTGTATTTTTGAGGTCTGTAGCTTATTTAGGCTTGAAATGCCAAAAGTTGAATTTTTGAAGTTCCGGATCGATAGTGAAATTTTGATATCGGGATCGGAATCCGATTCCGAAAGTTGGGATAGTTCCGTAGTGTTGAATTTGACTTGTGTGCAAAATTTGGGGTCAATCGGACATGGTTTGGTTGGTTTCGGCATCTGTTGTAGGATTCTTGAAATTTCATGTTCTTTAGGCTTGGATTGGAGGGTGATTCGTGGTTTTAGCGTTGTTTGATGTGATTTGAGGGTTGGACTAAGTTCGTATGCTGTTTTAGGATTGGTTGGCATAATTGGTTGAGGTCCCGGGGGCCTCAGATGAGTTTCGGATGCTTAACGGAAGTTGAATTGGACTTAGGAAATTTCTGATCTTTGCTGAACCTGTTGGTTTCGCACCTGAGGAGCTTGGACCGCAGGTGCGGCGCCGCAGAAGCGGGCTAGCAACTGCAGATGCAGTCTAAGGCATAAGGGCAATAGGTCGCAGATGCGGCTCAAGGATCGCAGAAGCGGAACCGCATATGCGAGGTAAGGAGCGCAGGTGCAGAATCTGGCCGTTTAATGAAATTCCGCAGGTGCGGAGTGTTGGCCGCAGAAGCGGGACCGTAGGTGCGGTTAACCCCTCGCAAAAGCGAAAATCGCTGGGCAAAAAAGAGAGAAATCGAGGGTTTGAGTTCATAACTCTAAAAATCGAATTGGAGCTCGGTGGAAGGCGATTTCTAGATAGATTTTGAAGGAGAAAGATTGGGTAATGAATTCTAACTCTAATTTGGTTCCAATATATTAATCTATTGTTAGTTTTATTATTTAATTTCGGATTTGGGGTGAAAATTGAAAAAAATTGAGAAAAGTTCTTAGGCCGAATTTTGGAATTTTGATCGAGATTTTGGTATGGGATTTGAGTGATTTTGGTATGGTTAGACTCGTGATTGAATGGGTGTTCATAATCCGTAATTTTTACCCGATAACGAGACGTGGGCCCGAGGAGGATTTTTGGGCGTTTTCTATTTTCTTGCCTTAGCTTCGATTCCTTTAGCTAAACTCGTTGTTTGTAGTTATAGTTACATTATGAAATTGATTTGATTAGATTTGGGCCACTCGGAGTTGGATACTCGTGGCAAGGGCGTGATTTCGAATTGATTGAGCTTGGTTCGAGGTAAGTGGCTTGCCTAACCTTGTGTGGGGGAACTCCCCTCGGGATTTTTGGTACAGTGGTTATATGAATGCCGTGTACGTGAGGTGACGAGTGCGTACACGTGCTAATTGTTAAAAAAAACCCATTTTTATTAAGTAAATATCTGTGTTTTCCTTTAATCGAGCAATACTTGTACTTGAAGTTTCCTGTTTAGCTTAGGAAAGCATGATTATGTGACTTAACTGCCTTAACTGCTTTACTTGGTTTCTGTGTAGCATGTTTAGGGTAGAAATTCCTGTTTTCTTGAATAGACTGTTGATCCTTTCTTGAGACTGTTGTGTGTTTACTTTGGGACTACGGGACGGTATCCCGGGAGATTCCCCTTGTTTGTTTACTATGGAACTACGAATCGGTATTCTAGGAGATCCCCACTGCACCTTTATATTTGGGACTACGGGACGGTATCCCGGGAGATCCTCCTGTACTGGTTATTTACTTTTGGACTACGGGACGGTATCCCGGGAGATCCTCGGCATATTTATGTTTGGGACTACAGGACGTCATCCTGGGAGATCCCTTGTTGTTACCACTGCTTACTGAGTTATTTCCTTTATGAGATTTCACCTTTATTTGACTGTTAGCATATTAAATTACACTGTCACGTTCTATACTATTTTACCTTATTATATATTTATATAACCAGTAGGGCCCTGACCTTCCTCGTCACTACTCGACCGAGGTTAGGCTTGGCACTTACTGGGTACCGCTGTGGCGTACTCATGCCCTTTCCTGCACATATTTTTCGTGTGCAGATCCAGGTTCTTCTACTCAGCCGTACCATCAGTGAGACGAGGCAATTTCAGAGACTTCGAGGTATATCTGCCGCGTCCGCAGACCTAGAAGTCCCTTTCTACTCTTCCTACTATTATAGACTTTTCCCTGTATTTCCTTTGTTATTAGTTTTCCGGAATTAGAATCCTTATGTAATTTCGTTAGCTTGTGATTCATGAGATTTTGGATTTTGGGAGTGTTTTGTTCAGTTTAAAAGAGTGTTACTGTATACGCCGAGCGGCATTGTAACTTTCTTCATTGTATTACTCGTAATTTGCTAGTTTGGTACCTTTTAAATTCTTTTCCGCTAATTTTTAGGCTTACCTAGTCGTAGAGACTAGGTGCCGTCACGACAGTTCATAGAGGGAGAACTTGTGTCGTGACATTATCTCTGGCTAGGATTTGCCCCAAATCTTTTTTCTTAATTAGTTTAACAAAAAGGCCTAATACTTTTTGGTCAAATAATTTGGCGCTGTCTGTGGGGAATTTTCTAGCCAAAATTTTAGTTTCCTCTAGATCTAAAGTCAGTCAGAGTTCCACTTCCCGGTTGTCGTAGCCTCGCCCTCTCATTACAAACACCGATTTGAGAAATTTGTAGGCAAGTTTTTGAAATAACCAAACCAACGAAGGTCAGATCTTTGCATGAGATCGAAATTATGTTTGATATCTATACGAAAGCCACGTCTTGTGATGGGTTTGGTACGTCGTGAGTATGAGTTGTCAAAATAGGATTATGGCCACTACGCACTGAGCACGTCCTCAATCCTATTTGCTATATTAACGTTAGATACCAATCTATACTTTATGCACACTGCCCCCTCTCTCTTAGGAAGGGATGATAGCTTATTGTGCAATTCATTAAAATAACAAGCTAGTCCTGCTCGTACGTACGGAGTATAACTTATGTTTACCTTATTTTTGTGCACCTGGGACTGGATCGGACCGGGACTCGAACTCGTGATCCCAACGGGCAAAGTAATTTGTCAGCCCATAAGATGCCCAGACTCGACCAACGGCGAAGCTAAGAACGAGGCTGAGATCAAATCTAAAGCCAGCATTCGAGTACGGGGCAAAACGGGTCGTTTTACAATGCCCCTCTCCCCTCGCCAACCAAGCAGGTCAAGGTAACAAACGATTTCGTTTAGGTTTAACTTGTTGCTTTTCTTTTGGATTGGGATAGGAACAGGAGCATTCTCCCAGATGCGCGAACAAGGAACAAACACCGTCAAAACAACACACAAGGAAAACGTTCCGCACCATATCATCCTGCATGCAACGGTAGAGTAACCCCCCCCCCCCCCGTCAACGAGTTGGTACTTACCGCCATAAAGGGAAAAGCCTGTATAGACTGGGACTAGATCACCAGCCCGGAAATATACGAATCTCTCCAACGAGTTGGTACTTAACGCCATAAAGGGAAAAGCCTGTATAGACTGGACTGGGTCACCAGCCCGGAAAATATACGAATCTCTCCAACAAGTTGGTGCTTAACGCTACAAAGGGAAAAGCCTGTATATACTAGGAATGGGTCACCAGCCCAGAAAACATATGAATCTCTCCAGCATGCAGACAGAACACAAGTGCGTGAAACTCACCCACGCGTTTGCCAAAGCAACTATGCGACGATACAACTAGCTAAAATTTGATCTCGTCCAAACATTAAGACGTCCCAAAGCGTGAGGAAGACATTCATCGCCCCGCCTATCGACTACTTCTCTAGGCCGAGCAATGAAGGGACTAGACAAACTGGGACTCTTCGAATGTACGTACGGATCGAACGGAAACATGTAATATTCTCCAATGAATAAACAAAGCAGTATGACATTCTTACACAATGACAAATGTACACAATCACGCAAACACAAAGGAAATATACATTCGATCTCACTTGAACTATTTTCTAAGATAATTTCGACCTCGGTCGAATCACCAAGTTAAATTCGACCTCGCTCGAATTAACATAAATTCGACCTCGCTCGAGTTAACATACATTCGACCTTGCTCGAGTTAACATACATTCGACCTCGCTCGAATTAACATACATTCGACCTTGCTCGAATTGACATACATTCGACCTCGCTCGAATTAACAAGTCTAATTTCGACATCACTCGAATTAGCAAGATAATTTCAATCTCACTCGAATCACCAAGTTAAATTCGACCTCGCTCGAATTAGCAAGTTTAATTTCGACCTCACTCGAATTAGCATTATAATTTCAACCTCGCTCGAGTCACCAAGTTAAATTCGACCTCGCTCAAAGTAACATAAATTCGACCTCGCTCAAATTGACATACATTCAACCTCGCCCGAATTAACAGTCTAATTTCGACCTCGCTCGAATCAACAAGTCTAATTTCGACCTCACTCGAATTAACAAGACAAATTCGACCTTGCTCGAATCAACAAGTCGAAATTCGGCCTCATTTAAATTAACTACCGAAAGACAGGGACTCATTGTGAAATGATCCAAAAAAATTGAAAAGGAAAAAGAAGGAAAGGCTAAAAACATACACTCAAGGACAAGTCAACCGTTCCATTCAAAAAAAAATAACGCCTTACAAAGGGCCAAAAGGGCCCCCCCACCAAACTAAATACAGAAAATGCTAAATACAGAAGGAAAAATTGAGTACAAAAGCCTCACTCGGCATTATCCTCATCTCCACTGTCATCCTCTCCATTGGAGTGTTCATCATCGAAGGTAGGCCCGTCCTCGGCCTCGTCAACTCTACCGGCCTCCAGCATCGCGGGGTCATAAGTGCAAGCAAGTCGAGCCTCACGCGCTTTAATACCAGCTTCTTCGATAGCGGCTTCAAGAACATTCCCCGCTGCCAACAATCCCTTATATATGACTCGATGAGCCTCAGCGTGGACCCACATCTCATACAAAGAGCGAGGAACATCAAAGGAGGCGGGCGCAGGAGGAGTCAGAGCCAACAATTGCGCCCTCTCAGCCTCGAGAGCTGTAATTTGATCATCCAGGCTCGAGACGTCTCTCTCAAGCTCGCCAATCCGTTCATCAAGCCGTGCCTCCTTCAGAGCGCTTGTTTCCGCTCAGTTGCGCGTTCAGACCTGAGAACGCGGATAGAATCTTCTAGTGCCGCAGCCCTCGCCAAGGCTACTACTTGGGCCCCCTCAGCCCTCTCTAGCTCGGTCGCCTTCCCTTCCAATTCGTTCGCCTTCTCCGCCAATTCAACACTTAGACCAGCGACCCTAATATCACTCTGCTCAAGCTCTGCCCGTAGGGCCACCACTTTCGTCTGAAGATCACCACACTCAGCTGCAGCACCCTTGCCCACCTCGAGCTCTTCTTCTTTAGCCCTAAGCAGCCCCTCAAGTTCGCTGCATCTGCCCATAGACCGCATTAGGTCCTCGTCTTTCCGCTCCAATTCCTCCCTAAGGGATTGAGGATCGCCGTCCGCCCTGAGTTGTGCATGCATCTCGCGGCACTTGTCACGGTATCGGTGGTATTTTGAAACCATTTTCTGAAAAATGGCAGCTCGCCTCTTCTCGCGGCGGATACTCTCAATCTCCGAAATGAAGGTCTGAAAAAAGAAAAGAACAAGAAGAGAAAATTAGCAAGAGTGGAAGACGTAAAATGAAGAAAGCAATATACTCACCCTCAAAGCCATTACGGCTACGCCCCGTGATAGGCCACCATTGCTGATCTCCTGAAGGGCCCTGCTTCCAGTAGCAGAACAAAGAAGGGAAAATTGGGGCACCAGGCTCACCGTGTCATCCAACTAATCGCACTCTGGAGCAATCTCAATCACGCGGGAGGAGTCATCCATTACCGCCTCCACCCGAGTGAATCCCGCCTCAAACATGCGTATGTCCTCGGGGTCAATATCTGAACCGGACTCATACTCGTCAACAACTACGCCCTTTGCCCTCTCGATGGCCGAAGAGGGAGAACGAGCCTATTGTGAAGTCGATGGATCACTCGAAATGATCATAGCGACCTCCAAGTTCTACCCCTACCACGGTAGACTCCCCCACGCCAGAAACGGGCACCACCTCCACACACGAGGGGGATACGGTCTCCTCACCTAAATTAGCATCACCAGCAGGCTCAGGCACTGCCAACACGGGGTCGCTCCTTGAAGGCCCCTCGATCCTGGGTACCCTATCGGCCCTTATTCTCCACCTCTTTAACAGGGCATCTTCGATGTCGTCCTGAGACGACTCTGTAACGATGCAACCGGCCGTTTTCAGCTTTTGCACTTCGCTCGCCAGTTCACGGGCATGGCTAACCCCATCTGATGTATTATGACTTATGTAAATCATCGGTTTTGGTTTTCAGGGTAATCGGAATGGTTTTGGAAGAACAGTTCCACGTTTGAAGCTTCAAATTCGAAAGGTTTGACCAAGTTTTGACTTGTTAGTAAATGATCTCGGATTGAAATTTATATGATTTGGTTAGCTCCGTTAGGTGATTTAGGACTTAGAAGCGTGATCGGAATGTATTTTGGAGGTCCGTGGAAGGTTTAGGCTTGAATTGGCGAAATTGAAATTTTGGCGTTTTCCGGTTGATTGGTGAGATTTTGATATAGGTGTCGGAATGGAATTCCGGAAGTTGCATTAGGTTCATTGTGTCAAATATGATGTATGTGCAAAATTTCAGGTCATTCGGACGAGGTTTGGTAGACTTTTTGATCAATAGAGGAATTCGGAAGTTTTTGGAACCTTAGGCTTGAATCCGATGTGATTTGGTTGATTCGATGTTGTTTGAGGTGTTTTGAAGATTGGTATAAGTGTGGATAGTGTTATATGACTTGTTTGTGCTTTTGGTTGAGGTCTTGGGAGCCTCGGGGTGATTTCGGATGGTTGACGGGTGATTTTGAGTTCGGTTAGGCAGCTGAAGTTTTCTGTTGCTGTCATAGCCGAACCTGCGGCTAGGGGACCGCAGGCGCGGACTCGCAGAAGCAGATTTTGGAGCCGCAGAAGCGGCCAGGAGAGGGGATGGCTGGGACCGCAGAAGTGAGGTCCTGGTCGCACCTGCGATTGCGCAGGTGCGAATTTCTTTGCGCAGATGCGGCCCTTGGAGTTTTAAGTGTTTTGCGCAGAAGCGCACCTGGGACCGCAGGTGCGAATCCGCAGGTGCGGTTTTGCTAGGTGAGAATATATATTTGGTTCTTCACGATTTTGAGTGGTTTTTCACCATATTTCATTCGGGAGAAAGCTTTGGAGAGCAAATTGAAGAGGGAATTCAATAGGGTTTCGTGGAGGTAAGGTTTTTGGACCCTAAACTTGTTTCTATGATGAATTTTAACATTTGTAAGCTTGAAATCTATGGAAATCAATAGCAAATTTGAAGTTAGGGCTTGGAAATTGGAGACCTAAATCTAGGGATTTGAGAGGTCGTTCGTGGTCGTTTTTGATGTATTTGATATGTACGAACTCGTGAGAGGATAAGGATTATATTGATGTGATTTTTATCGGATTCCGAGACATGGGCCCGGGGGCCAGGTTTGGCCAATTTCGGGATTTTTTGTATAAATTGGATATTTTCGAGTGGGCTTTGTTCCCTTAGCATATTTTGATGGTATAAACCTGTTTTTGGATAGATTTGGAGCATCCGGAGGCCGATTCGAGAGGAAAAAGCATCGCGGGCTAGAGTTTGGACCGGATAGAGGTAAGTAATGATCGTAAATGTTGTTCTGAGGATATGAAACCCCGGATTTCACATCGTTGTGCTATTTGGAGGTGACGCACATGCTAGATGACGAGCGTGGGGTCGGGCACCGTTGGGGATTGTGACTTGGTCCATCCCATACGACTATTAAGTCGCGTAGTTTACTTGGAAACTATTTGATATTGTTATATTTAGGAAAATATTATTGTGTTTGGGGCTAAATGCCGTGTCTGGGCCTTGTGCCAATTGTTTGGACCCTTAGGGGCTTTTACTACTGCTTTTCCTCACTGTATTGGTTTAATGTGTACACTCAGTCATGTTATGTTCTTAATGTTTTCATAACTCGGTTTTATTCACTCCTTTTGTTTTCATAAATGATTTTGAGCCGAGTACTTGTTTTACTGTCAGCCCGAGGGGCTTGAGTGAGATCTGACTGAGTGAGGCCGAGGGCCTGTGTTGTGAGGATATCATGGGATCGGGCTGCGCGCCGCAGCATGTGGTACTGAATTGTGATATATGAGAGGCCGAGGGCCTAATTTATTTTGCCACGAGGTGGCATGTGATTGATATGAGGCCGAGAGCCTGTTTGATTATGCCACGAGATGGCTTGATATTCCGCTTGGGCTGTATGGGGCCCCTCCCGAAGTCTGTACACCCCCAGTGAGCGCGGGTACCCAGTGTGTGTGATGTGTTGTAACCCGAAGGGCTGTTGTTATTTCATATTGAATCTCGAGGGGCTGTTCTTCATCTATGTTTCCCGAGGGGTGGTTCTTGATTCATGTTATGCCCGAGGGGTTGATTACGAGTGATTGCGAGGTAGCCTGAGGGGCTAGTTCTGTTGATATTATGCCCGAGGGGCGGTTTATGGCACATGTTTTGCCCGAGGGGTTGTTTACGTTTCTATCATTTTTACTCACTGTTTTTATCACTCGTTTGAAACTATTGAAAGTTGTTTTCAAAAGGTTTTTAACTGAAATTGAGAATGATTTACGAAGTAAATGATTTCTGTACTATTTTGAAAATGTACTGCATTTGCTGTAGCGTTATGACGTGGCTTACGTTTTTTCTTATTGCTCAGCTTTCATTTACTTTATTACTTACTGAGTTGGCGTACTCACATTAGTCCCTGTACCTTGTGTGCAGATTCAGGTATTATTTTGAACCCGGTAGCGGGTGTTGATTGCTCAGTGCCAGAGTCATTGGAGTTAGCAAGGTAGCTGCCCGACGTTCGCACCACTGCTTTTCTCCCTCTTGTCTTCCTTAGACTGTATTTAGTACATTTTTTTTTGACTCTTAGTTGTATTCAGACCTTAGTAGATGCTCGTGACTTGTGACACCCCGATGTCGGGCTTGTGTATTTATTCCGCATTATTCATTTAGAATATATATATATATATATATATATATATATATATATATATATATATATATATATATATATATATAT
>NC_031998.1:45893640-45894848 GCF_001879085.1 Nicotiana attenuata
ATATATATCTGATTAATTAAAGGCTTAAAAGTGATTGTTATTGATTAAATGGTTAATTCGGGAGTTGTGTCGACTGGCCTAGTTTCACGATAGGCGCCATCATGACCGGGNACAAGTTGGTATCAGAGCCTAGGTTACATAGGTCTCGCGAGTCATGAGCAGGTTTAGTAGAGTCTCGCGAATCGGTACGGAGATGTCTGTGCTTATCCTCGGGAGGCTGCAGAACCTTTAGGAAAAACTTCACATTCTTGAATTCTTATCGTGCGTCCTTGATTCAGCTTAAAATGCAACTCTTTGAATTCCTTCCACGCATTCGTATGCGCGCATGAGTGTTCAGTACCATATGTGCATCGATGGCTTGTGAGTCCCTGATCGAGGGGCGAGATGTGATCTCTGTGTGTTGATGTTGGGCCAGTCTGGAAGACTTGAAGCCGGAATTTTGCCTATAGCTTGAGCCCTGAGCTGTTGATTGCGCGAGCGCGTGTTTCTGGATCTATATGTTCGATTGTGTCCCTATTAAGGGAAGTGATGATTGGATAGTTACGTGATGAGTGTGATGTGACTGTGAGATGTGTTCATATGAACTGAATGAGACGAGAAAGGTCTGGTTTGGGGCAACAAGAACTATTTGGTGTTTGATTTCCATTGTGATTTGATGTATAGCCCCGAGTTGTGGGTGTGATGAAGGATCTTTTCATGTTTCCTCATTGGGAAGCAAAATAGATTTCACGTTGTGGTATGAGTTCAGACTCAGGAAGATTAAGTGACTGCGTAATGTTTATAACGGTAGAAGGGTATAAGAGATGTTAGTTTGAAGCAAAGCAGGTGGGAGTGTTCTGAAGTTTGTGTGATCCTTTTGCTGTTTGTTGGAAGACCTCTTGTACCAGTGAAATATATGTGTTGCAATTTGAATTTGGATCGCTTAAAAGAGTGGACTTAACTGTTACGAGGGTGAATGCGAGATTTGTAGAAGATTTGAAGTCTTAGATGGTTTGTGTTGCATGAGCTTATGAAGGATTGAGTTTAATCTCACTATGGTATTATGGCAGTAGTAGAGTATACGCATTATGAGTTATTGTGTGTTTGGATCTATGGCTTTGAGCCAAGTGGGGGAGTCTGCTATTGATTAGTTGATTGCACGGTTATGTGCTATGTTGGTTCCAGTTTGAGGCGTACTGGTGAATCAGTTATGGCTTACGGAGGTTGAG
>NC_031998.1:45894873-45946050 GCF_001879085.1 Nicotiana attenuata
ATTTTTGAGCCGAGTACTTTTTACTGTCAGCCCGAGGGGCTTGAGTGAGATCTGACTGAGTGAGGCGAGGGCTTGTGTTGTGAGGATATCATGGGATCGGGCTGTGCGCCGCAGCATGTGGTACTGAATTGTGATATATGAGAGGCCGAGGGCCTAATTTATTTTGCCACGAGGTGGCAGTGATTGATATGAGGCCGAGAGCCTGTTTGATTATGCCACGAGATGGCTTGATATCCGCTTGGGCTGTATGGGGGCCCCTCCCGAAGTCTGTACACCCCCAGTGAGCGCGGGTACCCAGTTGTGTGTTGATGTGTTGTAACCCGAAGGGCTGTTGTTATTTCATATTGATCTCGAGGGGCTGTTCTTCATCTAATGTTCCCGAGGGGTGGTCTTGATTCATGTTATGCCCGAGGGTTGGATTACGAGTGATTGCGAGGTAGCCTGAGGGCTATTCTGTTGATATTATCCGAGGGCGGTTTATGGCACATGTTTTGCCCGAGGGTTGTTTACGTTTCTATCATTTTTACTCACTTTTTTATCACTCGTTTGTAAACATTGAATTGTTTTCAAAAGGTTTTTAACTGAAATTGAGAATGATTTACGAAGTAAATGATTTCTGTACTATTTTGAAAATGTTACTGCATTTGCTGTAGCGTTATGACGTGGCTTACGTTTTTTCTTATTGCCAGCTTTCATTTACTTTATTACTTTACTGAGTTGGCGTACTCACATTAGTCCCTGTACCTTGTGTGCAGATTCAGGTATTATTTTGAACCCGGTAGCGGTGTTGATTGCTCAGTGCCAGAGTCATTGGAGTTAGCAAGGTAGCTGCCCGACGTTGCACCACTGCTTTTTCTCCCTCTTGTCTTCCTTAGACTGTATTTAGTACATTTTTTTTTGACTCTTTAGTTGTATTAGACCTTAGTAGATTGCTCGTGACTTGTGACACCGTCGATGTCGGGCTTGTGTATTTATTTCCGCATTATTCATTAATAATAACTTATATATATATATTATATATGATATATATATATATATATAATATATTATATCTGATTAATTAAAGGCTTAAAGTGATTGTTATTGATTAAATGGTTAACTCGGGAGTTGTGTCTGACTGGCCTAGTTTCACGATAGGCGCCATCACGACGCGGTGTCGGTTTTAGGGTCGTGACAGTTGGTATCAGAGCCTAGGTTACAATAGGTCTTCGCGAGTCATGAGCAGGTTTAGTAGAGTCTCGCGAATCGGTACGGAGATGTCTGTGCTTATCCTCGGGAGGCTGCAGAACCTTTAGGAAAAAACTTCACATTCTTGAATTCTTATCGTGGCGTCCTTGATTCAGCTTAAAAATGCAACTCTTTGAAATTCCTTTCCACGCATTCGTATGCGCGCATGAGTGTTCAGTTACCATATGTGCATCGATGGCGTTGTGAGTCCCTGATCGATGGGGCGAGAATGTGATCTCTGTGTGTTGATGTTGGGCCAGTCTGGAAGACTTGAAGCCGGGAATTTTTGCCTAAGCTTGGATGCCCTGAGCTGTTGATTGCGCGGAGCGCGTGTTTCTGGATCATATATGTTCGATTGTGTCCCTAATTAAGGGAAGTGATGATTGGATAGTTACGTGATGAGTGTGATGTGACTGTGAGATGTGTTCATATGAACTGAATGAGACGAGAAAGGTCTTGGTTTGGGGGCAACAAGAACTATTTGGTGTTTGATTTCCATTGTGATTTGATGTATAGCCCCGAGTTGTGGGTGTGATGAAGGATCTTTTCATGTTTCCTCATGGGAAGCAAAATAGATTTCACGTGTGTTTGGTATGAGTTCAGACTCAGGAAGATAATGACTGCGTAATGTTTATAACGGTAGAAGGGTATAAGAGATGTTTAGTTTGAAGCAAAGCAGGTGGGGAGTGTTCTGAAGTTTGTGTGATCCTTTTGCTGTTGTTGGAAGACCTCTTGTACCAGTTGAATATATATGTGTTGCAATTTGAGATTTGGATCGCTCTAAAAGAGTGGACTTAACTGTTACGAGGGTGAATGCGAGATTTGTAGAAGATTTGAAGTCTTAGATGGTTTTGTGTTGCATGAGCTTATGAAGGATTGAGTTTAATCTCACTATGTTATTATGGCAGTAGTAGAGTATACGCATTATGTAGTTATGTGTGTTTGGATCTATGGCTTTGAGCCAAGTGGGGGAGTCTGCTATTGATTAGTTGATTGCACGGTTATGTGCTTTGGGTTCCAGTTTAGGCCGTACTGGTGATCAGTTAATGGTCTTACGGAGGTTGAGGTCAGGATGTTCAAGTAAAGGAAATTTTTAATAAGTCTTATTTATTGCTTTATGGGTGTATGAGAAGTCATGGAATGACTTGAGTTGTTATTGTAATGGATGTACGGAGCAAGAACAGGAAGTTGCTTGGTTGCATTAAGGTTGAGGTTACGCTCTGCGATGTTGGAGTGCTATTGGAGCACAGGTCGTCCGGTCCGTTGATCGATCTAATTGCAGTTTAGTAGAGTGGGATAACTCTTAATATATGTGCTCTAGTGGGTTCAGGATTTTAACAAGTAATAATTGGAGATTTTCAAGTTGTACATTTAGCTAGAAACTGAGATTGCACTGGAAGGTGTCAAGACTAGAAGCATTTCTATATCATTATGGGATTCCATATATCAGTATCAGGAAGGTAAGGGTAATGGCTTTGGATTTGCAGGAATTCCCATCATGTTAGGTATTTTGAATGTGGTGCTTTTGGGAATGGTTAAGAGAGAATTCAGTGGCTTATGAGCCTTAGACGGTGTGGTTTTATGCTTGAGTCTCGTGTGGTGAGTCTGGGTTGAGGAAATTGTGGTGTTATAGCAAGATGGGGTAGCTTGGTAGTAGGCCGGGTCGACATGGTAAGGATATGATTAGTTCTTTGGATGCTTACGAGGTAATGAGATTCCTGCAGGGTGTTTCGCGGCAATGCTCTTGGGTTGTGTTTTAGTGACCTGCGTAGCTTGGTTTAGTAGAAATATTCGGTCTTGACGGTTTAGTTTTGTGCACATGGAATTCGGAGAGTTCTTGATGGTTTTTACCACGGTTAGAGATGTATATTTGCTACGAGCGTGAGGAGTGTGGGAGGTGTAGTGATTTTCTTCTAGATGGTGATCAATGGAAAGTTCTGGCTAGTTGAGTACGTAGCTGCTTGTGGCTTCGGAAGGGATAAGAAGTTCTCATGTTTATCCTAGGGTGGTATGGTATATGCGGTATGTTGAGTAGAATTGAGATTTGCATGTGTAAGGTCACGGCTCAGTTCTGAAAGGAAGGTCACAAATTCTGAGGTAGCATGGACAGTTTCAGATGACTAGATAAATGAGATCACTGATTGGTTGTGGCTTAATAAGGGTATACATTTTAGAAAGGACGATGTGTTTGAGTTGAGGATACTTCATTAGTATTGCGGCACTCTCTTGTTTGATCGACTGCGAATTCGAGTTTTCTTGGTGGCAAGAAGAATTATAGGAGTACGCTTTCAATGGGATGATTGGTATTAGAGGTATGTTGTATATTCGGATGGTGGAGATGGGATCGGATATGGTGATGCGCGTGCTGTATGGAATTGGGGACTAGGAGTTCTCAAAAACAGGTTAGGTCGTGGTGTGGACCGCGTTATCAGTCTTGCTGTGGGTAACTGTTGGATGGTTTGGAGACCCGAGTGGATCCTTGTTGCTTAGTACGCTAGATTTTGGTGTGATATTTGGGTATGGGACTGGTGGTCTCCGTGTCGTGTATTGTGATTGTCATGCTAAGACAGTGACGTTGGCTAGCCGGGATACCACGGATTGAGTGGCAAGTTTCTGACGGATTATAGTTTCCAGTTAGGGTGATTCATTTTTTAAAGGACCCCGGCGGATGGCTGGGAAGGGTTGCCTTTTTCCTATTGGGCCTTTGTGATGGATGTCAGTGCAGAGACTCCACACCATTGATTCAGATCCGGTGGTGAGGGATTTTCCGGATGTGTTTCTTGCTTCCGGGCATGTCGACGGACAGGGTTCGATTTCGGTATTGATTTGGTGCCGGGAATCGTATCGTATGCACGGCAGAGTTAAAGGAGTTTAAGGGGCAGCTTCAGGAACTCCTATAAGGGGTTCTTAGTAGGGCCAATATGGAGTGTGTGTTCTACATCGACGTAAGGCGTGGTTGACTCCGAGTTGTTGTTGAGGGATATGTTGATTCGATTGTTATTGACTTATTAGTGATCTGGGGAGATCTATGAGTTACCTTTCCTGTTTGCGCGAGGCATGAGAATTTGTTGGTTATAGGCACATGTGCTGCGATTTTATTGAGGTCTCTCAGTGGAATTCGAGCGGGAAGAGTATTGGGTATTGCTCGGTGGATGGCGTATCGGTTATGTCCTTTCGGGTCTGTGTAATGTTATGTCAATTGCTTCGCCGTGGTTATGATGATTTGCTTTGGTTCTAGACATCAAATTGCGCGTGGTTGTCGATTTTGAGCATAGTTACTGGAGGTGTCTCATGTGGGCCAGTATTTGGATAGGGTCGCGCATTGCAGCGAAGTTAGGTGGAGGTATGACCTTTCGGGTTGGATTCGCGTGTTCTGTTTCTACGAGGTGTGACGGGTTCTCAGCATTTGGTGTGGTGGTACTGGTGAGCTTGCGGTACAGCTCTCTCATTTGAGTCATTTTCATGATTTGAGTATGTTCAGATTGTTGCTTATTGGTGCGCGGATTGCACGAGTGGCGGCCTTAGATTGTATTGATGTGTCATGTCACTAGAGTAGTTGTGTTGGAATTTGATGAGATTGTTGGGATCTAGAATGAAAACAAACAGATTCGGTTTCAGCGTGTTGGAGGGATAATATCGAGGTTCGGCTCAGAAATTTGCTATGGTTCTTGCCAAAGAAGAAGTGGCTTCACGAATGGTTGATCTGAGGAATGGTTATGACTTTCTATGTGTTTCATTTATCATTTGGCAGTATACACAAGTGTTGGAATGAGGCTTTATTTGATAAGAGGTTTATTATCGATATTCGGTTGTTCTGAGCAACTATTGTGATCAGAAGTTATCGCTATGAGAGTTTGAGCTATGTGGTATATCATGTAATTGCATTTGAGGCTGCAGGTTGTTACAGCTTGTTCGGGCTTATTCAGAGTATAAATGTGAGATTCTAATCTTGTAGATGATTTCAGAAGTGGAAATGTGGTTCTAAGGTTTATGGGCTAGGCTGGATTGCGAAATTTCAGTTACATTGTGTTAACGGACCTATATGAGATAGGGTGACTGGGATCACCCCGGGTATCTACATGGTTAGGTTATACAGCGACTTGTTGGCTTTTGGAAAAACTATGGGCACATTCGAGGACGAACGTATGTTTAAGTGGGGGAGGATGCAACGACCCGACCGGTCGTTTTGAGCTTTTGCACTTTGCTCGCCAGTTCTCGGGCACGACTAGCCCCGTGTGATGTATTATGACTTATGTAAATCGTCGGTTTTGGTTTTCAGGGTAATCGGAATGGTTTTGAAAGAACAGTTCCCAGTTTGAAGCTTTAAATTCGAAAGGTTTGACCAAGTTTTGACTTGTTAGTAAATGATCTCGGATTGAAATTTTTATGATTTGGTTAGCTCCGTTAGGTGATTTGGGACTTAGGAGCGTGATCGGAATGTATTTTGGAGGTCCGTGGAAGGTTTAGGCTTGAATTGGCGAAAATGAAATTTTGGCATTTTCCGGTTGATAGGTGAGATTTTGATATAGGGTTCGGAATGGAATTCCGGAAGTTGCAGTAGGTTTGTTATGTCAAATGTGACGTGTGTGCAAAATTTCAGATCATTCGGACGAGGTTTGGTAGACTTTTTGATCAAAAGCGGAATTCGGAAGTTTTTGGAACCTTAGGCTTGAATCCGATGTGATTTGGTTGATTCGATGTTGTTTGAGGTGTTTTGAAGATTGATATAAGTGTGGATAGTGGTATATGACTTGTTTGTGCTTTTGGTTGAGGTCCCGGGGGCCTCGGGGTGATTTCGGATGGTTGACGGGTGATTTTGAGTTGGGTTAGGCAGCTGAAGTTTTCTGTTGCTGTCATAACCACACTTGCGGCTAGGGGACCGCAGGTGCGGACTCGCAGAAGCGGATTTTGGAGCCGCAGAAGCGGCCAAGAGAGGGGCAGGCTGGGACCGCAGAAGCGAGGTCCTGGTCGCACCTGCGATTGCGCAGGTGCGGATTTCTTTGCGCAGATGCGGCCCTTGGAGTTTTAAGTTATTTGCGTAGAAGCGGACCTGGGACCGCAGATGCGGCTCCGCAGGTGCGAGATTTTAACCGCAGGTGCGGTTTTGCTGGGTCAGAATATATATTTGGTTCTTCACGATTTTGAGTGGTTTTTCACCATATTTCATTCGGGAGAAAGCTTTGGAGAGCAAATTGAAGAGTGAATTCAAGAGGGTTTCGTGGAGGTAAGGTTTTTGGACCCTAAACTTGTTTCTATGATGAATTTTAACATTTGTAAGCTTGAAATCTATGGAAAATCAGTAGCAAATTGGAAGTTAGAGCTTGGAAATTGGAGACCTAAATCTAGGGATTTGAGGGGTCGTTTGTGGTCGGATTTTGATGTATTTGATATGTACGATCTCGTGAGAGGATAAGGATTATATTGGTGTGATTTTTATCGGATTCCAAGACGTGGGCCCGGGGGCCGGGTTTGGCCAATTTCGTGATTTTTGGTATAAATTGGATATTTTCTAGTGGGCTTTGTTCCCTTAGCATATTTTGATTGTATAAACCTGTTTTTGGATAGATTTGGAGCATCCAAAGGCCGATTCGAGAGGCAAAAGCATCGCGGGCTAGAGTTTGGACAGGATAGAGGTAAGTAATGATTGTAAATACTGTTCTGAGGGTATGAAACCCCGGATTTCACATCGTTGTGCTACTTGGAGGTGACGCACACGCTAGATGACAAGCGTGGGGTCGGGCACCGTTGGGGATTGTGACTTGGTCCATCCCGTACGACTATTAAGTCACGTATTTTACTTGGAAACTATTTGATATTGTTATATTTTGGAAAATATTATTGTGTTTAGGGCTAAATACCGTGTCTGGGCCTTGTGCCAATTGTTTGGAACCTTAGGGGCTTTTACTACTGTGTTTCCTCACTGTTTTGGTTTATTATTTACACTCAGTCATGCTATGTTCTTACTGTTTTCATAACTCGGTTTTATTCACTCCTTTTGTTTCCATAAATGATTTTGAGCCGAGTACTTGTTTTACTGTCAGCCCGAGGGGCTTGAGTGAGATCTGACTGAGTGAGGCCAAGGGCCTATGTTGTGAGGATATCATGGGATCGGGCTGCGCGTCGCAGCATGTGGTACCGAATTGTGATATATGAGAGGCCGAGCGCCTGATTTATTATGCCACAAGGTGGCTTGTGATTGATATGAGGCCGAGAGCCTGTTTGATTATGCCACGAGATGGCTTGATATTGCGCTTGGGCCATAAGGGGCCCCTCCCGGAGTCTGTACACCCCCAGTGAGCGCGGGTACCCAGTGTGTGTGATGTGTTGTAACCCGAGGGGCTGTTGTTGTTTCATATTGAAGCCCGAGGGGCTGTTCTTGATCTATGTTGCCCGAGGGGCGTTCTTGATTCATGTTATGCCCGAAGGGCTGATTACGAGTGATTGTGAGGTAGCCCGAGGGGCTGGTTCTGTTGATATTATTCCCGAGGGGCAGTTTATGGCACAGGTTTTTCCCGAGGGGCGGTTTACGTTTCTATCATTTTTACTCACTATTTTTATCACTCGTTTGAAACTATTGAAGGTTGTTTTAAAAAGGTTTTTTACTGAAATTGAGCATGATTTACGAAGTAAATAATTTCTGTACTATTTTGGAAATGTACTGCATTTGCTGTAGCATTATGACACGGCTTACGTGTTTTCTTACTGCTCAGCTTTCATTTACTTTTATTACTTACTGAGTTGGTGTACTCACATTACTCCCTGCACCTTGTGTGCAGATTCAGGTATTATTTTGAACCCGGTAGCGGGTGTTGATTGCTCAGTGCCAGAGTCATTGGAGTTAGCAAGGTAGTTGCACGACATTCGCAGCACTGCTTTTCTCCCTCTTGTCTTCTTTAGACTGTATTTAGTACATTTTTTTTTGACTATTAGTTGTATTCAGACCTTAGTAGTTTCTCGTGACTTGTGACACCCTGATGTCGGGCTTGTGTATTTATTCCGCATTATTCATTTAGACTACATTACGATATATATATATATCTGATTAATTAAAGGCTTAAAAGTGATTGTTATTGATTAAATGGTTAATTCGGGAGTTGTGTTGGCTGGCCTAGTTTCGCGATAGGCGCCATCACGACCGGGTCGGTTTTAGGGTCGTGACAGACTCGTCCACCAAATGAACCACGGGAAAGGACGTAACGCATAGGGAACGTGCGTCATAGTGACGCATGACAGATTGACGTCATTTCAAACTGACAGAACGGCCAAGTACGACACCCGAAGCATCGCATCGTCATCTCGCTAAGAAGGGTCATTCTTCGGCCAATGTGCTCAGATTTCTCAAAAGGTGTAACTAGCAAAGTCCGCCCACCGAGCTCGCCCAAAGGCAACCCCGATGGGCGGAAGGACTAACTGTATGGGTCAAAATCTGATCAGAGGAATTCTACTTAAGGAAGAACGACCAAGAAGCAACCAAGCCGAAGTCACATATAGGAAGCAACATACCGGCAAAGTGATTTAGCTACGGGCGAGGACGAGCACTCAATTTGGCCCGAACGGCTAGTTCAACACTTAGACATTTCAGAGGAATATTCTACAGAATATTCCAAGAATTTAGGTACTCCGGTTAAGGACCACTGAGTAAAGAAAGTATTTTGTATAAATATCATGGGAGAAAGTAACAAAAAGGGGGACTGAGAAGAAGACACACGCACAAATATATACATCTCCGAAAGATGAAGATGTTCCCTAACCTCAGTTCCTCGCCGAAAAAGGAGATAAAGAGCTTAGAATCTCAGTGTTCATTTGTAATTCAATTTTATCAAATGTATTGAAGTTGGTCTTGTTCCAGAATGGTGATTCTTTTCCTTTATGTATTTCTCATTATCATTTGATATTATTGGAGCAATCATCTATTTCTTACATCGTGAGATTCAATCGCAACTGTAATCATATTTATGTTTAATTATGCCTGTTTATTCGTATCTTCTATCTCAGATCTAGAATATATTATCTCTTGCTAGGATTTGCCCAAATCTTTTTACTTAATTAGTTTAACAAAAAGGCCTAATATTTTTTGATCAAACAATTACCATCACCAATTCACTCTTTTCTTCCTACCCCTGCATGCATGATTAATTTAATTACTAGTATTAGATTGTTGTTATCTTCAACATTTTTTGGCTTAATGTTGATGGAAAGGACAGTGCGAGAGAGGTTGGGGGTTGGCAAATGCCAAATGTTTCATGAATGAAAGCGCACAAGTTGGACTTTGTGTGGCTTTGATTTATTTATTTTTAATTTCTTTTTAGTAGAAAAATAGAAACTCATTTGTCAAGATATATAGGAGAGCTGTATTAGGATGCATGATGGATACTTTACTTAATTTCTTCTCAAACGTATAACCAAAACTAGATTTTCCAATTGTTACCAAACTGTTTGCTTCAGTGCGGCATCATTGGTACGTAATTATACAGGTGTTCATCTGTTCAACTAATAATTAACCTTTGCCACACGTCTTTCTGAAAAATGGAAATGTCCCCAAATAGGTGTTATTCAAATTAAACAAGCAGAAAACACCCAATAAAATATTCTAATGAAATAGCTTAATGACCAAAAATATGTGAAGGAAAAAAAAAGAAACTCAGAAAATGGGATCAATTTTTGCTATACTTACCCTCACTTGGGGTTTGCGCATCAACTTGTTATTGTTAAGGGATAAAATGAGCAGAAATGGAGCCAGGCCACGTAGGAGGATTTGCTTCCAAATGAAACGGTTAAAAATTGTAATTCTCCTTTCTGTTTGCACAGCTTTTAATCTCATAAATAATTAATAAAAGATGAGTCATAATTTGACATATTCATGGGAAGAAACGTTTGACCCAACATTAATTAACTTCTAGAGAAGGAGAAGCAAACTCAACCAACAACCGCGCAATTAGGTCGGAAGTATGCCTATCTCATCTTGTGCTGAATTTAGTTGTTTAAGTGCTTGAATCTTGAAAACCAAGTAAATTACATTAGTTTTCCTAGAGCAAATAGCCCTGATTTCTTTTAATGGGTATCTTCTTATTTCTGAATTTGAATTTTTAAACTTGTATATCACTTTCCCACATAATTTTAAGAAAAATAAATACTACTAACTATTTAATTTATGAAGTGGGTAATCCAGAGGCGGACCAAGGAACTTAATGCGACGGGGGCACAATATTCTGTTCAATCATTTCTCCCTAAAGGCTTTTAGCGTTAAGGGTGCCAAGTGATTTAAATTAACCATTTTCAAGGTATACACATATACATATACAAGATTTCTGCTGAAGTTTACAGGGTCCGGTGACCCCTCAACATAAGTCATAGGTCCGCCTCTGGGGTAATCTCATCCGTCCAATGTCATTTATAACAAATAGCCAAACAAGATCTATAATATCATGTTGGTAATGGAGTTCATTACGTTCAAATAGCAATATCCAAATATCAGAATCATAATATTTACGGGACCCACTAGGCAAATAATGACTAGAAACGAAGAGAAAATGGAACGAAACTGTATCACGATGAGGGTGACATAGGGTTCACAGCTAGATAGGAAGCATCTTGCTTTAGGCCATGGATCCTCCGTCACACACATCAAAACTAATTACTAATGGAAGTGAAACCAATCCCCTTTCTCGATGTAAAGGGACAAGTTCTCTTTTCTAAATAATGCCACCATATACCAAGATTGTAGACATTTCTTTTATATTACCTAGATCGAAGACTTAGTTTTCTATTAATAATTGCTCTTCTTTTGGTGTAGTTTAGTTGAGAGAGGAACATGCGAACTCAGGAGTTGAAGTTTAGGGGTTCAATAGCAATTTTAAGTTAATACACAATAATAATTAGGTTCAATGCTAAATATTTACAATATTTAGTAAATTTTAATACATATAGCTGATCAAAACGAAAATTACTAGATTCACGTAATCCGAGAACTTACAAGCTAGATCCTTCCACCAAAAGGAAGTTAGAGAAAGCTGGCGAGCATGGACCACGCCCCATACACAAACAAATCCCTGCGACAGCAGCTAACCTTCTCCGCGCCCAACAATGCACCGCACATCACCTCATTGACTCTCTTTCCGTCCATATTACTATATGGACATATGTATAATTGGCACGGTTCATGATTGTACCATCTTACTCTTGACTTAAAATCTATATATATATAGATATATATAGATATATAGTTTTTAGAAAATATATACTTATACAAAGTTCGTATCTACCGTCATAAGTGGTCAGTGATGCAACCCATACCTACTTAAAATCTAAATTATCTCTGTACAAATGATAAGGGTGTCTCTCCACTGTTATAAAGCAGTAGTGATTGTAACTAATATTCCGGTAGGAGTATAAATTTATCATTAGGGGTGGCAAAATGGTTAAAAGAAAACAGTTAACCGCCCATATTATCCACTAAAAACTGGGTGGGATAAAGAATTTTTTAAAAACGGGTCAAATATGGATAAGAACCATATTATCCATTTGGAAAATGGATAACCAATGGGTAACAATAACCAATGAGTCTAACTTTTACTTGTAAAGCCTCAAATAGGGGGTTCCTCAAGTTAGGGAAACTATTCCCAAAAATGATCATATGCAAGAAGTCATGAACAATATGGTTACCCATATTATCGACGGTTAACCCATTTTTTATCCATATTAAATATGCGTCGGGTTGGATAATTTATCCGTTTTTTCATTACCCGTCTTCGACCCAAACCATATCCAACCCGACCCGCCCGTTTGTCACTCCTACCTGACATACTCAATTTTATAGCAAATCAACGAATACAAAATAATTGTTTAAATACATACATTTATCGTTTAATCATAGTCACGTGATATGTATGCTAACTTTAATTTTAACTAGTTTGACATGAACATTTAGTAGGGGTAAGTATTTACCCTTTGGTATGTATGTTTATATGGATGATGCGAAAAACACTACTACTATAAATCTTGCGGAGGAAAATAACCTTAAACCAAGAGCCTGTTTGGAAAGCCACTTAGGAATTGGATTTGGGTGTAATTGAGTGTAATTACACAGTTTGGCATGTTTGTTTGGCCAAGTAATTACTTGGTCAGCATGGAATTGGGTGTAATTGGAGGGGTGTAATTACACTCTCCAATTCTCAAGGGGGAGGTGAGAATTGGTGGTAATTACACAGTGTAATTACAAGGTTGCTTTTTAGTTTATTTCCTTTTATTTTTATTTTTCTTTCTTTATAACTTTTTATTTCTATTTTTAATTTTTTTTAATTTTATTTTTATTTTTAATTGTTTTTGAAATTTTAAAATATATTGTCTTTGTACATTATTTATATTTTATTTCTCTAGCTTTACTTCTAGTGATTCCATGAAATTGCTTATATTTTATTATTTATTTATTTTATTATTCTATTTTTTGAAATTACACCTCCTAATATTAGAAATAATCATTAACAAACTTGGTATATAATGAGTGATGCAATTAAAGTGAAATTTCGTTGTTGAATGTGGTTATAAACTTATTATGTTTCATAATCTTAAGTTGTACTGGAACTTACTATATTATGTTGGAATTCGACATATGTTAAACTATTTTTTTTGGATTTTAAATTATGTTATATTCATGGTTCAAATCTACTTGTTTTAGTAGTATTGGCTCATATTGCATGTTGTTCATTTGAATAATGTTATGACATTATATTTATAAGTATTAATTTATTTTATCAAACATGAATTCCATATATTTTACAAAACATTTTTTTTTAGTTTTTGTAAGTATCTAAATTAGTATTAATTTAGAAAATATATAAAAATTATTTTTTACAATATTAGTTATAAATATATGATTACTAATTAATGTATATTCACGAAAAATATATATCTTAAATACCAAATATAGTATCATTTATACTTATAAAAATTTATAGGCAATATTTATTATATTAACTTTCAAGTTTTGATAATTACTTCATTTAAAATTTTATCTAATTGTGTAATTACACTTGTGCAACCAAACAGTAAACTAGTAATTACAGTGTAATTACACTATGACAAACAAACATGTCGTCGTAATTACACAACTGTGTAATACTATGTAATTACTACCCTAGTAATTACACCAATTCCAATTACCTCGTGGCTTTCCAAACAGACCCCAAGTGAAAGTTAAAAAGATAATGAATACAAGTAATGGATTAGAAATAGGAGGAGATAGATGAGAAACACGAGAGAGTCCCTCCATCTTTAAAGAAAAGCCAAAGCCCACGCGAAAGAAGAGAAGAGCAAGGAAACAAGGAACCAGAATAAGAGGCCTGCCTCTCTCTTTCTCTGTCTCTCTTTGGACTGATTCGATTTGATCGCATCTCCTTCTATTTCTCTCTCTCTCTCTCCCATATGCTTTGAAAAAAGCATATAGCATAGCAATCAAGGCAGGCGAAACAAAGTAAAAGTTTCTTAGGTGGAAACAAAGTGTGGGTCAGTAATGGTCATGTTGGTGGTTTCTTCTTCTCAGACATAAAAAAAAAAAAAAAAAAACTCATTCAACTCCGCAATTTTTTCTCTTTAAACTCCGAATCCCTCTCTAGTCTCTCTCTCAAGAATCAAAAGTTTCTTTCTTTTCCCTATATACAAGACATTTGTCTAATTCTTTTCATTTTCTTGATATTTCCTTTGGTTAGGTTATATAGTCCTCCATAGTTTGGGGCATCTTCTTCTCCTGATTCATGCTGTTCATGTGTTAGCCTTAATTAGGCCTTCCCTTTCTCACCACCCTCTTTACCAATTAAGAGCCAAATCACAATCTCTCTTCATTGCTATCACAATTCTTGTTTGCATATCTTCAACTTGACACCCTTTTCTCCATATATTTACCTTTCTGTTTCGATCATATAACCTTCATTTTTAAATGGCCGTTCAAGCTCAATATCCATCAAATGTTCTCCTTTTAAACAGGTATCTGCATTCTACACACCTCCCAATCAAAGAACACTCCCTCCCCTTTACCTCTGATTTTCTTTTTTATCTTTTTATTTATTACTTACTAGTTCCTTGATGGGATTTTCATTCTCTTCGTTGCAGAAGCGTACAAGAACGAAAGAATCCACTTAGCAATGATGATTACTCGTCGCAACCTCAACCTGGTGGAGCATCAATTCTTGATCACACACAAATGCTATTCAATCCAGGAGGTAATAGAACAGGAACTCTATATTCAATTAGTTGATTGATTGAATGTTTTGTTTATCATTTCTTAATAAGTAGTGCCACAAAAACTTCAATAGGAATAAAGAAGTAATTAACCTTATTACTCTTTTGGCTATGGCAGCTGGCTCCAATCATTCCTGTAAAAGAAGAAGAGAAATTACCGCCCACACCACTAGTGCAACGGCAGCAGCAATGAATCCATTAATCTCATCAATGCAATCTCAGCCGCAGCAGCAGCTCATTGACTTAACTCAGCTCCATACGCATCAACTAAATGTTGTCTCAACCGGCCTCCGTTTAGCTTCCGGCCAACAGCTACAACAACACCAGCAACAACATCAGCATCAACAAAAACAACATCATTCTCTTTCTCCTCAATCTTCTCAATCATCAACCTTCTATTCAATATTAACAGAAGACTTTTCCACAATTATCAAACAGCAGCGCGACGAAATTGAACATATCCTCCATGTTCAGGTATTTTTCAAATGTAATACTCCTATTCTTTTTAAGATTACTTATTGTATTTGCTGAATTGCAATGAATAATTAGATTTAGTTGGATTTTACAGAGAGAACAATTGAGGCGGACATTAGAGGAGAAAAGGCGTACACACTATCGTGCGCTGCTCGGGGCCGTCGAGGAAACGATGGCACGCCAACTTAAGGAGAAGGAAGCCGAGGTGGAGAAAGCGGTTCGGCGCAACGCGGAGTTAGAGGCGCGTGCAGCGCAGCTAAGTGCGGAGGCGCAGGCGTGGCAGGCAAGGGCGAAAGCGGAGGAATTCACGGCGGCCACGCTGCAGGCACAGCTACAGCAGGCGATGATCAATAACGGCGCCGGAGGGTGCAATGCGCACCTCCCGGAGAGTGATGGCGGCGAAGCGGAAGATGCTGAGTCGGTCTACGTTGACCCCGACCGAGTCGTTGAGTCAACCGGGCCGAGTTGCAAGGGTTGCCGGAAGCGAGTTGCGTCGGTGGTGCTTTTGCCGTGTCGGCATTTGTGTGTTTGTACGGATTGTGATGCTGCGCTTCAAGCTTGTCCACTCTGTCTCTGCATTAGAACAACAAGCGTTGAGGTCTTTCTGTGTTAGGGAGCCCAATTCTTGGCCCACGTTCTTTGCAGCCCAGGCCCATGGATTCCAACTTAAATGGAGTAAAAGTGAAATTAAGAAAAGAAAACATAAAAACTAAATAATGAAATATATTCATCATACATTTCTTTCTTCAAAAGTTTCTTCTTTTCTTTTACTCTTCGACTTGCTTTTTTTTCTTTTGGCTCCATTTTGAGGACACAAACCTTTGTTCTTTATTCTTTTTTCTTCTTGAAGTGAAAAAAACTTGGAGATGTTGTTCATTGTGAAATGGAGAGGCATTGCCTTTTCTGTTCTTTTTTGTCCTTTTTTATAATTTCAATTTATTTCCAAAAGTCTTTTATTTGCTGTCTCATAGAACTATAAAACTAGTTTTCCTTAACTAATGTTATGAAAATTACTACACTACATTGTTGTCTAGTACATGCATCACATTGTCTTTGGGTGGAGACACTAGACTACAAGAAAGGGAAATAATTATTAAAGTGAGGCTGTGTAGTATTTGGAAGTGACAAAATAACTACGGAAGTAGTGATAGACAAATTTAGAAGAATTAAACTTCATTTTAACCAAATACAGTCAAACCTCTTTATAACAGCTGGCCACGTTCATTACGATATTTTTGATTGCTATAATAACATGTTGTTGTAGATGACATATATTATAATATGACATAAAATCGGTTTCAAGAAAAATATGGCTGTTACGACCCCAATTTTCCTCTATAGGATGTCGTGACGGCACCTAGCCTTACACTTACTGAATTAATAGAAGAATTTAACCATCAAAAATTTTGATGGTAAGCCTTACACTTACTGAATTTAAAGAAGAATTTAACCATCAAAAATTTAACCATCTAGGTAAGCCTTACACTTACTGAATTAATAGAAGAATTTAACCATCAAAAATTTTGAATTAGAGATCTTTAAGCACAACTTACAATCCCAAAACCGGTAGTACAAGTCATAAGCTATACTGAGTTACTAGAAGAATACCTAAATACAACTATTCGGAATGGAAGTTAAACAGTACAAGTACAATATCATAAGGTGACTCCGAGGCCCGCGAACACGACGACAGGTTTACCTTGAGTCCTCACAGCTCGACCAACCAGCTAATAATCAACAATAACCGTGGCACCTGGACCTGCACAAAAATATGTAGAAGCATAATATGAGTACACAACAATGGTACCAAGTAAGTATCAAGACTAACATCGGTGGTGTAATGACGGGGGACAGTCAAGACGCCTACCGGACTAAACAACTTAAACAAGTGTGAAAGTGAACTAATAGTGAAATGGTATTAATATACAACTAAGCAGGGTAAGGAATAGCAAACAATACTTGCAACGGTACACCTATAAAAGCAATATTTAACAAGAAGCAATCAGGTATAATGTTGTAGAGTAAGTTGGACACAGTCTAAGTTCGGTGAAACCAAAATAGAGGAAAAATCAGTAACAACTCAACAAGAGCAACCGCTTTCAAACCAAATTTGTTCAAGCATTTCCACGAGGTACCGAACCTCATAATTACAGCTCACGGGTCCCAATTCTTGAACCATAATCACTTGACATCTTGTGTCCACGTTTCGGTTCATAACCGCACGAACGACTCACGTGCCTAGAGAACAACTCTCACACAAAAGGCAAGTAGACAAGAGTACATGTAATGGTCAATAACGTCAGAATTCATCTTCTTAAACCGATATGGGTGACTCATCTACGTGTAGAGATAATGAATAGCACATAAGAAACGATCACCATTAAATATACAATATAAATAAGACAGCAATGAAGTGGACGTAACGACAAGCACAACAAGATTAGCTACATAGATCTGAGCAAATAGAGCAACAAGAGGAAAACAATTAGTAGTACAATCAAAGACAAGTGCACAGAAAAGGGGAACTGACAACAAGAGCCCTCCTGAGGTACCGCCTCGTAGTCTCAAATTGTAAAATGAATCACAACTTTCCTTATATCACTGCGGGAGCCTTTATATTTAGTTTTTGAAATTATTTTTACCGAAATAGCATCCTGCGTTTTAGCCTATCTTCTTATACCGCATGGCTTCTAATAGTTCCCCTACTAGCCACGCGTTTCAAGCCCACCTTATCTCACTACATGTGTTTCAACACCCAGACCTTATACCACCGCATGCATATCAATAACAACAGTACGATAGAAACCTCGTGCAACACAATAACAACCGCACGACAGAAACCTCGTGCAAACACAATAACAATTCTCCCAACAACAACAAGTATGTCAAAGCATACAACTAAAATAAATGACTTTCACAATATGTGCCCACATGCCACAATATTTCATCAAAATAGTTTCAATATCACAATCACACATAGCCCTCGGCTCAACGACACTGAATACAACAGTAACAACGACAATAACACGAGAATACGGCCAGTAAAACAACTTAGTAACTTCAAAATAAAAAGAATATGGAAGAACGAGCTCACAAAGAAAAGACACAACAGAAACTAATGATACAACATAGAAATAGCTCGACAAGAAAGAGATAATGTGTAGCAATTATTCCACAAAAGTACAATTCGGCGATCAGGGAGATAACATGAGCCAATAATTCCAAATTAGGATAAGTCAACTATGATAAAGGATAACAAAACTTCATTTAGGGTTGAGCAATTACGGAAGAGATACAATAAATTCAACTAAGGATAAGCAATTACGGAAAAGATAATAATAACTTCAATTAAGGATAGACAATTATAGAAGAGATAATAATAACTTCAATTAAGGATAAGCAATTAGGAAAGGATAGCATGGTAATAAAAGAGGTAACAATTTCAGTTAAGGCACATAAGAGTTTAATCGGCAATAATGGTGGAACATGAAGCAATTAATTCCAATTAAGACACGTAGAGGTGAAACTAGTAAATGGGGGATTTAACATGACGAAACAACTTCATATCTAATGAACATAAGAATCTGAGAGACTTAAACGGTCAAATTTTCACAAATAATCCCGAGCACGTACTCGTCACCTCACGTACACAGACTTCACATAACACAATTAGCACCAACGACTCAAATCCTAAGGGGTAGTTCCCCTACACAAAGTTAGGTAAGATACTTATCTCAAAGAAGCTAGACCGATACTCTAAAATGACCTGTTCGAACAACCTCCGGATGGCTCAAATCTATCCAACATAACTTCAATTCATAAATAAAACTCATAAAAACATTTTTGAATAATAAAGCTTCAATCTTTAACAAGAACTAAAAAGTCAACCCCCGGGCCCGCACCTCGAAATCCGATAAAATTCACAAAACCCGAACACCCATTCCGATATGAGTTCAACCATACTAAAATTATCAATTTCCGACATCAATTCGTCCTTCAAATCATCATTTTACATTGTGAAAAATTTCTTCAAAAATTTCCATCTTTCCTCAACTCAAAACACTAATTATAAGATAAAAATAAAGATAGAATCATGGAATATAATAAATTCTGGGTGAAGAACACTTACTACAATGATTTGCTTGAAAAACCCACGAAAAATCTCCCAAAGCCGAGGTCTACAACTTAAGATATGGTAAAAATGGCCAAACCCTCGATTTGGAAAAATATATTCTGCTGCCCAGGTATTTGCACATCGCGATCACGGAAGAAGTATTGTGATCGCGAAGAAGGAAATGACCACTGCTAGAAATTGCACAATGCGGTCGTGAACAAATATATGCGATCGCGAAGAAGGAAAACATTTATGCCCCAAGAAATATACTACACGATCGCGAATCAGAACATGCGATCGTGAAAGGGAAAAATATACCAGCTATTGAGCTGTGCTACGCGAACGCGTAACTGTGAATGCGAACGCGGTGAAGGAGGATACACACGTATGCGATCGTGTCAGTAACATGCGAACGCGAAGAAAAATATTGCCTGCCTCCAAAATTACACTACGCGAATGCAGAAGAATTGACGCAAACGCGATGAAGAAAACCAGATGACAGAATCAGTATCTCTAACGCATGAAGAAATGGCATGTGGCCCATCCCAAACACACCCGAAGCCCCCGGGACTGCGTCGAAACAAGCCAATAAGTTCCATAATATAACACGGACCCGCTCGAGGTCTCAAATCACACCAAACAACTCTGAAACTACGAATTGCACCACGAATCGAACTTATGAATTTCAAATCTTCCAACTTCCAAAACTCGCGCCGAAACATATCAAATCAACTCGGAATGGCGTCAATTTTTACATGCAAGTCCCAAATAAATAACGGAGCTAATCCAACTCTCGAAATTGCATTCCGACCCCCATATCACAAAAGTCAACTCTCGGTCAATCCTCTCAACCTTCCAAAACTTCAACTTTCCAATTTTCGCCGAAATGCTTCAAATTATCCCACGGGCCTCCAAAACCAAATTCGGAAGCACGCCTAAGTCCAAAATCACCATACAAAGCCATTGGAATCATCAAAATGCTATTTCGGAGTCGTCTACACTAAGATCAAATTCCGATCAACTCTTACCGCTTAAACATGTAAAACAAGAATCCTTCTTTCAAATTGACCCCGAATCATCCGAAAATTGAGCTCGGCCACACACGCAAGTTATAGCACATAATACGAAGCTGCTCGAGACCTTATGCCGCCGAATGGAACGAAAATTCTCAAAGCGACTGTGTCAAGTCGTTACAATAGAAATGTTATTATAGAATGATCTGACTGTACCATCATTTTATCCTTGTTACCTCAAAGAGCTAAATTTTGCCATGTCGAAGTACTATCTTTAGTTATTACATAGTGCTGAATTAATGAGTTTTCTGACAATTGAAAATGCTTATCTATATGATATTATCCTTTTAATCTTGTCTGATTGTACATTCATCTTAATGCACTTGTATTATTATAACATTCATCTTCTGGACATGTTGAAACCTTAGAGACTCAGTACTCACTCTCATATTACAGTACTACTTAACAATCTTACTCGTTCATCCAACTATAAATTTATGTACGACATGTTCATCTATCGTATAATTCTTCTGGAAGAACAAGCCTATATATTGGAATTGTCCACATTTAAACATCATAATCCTTGGAATTGTCCACATTTAAACATCATAATCCCATTCGATCTTACTTCACTTCCATTCTTCCTATGAGAGCTAAACTTACAATTCATATATGATGTCTCAATATTAATTCTATTTATCCGAAAACTTTTATTTTTTGGCGTGATTTTCCCTCATCAACTCATGGCTGGTTGACTACCTATATTAACTAACCCTATAGTATCTCCAAAATATGTTCCTGTGTTTAATGATACCATTGGTTAGCATATAAACACACGTAATTTTATGATAATTTTTTTTAATTAGATTATAAAATCATTATTATGGAGGTTAGAAAGACTTCAAGAAGATGTCTCAAGCGCCACTTGGTAAATTATATTCTTGATGCGCTTTTAACTGAAAGATAATCAAAGAATCTACTAGCAAACTCCTAAAATTTCATTTTAAACTTTTCTTTGAAATGTTTGAAAGTAATTTGACTGTCCTTTTGCAAATACAACATGATCAGATCTCTGGGATGTGAGTTCCTAAATTTGCTAAATTTGGTTGTGAATAATATATATTAAACAGAAGGTATGATTAGCATGTATATTTTATGGACTGATTGGACTGTAGAACAAGGAAAGATCATAGCAATGCATACCATGCTTTGATCTTAATTTGTAGGATCCTACTCTGATCACATGTCTAACATTACACTTGTCTATTGAAATATCACAAATATAGATCTCTTTATTCAGTTATTAACTAAGATAAGCCCCTTATTCCCCCATCCACCCACCTCAAGTAAAGTAATTGTACTGAATCTTTTCATTTTTACATAATCATAGACTCTCTCTCTCTATATATATATACACTTATTAAGTTTATTTACTAAATTTCCATCTATCTTAAATAAGTATTTAGAGCCCGTTTGGCCAAGCTGTCAAAAACTACTTATTTTGAAAAGCGCTTTTATTCAAAAGTTCTTTATGAAAAAGTACTTTTGCAAAATAAGTAGTTTGTGTTTGGTCGATTCGTTTGAGTAGTGCTTTTTGCAAGCTGATTGTGTTTGGCCAATCTTTTAAAAAAGCATTTTTAAGTATCAAATTACGAAAAAGGACAGCAAAGGTTCAATTTGCAATTAGTATTATTTAGAAAAGAAAAATAAATTTAAACATTTTTTTAGAAAGAATTCCATTAAAATATAAAATGTAAAGTAAAAATATAAATTAAAAATTCTCATTAATATAATATAGTTATTCCAAAATAATAATATTGAGTGTTAAGTATTACTTATTATTTACATGATAATTTAAATATGTCAAAATACATCATTCAATATAAATTTAAAATCTACTCTTAGGAATAGGAGAAAGAGAATAAAAATGTAATTAAAATAAAAAAGAGAATAAATATATAGCAGAAATAAATAAATAAAAGGAAAAGAAAAAGGAAAAGAAAAAGGAAAAGAAAAATTAAATTAATGAGGGATAATTTGAAAAATATAAATTTATTGTAAGGTTATTTTTGTCTTGAATAAATTAACTTTTTGCTTCTGCTTCTGCTTTTTGGAAGAAGCTAGAATTTTTAGCTTCTCCCCAGAAGCAGAAAAACTGTTTCTGCCGCTGCTCAAAAGTACTTTTTTATTTTGGCCAAACACCTTAAATTTTTCAAAAAGTGTTTTTTTTACCAAAAAAAGTACTTTTGACCTCCTAGAAACTTGGTCAAACACGCTCTTAAACAACTGAGAACTTCGTCCGTTGCTTATAAGTTCCTTTAATTTATGGATACTCCAATTCCAAAGCCATGCTTGGTAAAACCTCTAAGATTCTCCTTTACTTTATATATAGCGTCTATTTTAAAGCCACATGCTTTGTACAACTGAAATGGGACATTAAATTGTGACAAACTTAATAAGTTCAACCAGTTTGATGTAAAGTAAAGGAAGAAATAAAGAAACGCCAAGTAGATGTCCATCAAATACAACAAATTTGATTAGTCATAAAAATGTATTGAATTGCTTGGTTCACGTGATGGATTGCTAAGAGCTTAAATTAGGAAAAGATTAAACGGGACGATAGTTTAAAAGAACATGTTCCTAATTGTTTTCAAGTCAATATTGTTAATTATGGATCCGCAGTCATGCACCATCTTGTATTAAATTCTTATCAAATTTATTATGAAGAGATATATGCACCAATTAAGCGAAGAAAAAAAACGATATGTATTCCATATAGTTAGTAGTCTTGTCATCGGTTAGCTGGCCTAATTAAAATCAGAATAACGCAAATCTCAAAGTCTCTAATCCACTAACCTCCCTTATTAAATAATTATATTGTAGGGCAACCTACTCCTCCGTTTTCTTTTACTTGTATAAATTAAAGAAATTTTTTCTTGTGCTTATCCACTTTAGTAAATCAAAAGAGAACTAATTAACTTTTTACTTTTACCATTATCATTATTTAACCCTTTTCTAAACTTATTGGAGTACTAGTAGTTAAATTAAGATTTTATAGCATAGTTGATATGTGCAATGCTCCAACCCTATATACAACAATTTTGTTAATCATATTACTTTTTTGTTCTTTTTAGAAAGAATATAATAAAAGTATATTGTATACGGGTAAAATCGGGGCTAATGAGCACCCCGATTTTTCGGTGGGGCAAACGAAGCAAGGACATAACTACAAGGAATCAGAATCGAATTTAGGAACCTCTCGTACTAAGGCCCGAACAAAGCACCTACCACCGGAGCCATAGAGACCTCGCCCTCCGGATTCGGTTCAAGCTCCAAGACCTCGAAAAGCATTACCAAACATCTGTACACAGACTAACAAGGGGCCGTGATATCCGAACCCAACCGGATATCACTGCGTAGATCTCGGCTTGTATCGGCAGCAGATCAGTGATTAACGAAATTTTTTTTTTTACCTTTCTTAGATTTTGTACTAGAGATAAAACTCTCCTACTATATAAAGGGTGTGATTTTTATTCAAGAGGGACACTGTAACACGCATACCAAGGCAATATAAACTTGTTTTATTTGCATCTAGGTTATTCAAAATTATTATTTTTGCTCAAAGTTATTCATAAATATTTGGCTCCGAATCAAGGACAGAACAATCACCAGGCTCAGATCCGAGCTTGGACATAACATCACAACTGGTTTGGTTGTTTATTTTATCCTTAATTTGTTTATCTGACGTTATTGATCACTTGTATTGAATTAATCCACATATTCTTAGAACCGCGTATAAATTCAATTGTTATCCATTTTAAAGGATAAACAGTTTGGCGCCCACCGTGGGGCTACGGATAATTGCGGTGGTTTGATACAAATTTCCATAACACACTTTATTTTATGCTTGCTCTTTGAGATTTTAATTTCAGGTCAACCTAAAAATGTCAAACTCTCAGTCTGCTCACTTGAACATTGATACTGAGTCTGGCCATCATGGTGAAAACAACAATATGGTGCCTAGCAATGAGGTGCCCCCTGTTAATCCCAACGGAGTCCCAGTTGCAGACCCAATCGATGCCAACTCGCATGTGGCCATCGACACCAACTGTGATGACCCAAAAGGTCATCACTCGTTTTGAAAGTAAATTCTGTGTTCAGAGGCCTGAAAACCTCCCTTTTGTTTCACCTCGATTTGCGTGCGCAGTCCGGACGTGTATCCGAAAAGCCATTATTTGAAAATCTGTGAAAAATAATAAATTTTGCTTTTAAAATGAATTTAGGTTGACTTTGGTCAATATTTTGGGTAAACGGACCCGGACCCGGATCCGGACCCGTGATTTGACGGTCCCGCAGGGTCCGTAGGAAAATATGGGACTTGGGCGTATGCCCGGAATCGAATTCCGAGGTCCCAAGCCCGAGAAATGAATTGTTGAAGAAAATTGTTTAACTGAAATTCTTAGAGTTTTTGGAAATTTGAATGTAATTGAATTTGATGGTATCGGGCCCGTATTTTGGTTCCGGAGCCCGGTACAGGTCTTATATGTGATATATGTTGAGCCTGTAAAATATGGTAAGAAACGGACTTGAAATGACGTGAATCGGACCTTCGGTTGTTTAAATTTGAACTTAAGAGTTCATGAGATTTTTCTTTGATTTTGATGCTAAATTCATAGTTATTGATGTTATTTTGATGATTTGATCGCACGAGCAAGACTGTATGATATTTTTGGACTTGTGTGCATGTTTGGTTTGGAGCCCCGAGGGCTCGGGTGAGTTTTGGATAAGCCAATGAGTGAATTGAACTTAGGAAGCTGCAGGTTTTCAGCTGGTATTTGCAGGTCTGCAGGCTTCGCAAATGCGAAGCCTGGCTCGCAAATGCAAGAAAGCATCGCAAATGCGATACTCGACCTGGGCTACCTTGGTCGCAAATGCGACTTTTGTATCGCAAATGCGATATCGCATTTGCGAAAGGTCCCTCGCAAATGCGTAGGTGACCGGAATTAAACTGGGTCGCAAATGCAACAAAAGCTTCGCATTTTGACGAGCGTCTAGTGTATATAAAATTTTAACTCGTACTCCGTCAAATAATAGTATAGAAAGATGTCGAACCCATAAAGATTGGTTTATCTATTCTACAAATGTTTCTTGTTTTAGTTACTATTTGAGAAAATCAGAAAGAGTTGAGTTTTAAATTAACTAACTAAAAATAGGGGTGTGCATTCGAATCGGTTTATCGATAAATCGAATCGATTATTTGTTATCGAAATCGAAATCGAAAAAATTGAAACCTTATTTAAACGATAACGATAAGCATATGTACAAATCGATAATCGATAAGTAATTATCGATAAGGGTCAAAATCGAATCGATAAATCGAATGCACACCCCTAGACTGTAGACACTTGTTAAATGAGTAATTACCTATTTGTGTAGATTAATATAACATACAGAATGTATATATATTCCGCTACTATTTGAAAGCGGCTATACAATATTATTTTCCCTAATCTATGCCCTTTCCTTTACCCTAAGTCCCTTACCCTATTATTTCCTCTACTACATTTAAGGAATGATCATATTTAAAGATCAAGGGAATGAAGTTCAAATTAATGGAAAATAGAATTAGCCGTGATGATATGTTTTGTTTTGTTTTGTTTTTTTATACCATTGGAGTGTTGGTGGCATACATTTGATCCCTTACTTTAGTTTTATTGCATGTGCTTGTTGACACAATTTTTATATTATAAATGATGTTCGTCTTATTTTAGCTTCTTTTTGTCCATATTAGTTAGGCGTGTTTATAGCGATATACTTTCCGTGGAATCCTGCAAATTTTCTTATTGGTGTAATCGATAACCGAATCGATAAGCCCCCAAAATCGATAAATCGAAATCGAAAAAATCGAAACCTTATTGAAACGATAACGATAAGCATATGTACAAATCGATAATCGATAAGTAATTATCGATAAGGGTCAAAATCGAATCGATAAATCGAATGCACACCCCTAACTAAAAATGCACGAATGGAGCAATAGAAAATATTTTTGTTTTTCACAGATATAATAAAAAGGTGTTGGGATCCTGACTTCACTTAATATTTTTTATTATATAGTAAATACATTTATCCTTCAACTTCTATTTCTCATAGTTTTGGTAAGAGAGTGTTAAAGCACGAAGGGTGATGTCGTGCATGATATTTGTGAGAGAGTGTTAATGCACGAAGGGTGATGCCGTGCCGCACGATGTACCATTCCGTGCCTTTATATGAGTGATAATGCATGAAGGATCATTCCGTGCCATGATTTTGTGAGGTAAAAGCACGAAGGGTGATGCCGTGCCGATTATATTGATATTTATGAGGACGAGAGTAAAAACACGAAGGGTGATGCCGTGCACTTGTCTTGATTTCCTGATTATTATTGATATTTGAGTTATGGTGTTCTTTACGGTTATTTACTTGTTTTCTATTGTTACCTGATATCCCCACAGCATGTCTTCCCCCTTCTTACTTTTAAGTTGTAAGTTTCTGCCTTTACTTTCCGCTGTATATGATTTAACTGCACAGGTTTATTTGGTAGTCTGGTCCTAGCCTTGTCACTACCTCGCCGAGGTTAGGCTAGGCACTTACCAGCACATGGGGTCGGTTGTGCTGATGCTACACTCTGCATTCTTTTGTGCAGATCCCGGTGCTGTAGCTTTCGGACCGCAGTGAGATTGCTGTTTGTAGTTCATCAGGCGACCCGAGGTAGTCCTGCAGGCGTCCGCAGGCCTTGGCATCTCCTTCTATCTTTTCATTTTGTTTCTTTCATGTATTCCAGAGACAGTGTTGTTTTAAATCTTTCAGACCTTTATTTGTAGTATTTCTAGACAGTCTGTGAAATTGTGACACCAGTTTTGGGTAGTTTTGTTATGGATTGGTATTGGTAGAATTATTAAAACATTGCTTTTCATTCTTCCGCTTATTAAATTCTGTTGTTTATTAAATGTTGGTTCTTAATTGTTAACGGATTAAAATGGAAACAAGGTAAATAATTCAATTGGTTGGCTTGCCTAGCTTTCACTAGTAGGCGCCATCACGACTCCCGAGGGTGGAAAATCCGGGTCGTGACAAGTTGGCATTAGATCTCTAGGTTACTTAGGTCTCACAATTCACGGAAAAGCTTGGTAGAGTCTGAGGGATCGGTACGGAGACGTCTGTATTTATCCCCCAGGGGTTGCAGAGTTAGGAAAAACTTCACATCTATTCTTTCCTGTCGTGCGGTTTGGTTTCTCAATGCTAATCGAATTTCTACTCTATTCTTTCGCAGATGGCGAGAACACGCGCTTCCTCATCCACTGACCAGCAGCCCGAGCCCCCAGCAGCAGCTCCCACGAGGGGCAGAGGGCGAGGGCGAGGCCGAGGCCGTGCTCGAGGCCGAGGCAGTGGCAGAGCTCAGCCCAGAGCAGCAGCGCCAGTGGCGGAGCCTCAGGTTGAGTTTGACGAGGAGGTTCCAGCCCAGGCAGTTCCAGTAGGACCAGCTCAAGTCCCAGAGGGGTTCATTACTACCCCAGTACTCCAGGATGCTCTGGTCCTTCTAGTGGGCCTTATGGAGAGTGTCACCCGGGCAGGCTTGCTTCCTGTAGCACCAGCCGTCTCTCAGGCTGGAGGAGGAGCGCAGACTCCTGCTACCCACACTCCGGAGCAGATGGCTCCCCAGTTTCAGACTCCAGATGCTCAGCCAGTTGGAGCAGTTCAGCCGGGTGTGGTAGCTCAGACCGGTGATGGAGCAGCTATGTCTGCTGCTGCTTTGTGGAGGTTGGACAGGTTCACCAAGCTCTTCACTACCACTTTCAGCGGTGCATCTTCTGAGGATCCCCTGGATTATTTAGATAGTTGTCATGAGGTTCTCAGGAACATGGAGATAGTGGAGACCAACAGGGTCGACTTTGCTGCTTTCCGCTTATCTGGATCCGCCAAGACTTGGTGGAGAGATTATTGTTTGGCTAGACCAGTTGGGTCACCAGCTTTGACTTGGGATCAGTTTTCTCAGCTATTTTTGGAGAAGTTTCTTCCTATCACTCAGAGGGAGAGCTATCGGAGGCAGTTTGAGCGTCTCTAGTAGGGTTCTATGACTGTTGCTCAGTACGAGACCAGGTTTATTGATTTGGCCCGTCATGCTCTTCTTATACTTCCACTGAGAGAGAGAGAGTGAGGAGGTTCATTGAGGGACTCATTCAGCCTATTCGACTTCAGATGGCCAAGGAGACGGGGAGTGAGATTTATTTTTAGGAGGCGGCCAATGTGGCCAGGAGGGTTGAGATGGTTTTATCCCAGGGGGGTGGTCAGGGGTCTGACAAGAGGCCTCGTCATTCAGGCAGATTCAGTGGTGCCTCGTCTGGAGGCAGGGATTCTTTTGGTAGAGGCCATCCTCCTAGGCCTTTTCAGTCAGCACTTCAGGTTTCGCACGGTGCTTCAGGAGGCCGTGGTTCTCATATGCAGTATTCTGATCAGCAGTCCTACAGTGCACCACCAGCTCCTATCAGTGCACCGCCGCTCCAGAGTTTTCGGGGTGGTCATTCAGGTCGTCAGGGTCAGCAGTCTCAGCAGCCGAGGGCTTGTTATACTTGTGGCGATATGGGTCATATTGCTAGATTTTGCCCTCGAGCATCGAGCAGCTCTCAGCACAGGGTTCCCGTGCCATGGTTCAGGCACCGAGTATTCCACAGCTTGCTCAGCCAGCCAGAGGTGGAGGTAGATGTATTAGAGGTGGAGGTCAGGCCGCTAGAGGTGGAGGCCAGCCAGCAGCAGGTCGTGCCAGAGATGTAGTCCAGAGTGGTGAGGCCCAGCCCCGATGTTATGCTCTTCCATCCAGGCCTGAGGCTGAGGCTTCCGATACAGTTATCACAGGTACGGTTCTGGTTTGTAGTAGGGATGCTTCAGTGCTATTTCATCCAAGGTCTACATACTCTTATGTGTCATCTTATTTTGCACCGTATCTGGTCATGCCTAGTGGTTCTTTGAGTGCCCCTGTATATGTGTCTACACCGGTGGGTGATTCTATTGTGATGGATCGTGTTCATCGTTCTTGTGTAGTTGTGATTTGGGGTCTTGAGACCCGAGTAGATTTGTTACTGTTGGACATGGTTGATTTTGATGTCATATTAAGGATGGACTGGTTATCACCTTACCAAGCTATCTTGGACTGTCATGCCAAGACTGTGACCTTAGCCTTACCGAGTTTACCTCGTCTTGAGTGGAGAGGGACTCCTGGTCATTCTACCCGTCGTGTTATCTCATATACGAAGGCTCGGCGTATGGTCGAGAAGGGGTGTTTGGCCTATTTGGCATATGTTCGTGATTCTAGTGCTGAGGTTCCTTCTATGGATTCTGTGCCTGTTGTTCGTGAGTTTCCTGAGGTTTTCCCTTCAGACCTGCTGGGTATGCCACCCGACAGGGATATTGACTTTTGCATTGATTTGGCTCCGGGCACTCAGCCCATTTCTATTCCGCCGTATCGTATGGCCCCGCCTGAGTTGAAAGAATTGAAGGAGCAGTTGCAAGACTTGCTTGATAAGGGCTTTATTAGGCCTAGTGTCTCGCCTTGGGGTGCGCCGGTGTTGTTTGTTAAGAAGAAGGACGGATCGATGAGGATGTGTATAGATTACCGGCAATTGAACAAGGTCACAATCAAGAATAAGTACCCATTGCCGCGGATTGATGATTTGTTTGACCAGCTTCAGGGTGCCCAAGTGTTTTCTAAGATCGACTTGAGATCGGCTACCATCAGTTGAGGATTAGGGCATCCGATGTCCCTAAGACAGCTTTCCGCACTCGGTACGGGCATTATGAGTTCTTGGTGATGTCATTCGGATTGACAAATGCCCCAGCAGCTTTCATGGATTTGATGAGCCGAGTGTTCAGGCCTTAATGGATTCATTCGTTATAGTCTTCATTGATGATATTTTGATTTATTCCCGCAGCCAGGAGGAGCATGAGCAACATCTGAGAGTGGTTCTTCAGACTCTGAGAGATAGTCAGTTGCATGCTAAGTTTTCGAAGTGTGAGTTCTGGTTGAGTTTAGTTGCATTCTTGGGTCACGTTGTTTCAGCAGAGGGTATTCAGGTGGATCCGAAGAAGATAGAGGCAGTCAAGAACTGGCCTCGACCCACATCAGCTACAGAGATCCGGAGTTTCTTGGGTTTGGCAGGCTATTACCGTCGGTTTGTGGAGGGGTTTTCATCTATTGCATCCCCGATGACCAGCGTGACCCAGAAGGGTGCCCAGTTCAAGTGGTCGGACGAGTGTGAGGCGAGCTTTCAGAAGCTCAAGACAGCTTTGACTACGGCGCCATTGTTGGTTTTGCCCACAGGTTCAGGGCCATATACAGTTTATTGTGACGCATCCCGTATTGGGCCTTGTGCGGTGTTGATGCAGGATGGCAAGGTCATTGCTTATGCTTCTCGTCAGTTGAAGATTCATGAGAAGAACTATCCAGTCCATGATTTGGAGTTAGCAGCCATTGTTCACGCACTGAAGATTTGGAGGCACTATTTATATTGCGTATCATGTGAGGTGTTCATAGATCACAAGAGTTTGCAATACTTGTTCAAGCAGAAGGAGCTAAACTTGAGGCAGAGAAGGTGGTTGGAGCTGTTGAAAGACTATGATATCACCATCTTATATCATCCGGGGACCAATATGGTGGCCGATGCTTTGAGTAGAAAGTCAGCCAGTATGGGCAGTCTTGCGTATATTCCGGTCGGTGAGAGGCCGCTTGCTTTGGATGTTCAGGCTTTGGCCAATCAGTTCGTGAGGTTGGATGTCTCTGAGCCCAGCCGCGTGTTAGCTTGCACAGTCGCTCGTTCTTCATTATTGGAGCGTATTCGAGATTGGCAGTTTGATAATCCCCATTTGTGTGTTCTTAGGGACACAGTGCGGCACGGAGGTGCCAAGCAGGTTACAGTTGGGGATGATGGAGTTTTGAGGATATAGGGTTGTATTTATGTGCCTAATGTGGATGGACTTCGAGAGTTGATTCTAGAGGAGGCCCATAGTTCCCGGTACTCTATTCATCCGGGCGCCACTAAGATGTATCAGGACTTGCGGCAGCATTATTGTGGAGGAGGATGAAGAAGGATATTGTTGTGTATGTGGCTCGGTGTTTGAATTGTCAGCAGGTAAAGTACGAGCATCAGAGACCTGGTGGTTTGTTTCAGAGGATTGAGCTTCCCGAGTGGAAGTGGGAGCGTATCACTATGGACTTTTTTGTTGGACTCCCACGGACACAGAGGAAGTTCGACGCAGTATGGGTTATTGTTGATAGGCTGACCAAGTCGGCGCATTTCATCCCTGTGGCAGTCTCCTATTCTTCTGAGAGGTTGGCTGAGATCTATATCAGGGAGATTGTTCATCTTCATGGTGTGCCCGTGTCTATCATTTCTGATCGAGGTACGCAGTTTACCTCGCATTTCTGGAGGGCAGTTCAGCGTGAGTTGGGCACACGGGTCGAGTTGAGCACAACATTTTATCCTCAGACGGACGGGCAGTCCGAGCATACTATTCAGATTTTGGAGGATATGCTTCGAGCTTGTGTTATTGACTTTGGAGGCTCGTGGGACCAGTTTTTCCGTTTAGCGGAGTTTGCCTACAACAACATTTACCAGTCGAGCATTCAGATGGCTCCTCATGAGGCTTTATATGGTAGGCGGTGTCGATCGCCGGTTTTAACCGGGAGAGGCTCGGTTGTTGGGTACGGATCTAGTACAGGATGTCTTGGACAAGGTTAGGATCATTCAAGACAGGCTTCGTACAGCTCAGTCCAGGCAAAAGAGTTATGCCGACCGTAAGGTTCGTGATGTGGCATTCATGGTCGGCGAGCGAGTGTTGCTTCCGGTGTCGCCTATGAAGGGCGTGATGAGATTTGGAAAGAAGGGCAAGCTTAGCCCTAGGTTCATTGGCCCGTTTGAGATTCTTGATTGAGTGGGAGAGGTGGCTTACAGACTTGCGTTGCCGCCAAGTTTATCAGCTGTGCATCCAGTGTTTCACGTGTCCATGCTTCGAAAATATCACGGCGATCCATCCCACGTGTTAGATTTCAGCACTGTCCAGTTGGACAAGGACTTGTCCTATGAGGAGGAGCCGGTAGCTATTCTAGACTGGCAGGTTCGTAAGTTGAGATCGAAGAGTTTCCCTTCTATTCGGGTTCAGTGGATAGGTCAGCCTGCTGAGGCATCGACCTGGGAGTCCGAGTCCGATATGCGGAGCCGTTATCCCTATCTTTTCTCCGACTCAGGTACTTCTTTTCTATGTCCGTTTGAGGACGAACGGTTGTTTTAGAGGTGGAGAATGTGATGACCCAAAAGGACTCGTTTTGAAAGTAAATTCGCTGTTCCGAGGCCTTAAAACCTCCCTTTTTTACCTCAATTTGCGTGCGCAGTCCGGGCGTGTATCCGGAAAGCCATTATGTGAAAATCTGTAAAAAATAATAAATTTTGCTTTTAAAATGAATTTAGGTTGACTTTGATCAATATTTTGGGTAAACGGACCCGGACCCGTGATTTGACGGTCCCGAAGGGTCCGTAGGAAAATATGGGACTTGGGCGTATGCCTGGAATCGAATTCCGAGGTCCCAAGCCCGAGAAATGAATTTTTGAAGAAAATTGTTTAACTGAAAATCTTAGAGTTTTTGGAAATTTTAATGTAATTGAATTTGATGGTATCGGGCTCGTATTTTGATTCCGGAGCCCGGTACAGGTCTTATATGTGATTTAAGTTGAGCTGCTAAAATTTGGTAAGAAACGGACTTGAAATGACGTGAATCGGACCTTCGGTTGTTAAAATTTGAACTTAAGAGTTCATGAGATTTTTCTTTGATTTTGATGCTAAATTCATAGTTATTGATGTTATTTTGACGATTTGATCGCACCAGCAAGTCCGTATGATGTTTTTGGACTTGTGTGCATGTTTGGTTTGGAGCCCCGAGGGCTCGGGTGAGTTTTGGATAGGCCATGGAGTGGAATTGAACTTAGGAAGTTGCAGGTTTCAGCTGGTATGTTGCAGGTCTGCAGGCTTCGCAAATGCGAAGCCTGGCTCGCAATTGCGAGAAAGCATTGCAACTGCGATACTCGACCTGGGCTGCCTTGGTCGCAAATGCGACTTTTGAATCGCAAATGCGATATCGCATTTGTGAAAGGTCCCTCGCAAATGCGAAGGTGACCTGAATTAAACTGGGTCGCAAATGCGACAAAAGCTTCGCATTTTGACGAGCGTCTAGCGTATATAAAATTTTAACTCGTACTCAGTCAAATAATAGTATAGAAAGATGTCGAACCCACAGAGATTGGTTTATCTATTCTACAGATGTTTCTTGTTTTAGTTACTATTTGAGAAAATCAGAAAGAGTTGAGTTTTAAATTAACTAACTAAAAATGCACGAATGGAGCAATAGAAAATATTTTTATTTTTCACAGATATAATAAAAAGGTGTTGGGATCCTGACTTCACTTAATATTTTTTATTATATAGTAAATACATTTATCCTTCAACTTCTATTTCTCATAAATGTATAAATGCCTCTCACGATTACATTTATATATTATTACTATAGTTGAACAATTAAATGCACTCCTCTCGGTTATACAAATTAATCGTTAAAATGGTAATATTAAAGAACCAGAAATATATACTTGAACTAAAGCATGGTCTTTTTTAGTAAGTCCATTTCGGTTACCCTACTTGTTATAACTGATTACTACAATATTCGCCTCTTTCGATTACAAATAAGTGTAGAATCAATTTTAACATATATGATCTAGATGTCACTAAATATAGGTTAATATCTATCAATACCAAAATTAAGTATTACTTCTTCTGCCTCTTCCGACTACAGAATTAGTAAGAAGTTAATATGTAGTACGAAATAGATAGATGTTAACAAATTAAATAACACCCAACTATAAAGCAGATAAAATTTAAATAAAAAGCTTCAGCTCAAGCATGTGAAATTGAAGAATAATATCTACTATTATATAAAAATATTAAGATCCGTCATTTTCCCAACACAAGAAAAGTTACTCCATATTGGAGCCAATACCGAAAACGGAAATAATCTTGCCCATTAAATAAGAAAATAGAAAGAAATATTCAAGAGAATAATTCCTCCTATTTAATTAAAAATAGGAACTAGAGTAATTTCCAATACTACAATTTATTCAGAACAAGAAATGAAGAAAGAGTAATGGCTAAAAGAAGAAACAGAAGCAAAACTAAAACTAAAGAACAAAGAGAAAGGAAAAACTTTCTGCTCAATATTACACTTCCCAGATTTTTCTTCTTCCTTTCCTTCATGAGCGATGCCTCTTTATAGGCAAGCCATGACAAGGTTTTCAATTATATTCTGGATATGAACTTGTCATGGCTGGTTGTGGCCTTGTTATGCTTGGTTATGAGCTTCTTTGGTTATGGATCAGTTATAGTTTATTGTAGCCGGTTGTGAGTCGATTATAGTTTGTTGTAGCCGGTTGTGAGTCGGTTGTCCTTTGTCATGGCAGATCACGTCTTTCTTTAGCACCATATTTTACTCTGCTTTAGCTTGTCCGTTTTTCTAATTTTCCTCTGTAATCTTCTCGTTCCCGGACCAATACTTCTTTAACCTTTCCTGCATAATTTAGACAAAATATGGAAGAAATATGATAGTTTTTTTTTGTGTTTTTTAAAGAAATTATATGTTAAAAATCAAGTAAAATGCACTTATCAAATTCTCCCACACTTGAATATTTGCTCGTCCTCGAGCAAATAAAATAACTAAACATATCAGCTAAATAATTTAACCAAAATCATGAGACCTTTCGCCAAAGAAAAAGTAACTAAGACCAATTCACAAGTTCATACAACTTTTAAACGTACTCATATTCACCTATTGAGAACTGAAATCATAATATTTTCTAATCCCTAGTGTGTCTCACCAAATGAAGAGAGATGCCCATATATCACACAATATATAGATGTAGAACAAAGAAGGGTATAGATAGAAAAATTCACTCACTCTCAACAAAGAAATACCTCAAGCTACTGGAAATTGCCATATGTTTGACTATCATGTGGTTCTCCACTAATGTAGGAGTCTTTGAGTCGAGATCATGTAGGACTTTTACAAGGTTGTAATGTAGGTTTAGGGATAGGTACGACACATATGGATAATAGTTACTTAAATTCCCTATGGGCACTACACTTTATTTTATCACTTAAACACAATTGTCTTTGCTATAATTTAAACAATAACCTCTATTTTGTTTCATCCCTTTCACATTTTTTTTACGGAGATGATGACATTTCTTTGTTGCTTTCTTTTTTTTTTAAAGAATTTCAGAAGCAACTATCTTTTTCAGTTCTCATGGCAACATCTCAAAAGATTGACAACCTCAAACAATTATTCTTTCACCAATTATTTTCACAATCACACCTCACGCCTAGATTTTTACATTCAGATCAACTCTTAAAGTGCCCAAAAGGGAATTGGGTGAACAAAGAACAAGTCATAACAACAAACAGGCTAAGGGTTAAAGCTTGGTGATCAACAAAATAAGAGATAATTTATGTAGGCTCAACTGGGCTAACTAGGGATAAAAATCATTAAGGTAGGTCAATTTAGGTTATGGCTCAACAAAGAAGGCCTACGTTCATTTCTTAACTCAAAGATCTACCTAGAATTTCGCCTCAATCCACATTCAAGGCAAGTTCTAGATTTCCAGATAAGCAGGAGAACTAGACAATATAAGCTAACAACACAATACACTTGGGCTAACGAAAACTATGATTTCAATCGCCGTAAGTATGAGCTTAGAAAAGTGATCATAAAACCCGTGTACTTAATCAAATTCGTCTTTTTTAAGTGTCATACTTTTCAAGTCAAATCAAGTTTAGCCAACTTATTTACCAAAATAAGTTAAAACAACTAAAAGTCCTAAAAAAATATTCGATTCAAAATATTACGACCATGGCAAAGAACCGAACAAGAAATCCATGGAAGTACATGAAGTAAGTTGCCTTAGGAAAAAGGCAACTCAAATTTTGTTTTATTTTTTCAGTTTTTTTTTTAATTTTTTTTATATGTATAACTAAAAAAAATACATATAACAAATATATTCCTCTACCCCCAAGCTTAAATAATGTCATGTCCTCATGACAAAATAAATTAACAGTAAAAGGAGATTCCCTGATTTTTTCCGATTCTAGCCTCATTTCTTTTTTCTTGGCTTCTCAAAGTTTCTCTCATATCACAAAGAAAAGATTATAGCAAAGAAATATTCTTTTTTCATGATAGGAGAAACCTTTCATTGTCGAAATCATGGGAGTGCTTTTTCATCATGGCAAAATATATTAATACATACTACATACACATCTATATATATAATATAATACAAACATGCAATTATTATTATTTTATAACTTTTTTTTTCATAAGAAGAAAAACTAATTTAATTATATATATATTTACTAAAAAGGAAATATTATATGTTACTACTAATAATTACTTAAAAGATTAAAGAGAGGGGAAGAAAATTATTCTGAGTTTAACGTCGCCAGCTCAACTTATTTTAAAAATTAGGCAAAAAGGATTGTTGAAACCTATTTGTCGAAGAATCTACTGATATAAGGCTTCAAACGATGACCGTTTACTTTGAATTTGTCACCCCCATCTGTATGTTGTATTTCAATGGCACCATAGGGGGTAATTTCTGTTACAGTATACGGTCCTGTCCAGCGTGACTTAAACTTTCCTGGAAATAATCTCAATCGGCTATTGTACAACATAACTTGATCTCCAACTTTAAAATCTTTATGGCGGATGAGCTTGTCATGCCATTTTTTTGTCTTTTCCTTATATAATTTAGCATTTTCGTATGCTGTAAGTCTGAACTCTTCCAACTCATCAAGCTGCAATAGACGATTTTTACCAGCATCTGGCAAGTTTAGATTCAATAATTTTATAACCCAATTTGCTTTATGTTCTAATTCCACACGTAAATGACAAGATTTTCCAAAAATTAGTCTATAAGGAGATGTGCCTATGAGAGTTTTGAAAGCAGTTCTATATGTCCATAAAGCATCATCTAACTTTAAAGACCAATCTTTTCGAGAAGAACCAACAGTTTTTTCTAAAATTCTTTTTAATTCTCTATTGGATACTTCAACTTGCCCGCTTGTTTGAGCATGATATGGAGTTCCTGTTTTATGAGTTACTCCATATCTTGACAATAAACCAGCGAATTGTCTATTTATAAAATGAGTTCCTTGATCACTTATTATAACTCGTGGAGTTCCAAATCTAGAAAAATATTTTTCTTGAGAAAAGCACAAACAATATGAGCATCATTTTTTCTAGTAGCAACTGCTTCTACCTATTTTGAAACATAGTCAACAGCTACCAAAATAAATTCATAGCCATTTGAAGGAGGAAAAGGACCCATAAAATCAATGCCCCAAATATCAAAAATTTCACACACAAAAATAGAGTTAAGAGGCATTTCATCCCTTTTTGAAATATTACCGATTCTCTGGCATTTATTGCAAGTGGCGACATAATTCCTTGCATCTTTGACTAGAGTAGGCCAGAAAAATCCAGCTTCAAGTACTTTAGCTGCTGTCTTTCTTCCTCCATAGTGTCCTCCTACAGCTCCATCATGGCAGTGACTTAAAATGTTGTTCATTTCTGTTTCCGGTACACATCTCCTGATTATGTCATCTGCACAAAATTTAAACAAATAAGGATCTTCCCAATAATAATGTTTTGCCTCTTTTTTAAGTTTTTTCTTTGATCGTAAGACAAATCTTTTGGAATCCACCCCCCGGCTAAATAATTGGCAATATCAGCAAACCAAGGCGGTTTATTTACAACCGCCGCGATTGAAAAGGTATTCTCATCAGGGAATTCCTCTTGGATATCTAGTATTTCAGTAGGAGGATTCTCTAAACGTGACAAATGATCAGCTACCTGATTTTCATAACCTTTTCTATCTTTTATTTCGAGATCAAATTCTTGCAAAAGGAGTATCCATCTTAGCAATCTAGGTTTAGCGTCTTTCTTTGCTAATAGATACTTTAAGGCTGCATGATCGGTGAATACTGTAACCTTCATTCCTATCAAATAAGAACGAAATTTGTCAAACGCAAAGACTACTACCAATAACTCTTTCTCGGTTGTTGCATAATTCATTTGAGCTTCATTGAGGGTTCTGCTGGCATAGTATATGGGTCTAAAGACCTTATTTTTTTTGTCCCAATATTACTCCTACTGCTATATCACTTGCATCACACATTATTTCAAATGACTGGCTCCAATCAGGAGAGATAACAATTGGAGCATTGGTCAATTGTTCTTTGAGAAACTCAAATGCTTTTCTACAGTCATCTGAAAATTCAAACTTCTCATCTTTCATCAGTAGGTTAGTCAGAGGTTTTGAAATTTTTGTAAAGTCTTTTATAAACTTTCTGTAAAAACCTGCATGCCCTAAGAAACTTCTAATACCTTTAACAGTGGTGGAGGGGGCAATCCTGCTATAAGATCAATTTTAGTCTTATCAACTTCCATTCCTTTAGCAGTGATTTTATGTCCTAAAACAATTCCCTCTGTTTCCATGAAATGACATTTTTCCCAATTAAGAACTAAATTTGTCTCTTCACATCTTTTAAGCACCAACGTTAAATGATAGAGACAATCTTCAAATGTCTTACCAAAAAGTGTGAAATCATCCATAAATATTTCAAGAAACTTTTCAGTCATATTTGAGAAAATTGCAGACATGCAACGCCGAAATGTAGCAGGAGCATTGCATAGTCCAAATGGCATTCTTCGGTAAGTATATGTACCTTGAGGGCATGTGAATGTGGTTTTCTCTTGATCTTCTGGAGCATGGTATCTGATTATACCCAGAATATCCATCTAGAAAATAATAAAAACTATGGCCTACAATTCTTTCAAGCATTTGGTCAATAAAAGGCAAAGGAAAATGATCTTTCCTCGTGGCATCATTAAGACGTCTGTAATCAATACACACTCTCCATCCTGTGACTGTTCTAGTAGGTATGAGTTCATTATTTTCATTTTTTATTACGGTCATACGTCCTTTCTTTGGTACTATCTGTACAGGACTTACCCAAGGGCTATCAGATATTGGATAAATGATACCTGCCGCTAGAAGTTTTACCACTTCTTTCGTGACAACTTCTTGCATTGCTGGATTCAGTCTCCTTTGTGGTTGGACTATCGGTTTGTAATTTTCTTCCATGAGGATCCTATGCATACAAATAGCTTGATTGATTCCTTTGATGTCAGCTATAGTCCACCCTAAAGCTCTTTTATGTTTCCTCAAGACTTCTATTAGTTTGTATTCCTGTTCTGGAGTCAAAGAAGATGAAATGATTACTGGAAATAATTCAGGTTCAAGAAAATCATATTTTAAATGAGAAGGAAGATTTTTGAGTTCAATTTTTGATTGAACTTCTTCTTGTGAGACTTTCTCATTTTTTGATTCTTTTTTCAATGTTTTTGCTTCTTCTCTGATTGTGGCATTTTTATCACTTGTGGTACCTGACCTGACTAAACATCTTTCCAATGAATCAGTAATTAACTGATTATCTATGTATTCGTCTACAAGGTCATCTAGTAAGTCAATTTGAAAACAAGATGCTGATGACTCATCCCCAGGATATTTCATCATTTTCTGCATGTCAAAAATTACTCTTTCCTCATCAACTCGCAAAATTAGTTGTCCTTGATGAACGTCAATAATTGCTCTCCCTGTTGCGGGAAATGGTCTACCTAAAATTAATGGTACCTCAGTATTTTCTTCCATTTCAAGCACTATAAAATCTACTGGGAATACAAATTTGTCAACTCTGACAAGGATATTTTCAATAATTCCTTTTGGTCTCTTAGTACTTTGATCAGCTAATTGAAGAGACACACCAGTATCTTTCATTTCACCAAGTTCTAATTTCCTGAAAATTGAAAAAGGCATTAGATTTATTGAAGCACCTGAATCACATAACGCCTTTTCAAAGTGAGTACCTCCCACGGTACAAGGAATTGTAAAACTTCCCAGATCACCAAGTTTCTGAGGAAGCTTATTTTAAAGTATAGCACTACATTTTTCTGTAAGCTTAACCACTGAAACTTCTTTCAATTTTTTTTTACTTGATAAAATTTCTTTGAGAAATTTAGTGTAACGACCCGACCGGTCGTTTTGAGCCCTAGCGCGCCGTTCAGCAGTGTGAGGCCATGAGCAGCTTCATTTCAGGTATTACAACTTGTACGCGTGGTCGAATTTAAATTTCGGGAAGTTCGGACTTGACTTGGAGAGGAAATTCTCCTTTCGGAAGCTTTAAGTTGAGAGAATTGACTAGGATTGGATTTCAGAGTAAACGACCTCGGAATCAGGATCTGAAGGTTCCAGCAGGTTCGCATAATGATTTTGGACTTGGGCGTATGCCCGGATCGGGATTTGGGTGACCCGGGAGCGTTTTGGCGCCTATTGTGGAAGTTAGCATTTTGGAAGAAATTTAATAAGTTTGGGTTGAAGTGCATTTCAGTGTTATCGATATCCGTTTGGGATTCCGAGTCTGGGAGTACCTCCGTATGGTGATTCTGGAGTTGGGAGCGCGATCGGAAGTGAATTCGGATGTCCGTGGAGCATTTTGGAGCCATATGGCTAAGGATAGAAATTTGAAGGTTTTTGAGAGGTTTGACCGGAGGTGGACTTTTTGATATCGGGGTCGGAATCCGATTCCAAAAGTTGGAGTAGGTCTGTAATGTCGAATATGACTTGTGCGCAAAATTTGAAGTCAATCGGACGTGATTTGATAGGTTTAAACATCGAAAGTAGAAGTTTGAAATTCTAAGGTTCATAAAGCTTGGATTGGAGGTCGATTCGTGGTTTTAGCGTTGTTTGACATGATTTGAGGCCTCGAGCAAGTCCATAATGTGTTTTGGGATTGGTTGGTATGATTGGTTGGGGTCCCGGGGGTCCCGGGTAGATTCCGGGTGGTTAACGGATCGAATTCGGAGTTTGAAGAAGAGCTGAAGTTGCTGGTTGTTGGTGTAACTGCACCTGCAAGTCTAGGGCAACAGGTGCGGAGCCGCAGAAGCGGCCCTATGGTCGCAGATGCGAAATTGGCGGAAGAGAGCTGTGACCGCAGATGCGGTCGTCTTGCCGCAGATGCGGGACCGCATCTACGGAAGAGAGGGCGCAGAAGCGGAATGGACTGGGGAGCCCCGGACCGCAGAAGCGGCAATTTGTCTCGCACCTGCGGAACCGCAGAAGCAGTCAAGTGACCACAGGTGCGGAAAGTGCTGGAGGCAGAGAGTGTTTTAAAAATCGGGATTTGGCCATTTTCTCTCATATTTTCTTGGCTTGGGCGATTCTTGGAGGGTTTCAAGAGGGGATTTTCATCATCAACGATAAGGTAAGCTATCCTCACCTATCTTGAGGTAAATACATTGATTATGTATGGATTTAAGCATGTAAATTGGTAGAAATTTGAGGGTTTGAGGAAAACCTAGAAAATTGATATTCCTGGGATTTGACCACGATTTTGGGTATGAAATTGAGAGTAAATTATATATTTGAGTTCGTGAGGCTATGGGTAAACTTATTCTTCGAAAAATTTCGAAATCCGGGCACGTGGGCCCGTGGGCGTTTTTGTCAACTTTTCGATCGGGGTTAGGGATTATTATAAATTGGATTGTAATGAGTAATTGAGCATATATTAATGGATTTGCATAAATATTGGCTAGTTTTGGAGCGTTGTGTATCAATTTGAGTTTTCGGAAGGGCGTGGAAGGCCGGTTATGGATCTTCGGAGCGAGGTGAGTCTCCTTTCTAACCTTGTAAGAGGGAATTGTCCCCATAGGTGAAATAATTGGTTATGTGCTCCTATTTGTGGGGGCTACGTACGCACGAGGTGATGAGAGTCCGTGCGTAGCTACTAATATGTGTAAGTCTGGGTAGTCTAGGACCCAAAAAGCATGCTATACTTGGAATATCTGTGATCTTATTGACAATTGAATTTCTTAAATCCTATCGAATTGGTAAATGAATTTCTAAGAAGATTAAACTTCATTTTCTTGAATTGTTAAAAGAGAATTGGCTTTTCTTTGGATAATTGTTCCCTGATAAATTCATGATTGACTGATTGTCGTGTTTATTTATATTTGACCGCATCGCATGTATGATTCGCGAGCGGGGTAATAGATGCATCTATGGTTCGGGCCGCTCGACCCTCGGCAGTGCACATTTTAAATATTGTTGGACCGGGCCGTACGACCTCGACATGAGTTGCGCATGCTTGTATTGCTTTCCTTGATATTTGTTGATACTAATATCCGCTCTCCCCGACTTGAGATAATTGTTAATTAATGGATTATTAATCCGGAGACTTTAAATAAAAAGGAACTTTCACTTGTTTAGTGACTCATTTAAATTTTACTGTTGTTCTTAATAAATCCGTGTGTCATCGCATTAATAATATTATTACTGGACCTTTAGTAAGTGTCGAAGTTGCCATCTCGTCTCTACTTCTTCGAGATTAGGCGGGATACTTACTGAGTACACGTTATTTTTGTACTCCTACTACACTTCTGTGCATTTTTGTTGCACAAGCACATGCACCTCTAGTGGCCTAGTGGGCGTAGCAGCATGGTTGACACGGAGACTAGGTGAGCTGTATTTCCTCGAGGCGACCCGCATCTAGTATAGTCTCTCTCAGGATTCTATTTATTTTTTGTCCAATTGTATTACGGACAGCTGTTGTACTTTATTCGATTTTTCTTAGAAATTGCTCATGCACTTGTGACACCGGGTTCTAGGATGGTTATGAAGTATTTTGTATTAATTGCTTATCATCTGATTTGAAAATAAGCGATTATCTTTTTAATTGGTAAATTTGAAGGAAGATCATAGATTTCAAGAGTATTAAAATGAAAATTTAATGAAGTATTTTTGGTTGGCTTGCCTGACAGTGGTGTCCGGCGCCATCACGACCCTTAGTGGATTTTGGGTCGTGACAACATGGTATCAGAGCACTAGGTTCTCGTAGGTCTCACGAGTCATGAGCAAGTCTAGTAGAGTCTCGCGGGAGGCTGCATGACTGTTAGGAGTACTTCCCTTCTTGATTTCCCATCGTGCGATTTGATCCCTGGAGGCTACGCCTTTAATTCCTTCCTATTCAATCTTATGCGACGCGAACCGCTTGTTATGAATCAAGGATTGAAAAATTGTAATGGTACTACCGACGTGGTGCGGGATGTTTCTCCCTGTATAGTTGTCTGGGCTATTATCTGTAAGGCCCCACGGTTCGGACCCATTGTACTGATCTAAGTATTTAAAAATCAAAGAACCAAGTTTTTCCAGAAAAGTGTTATTTTGCGGTCCAGAATGCAGTCGCAAATCATGTATGCGGACCGCATTTCTGCCGCAGATTGAGTCAGTGGTTTGGTTAAAATTAAGGTCAAAATGCGGTCCATTATGCGACCGCATAACTGATATGCGGACCGCATTTCTATCGCAAAGTGAGTCAATGTGTCAGTCAAATTTGAGGTCAAAAATGCGGTGCATTATGCGACCGCAAATTGGGTATGCGGAGCGCATTTCCGCCGTAGACCCAAACAGTAGGATTGGATTTTTGGAGCACTTTTGCGGTCCATTCTGCGGACCGCATTTCATCTCTGCGGTCGCAAAGTGCGACCGCATATCTGACTCGGGTACCTATTTTTCTAAATTTTAAACCCGACCCCCTTTTTAATAAAACACCCCAACCCCTCATTTTAACGAGTTTACTGAATAAAATAAGAGAGAGGAAGAGAGGGTTCTTGAGAGAGAAAGTCTCTTCATCAAATTTGATTCTTTAAAACTATCCAAGCCGACAAATTTCAAAGTGATTATCTTCATCCCCATTCTTGTAGGTAAAATTCTAACCCTTTTTTATTGATTTTCAGGTTTAAACTAAGGGGGGGAGTCTCATGCATTGATTCTTGAAAATAATGGTTGAAAACATACATGCATGCCTTTTAAAACCTAAAATCTAGTAAGAGGAATTGGGTAGGAGTAAAGGATTATACAAGAGGGGTTGATAACCTAAATAAGTTTGAGTAGCAATTGTGAACTTCAATTCTAAGTCATATGTGTTAACTTGTGCACTAGATTGACGTTGCTAGACTATTTGGTGAATTGAAAATAGGAGTTAAAAAGGGAATTCGGCTCCAGGTATGTATGGCTAACTTTGACCTTTGTAAAATCACCTTGTTTGGTGTACGAATATTTGGTATGTGATATCTACGTGGATTATGTGTGAAATTCTTGTGATTGGTATGATCTGAGTGTTCATGGTTAAGTCTCCGGATATAATGGTGTAAGTAATTGGCAATAAACCAAATGGGCGATTGTGAAAGTGTTATGTGGTAAGAGCTGAGAAACAAATGATGGAAGGAAATCGTAAAGGATGCAATTGGAACAACTGTGGTAATAACATATATGGCTTGTCGTGGGCAATTAATGTTGTGACATAAAATGCATATGAGTTGTTGAATATGATGGAAATGGTATTGTTGGTTATGGAAATTCTTTGTGATTTGTTGTTGTTATTCTTTGAGAATTGTTGTTGTTGTTCTTTGTGAAGTGTTGTTGTTGTTGTGTTGTTTGTGAATTGTGATTGTTCGGTGGGATCGGGTTGCGTGCCGCAACACGAAGTAATAAGGTGTGGGTTGTGGTGATAAGGGTGGCCGAGGTGATAAGGGTGGAAAGTGATCGAAATCACTATTGAAATGAAAATATGAGAAAATTGTGAAATCATTGATGTGATGATGTTGAAGGGGAAAAAGGAGAGATTGTAAACTTGTTTGGCTTGATTGCTCCTTTCATGTGTATTTGATTGTTGATTCTATTATTGCTCGTTACTTGTGTACGGATTTGAGTTTACTTGGGGCAAGGTTGTTCATACATACCAGTACAATTCAAATGTACTGACGTCCCTTTTGCCGGGGGCGCTACATTCGTGTTATGATTGTAGGTGGATCCATAGCAGGTACTCCAGTCCACTGACCGTAGCTCCCCTTCACTTCCCGTCAGCTGAATTGGTGAGCCCCTTTCCTCTCGGGGCCCTGCGTGGCTCATGCCGCTTTTATTCCGGAGTCTTGTTTTGACATTTGTGTAAGGTATAGCCGGAGCCTTGTTACCGGCAAGTATTGTATTATCCTTTTGTATCCTTAGAGGCTCCGTAGACAGTAAATGTGGGTTACGAACTTATGTAATATGTATTTTGTATGTTGGGCGATGTAAGTTGTAAACCACGCTAAGTAACCATGTTTGTTACTGTATATTTCGTAAAAAGGTGTTTTAATTATAATGGTTTTTTCTTTTGATTAATGAGAAATGAAAACACGGGGTAACACGTGGGATAGGAAAGGCACCCAGGTCCGCTTGACTGGGGCTACCCGGTCGAGCGCCGGTCATGTCCCTCGGTTTTGGGGCGTGACATTATCGCCGCCTTGTGAAAGAATATTCTGTCATTTCGGCTCAGTAGCGGTGCTTCTGAGAGCTCTGAGCCTAGGCACAATTGCCTTAATGCTATGAACGATTGTTCCGCAGTATTGATATGATGGTATGATGTTTGCCTACGTGTCGGGGCAGTGAATGACTTGAAGGGAGGTTTACTCAGTGCATGATCTAGAGATTCGATATTTTATTCCCAGCAGGGGAAAGGCAATCGGACTGAGAATGGTCAGATGTGGGCTGGTGGAGTAATGAGACTTGTATTTGCGAGCGTGGTGGAGTTTTCTTCTATGATGAGGTGTTGTTGTCCTAATTGAACGTGCTAAGTTTGCCGGTGTTATGATCTTCTACAATTCGCCTTCGGGGTAAGCTATTGTACAATAGTATTGAAGATGCGGCTGTCAGATATTGCAGGGTGCGGTAGTTCAAGATTGAATCAGTGTTTCTAATGTCGACGGTTTGAGAAAGATGATCTTCGAAAAGGTATAAATTTAGCAGCAGTTGTGGGTTCAAGTGCCATGAAGATAGATTTTATTTAAGGCAACAACTGAGCAGCAAAGGACAAGGAAGGACATGTGGGGAGTGTCAAGCGATGGTTAAAATTTCTAGAATGCCAGGTATAAGAAGCAAAGGTCGAGTAGTCAACTAAAGAGGTGAGTTTCGCCAAAGTTTGAGAGTTTGGAGTGATTTGGGAATTTTAGTGATTGGTGATTTGGGCCTACGGATTAATTTGGGGTATGGGCTATTAGGCGGTAGGAGATTTTATATAACGGAAAGGAGCTGCTTGAAGTGAAGAAGGATACAACCTAACTTTGAATTGGAAGGATGTTGTCGCGCACTCAACTGATGTCCACAAGGGGCGAATTGACTCGTGCAGCGGGAGAGTGAGCTTGGACTCAGGATGTGTCATTAATGTCGTGGGGATTGCATCCCGTGTAGCAGCGTTGGAAGACGTCGTCACGTAAATCCCATAGGTGGGTTATCTCCAGTGAGCGGATCGGCGGTTGCATGGTTGGCGAAGCTTCTGCGGAAATTCTATTAGTTATACAGCAAGGAGATCGGTCGTGCGAATGTGCTTGATGACTCAGGGTATAAAAAAGGGTTTTACAGAAAGATTTCGAGAATTTTGTCGGTTGATTGCGCAAGGATATGTCAATAAGAAATAAAGGATCCCGGGGAATTCCAGAATATGTGTTATAATGGCTTCAGGCTAAGTGGGAGAGTCCCACCGCCTATGATTAAGGATTCCCTGGTTAACTACTTGCGAGGTTTCTGATTATTAGCATATTGATGGGTTATTTCAGCTACAGGAAAGGAACATAAGTGGTAAATTGAGCAAAAGAATTGCTAAAGGTGTGTTGTGGTTGGCCTTATTGGCCCATGTTTAGACTTGGGGAAGGATTCAGGATTTATGCCTTGTATAGATGTGGGTTTCAAGGGAAGTGATTCTGCCGGGTGCTTCGTCGAGAGGGTATTCTGATAACTAGGGATTTTGACGCATTTTATACTCCTTCTTGCTTATGCTTTGATCAAATATTCTTACAAAATAGTCCCAAAAGGCTTACAAGTTGTGCTTGATTGCAGGTTTGATCAACAAAGTGATAAAATGTCAAAGATCGGCTCAAAAGGAGTGAAACCTGCACAAGTGCCAAAGACAAGGACAGCTCAGGCAGAACAGACCCAGTGCGGCCGCACACCACTTTGTGCGGTCCGCACTAGGAGATTCAGAGAGTTGAATTTCAGGCTTCAAGGCAGTGCGGCCGTACACCATTTTGTGCGGTCCACACTAAAGGCAACGCGACCGTAGTCCATTCTCTGCGGTCCGCGGTGCCAAGATTCAGAGAGGGTGATTTTTCAAGTTTGAAGCCTGTGCGGTCCGCGGTCAACTTTGTGCGGACCGCAATAGAAGCCTCTGCGGCCGCGGTCCATTCTGTGTGGTCCGCACAGCCCAAGTTCAGAGAGCCGTTTTTCAAAGCCAAAGTCCCAGTGCGGACCGCGGTCCATTTTGTGCGGTCCGTACTACCCCCCGCGGGGGCATTTTTGTCCAGATTTTTCAGCTTAGTATAAATAGATTCTTTTTCCATTTTTAGGGCATCAGATATTGTAATACGTAAGCTGCGCTCGTGGGTCGACTTTTCTTAGCCATTTTGGGCATTTTTACTTACTTTTCATCATTGAATCTTTGTATTTAGCTTAGCAATTAATTAATATGAGTTCATCTTCATCTATTTCTTGTTTTTCTTCTTTGAATATGAGTAGCTAAACCCTATAGCTAGGGTTGTGGCTCAACCCTAGTGTGGGTAATTGATGGGTCTTGTATTTTAGGGCTAATTTGACTATGGATATTTGTTATTAGGGCCAATTTCATGGTTAATTTCTGAATTAGTAGTTGCAAACACTAGTTTGTGTTGAGTTGACTTAAGCACTTCTTGAGAAAGAGAGCCTAAGTCTCCGAAATTGGTCCAACAATGAATTGGGGCGTACTCAAGAGATTGATAGCCCCAATTAAAGGGTTTAACCTCGAGAGAGTAATACCCGAATTGAACCCTAGTTGCTTGAGTAAAATTGCATACCCAATTGGTCTTGAGAAAGCCAATGTGGGCAAAATCACTTGAACCAGCGAGAGGTGTAGAGTGGGCAAAGTCGTGCAACAGTTATAACATACTCCCCAAATATGTCAAATGAGCCTTAGATTCAAGTACCCGTCAATTAGCCACCTAGGCGGTAGTCACCACCCTAGTGCCATTCATACTATTTGAACAACCCGTAGCATTTAACCCTTAGCTTAATTTACAATTTGTAGTTTGTTAAAAGTAGAATTATTAAGAAAACCCCAAAAATGAATAGAAGTGTAATTAAGAACACATACGCAATCCTAATCTAGATAGATACTCGATTCCAATCCTAGCTCTCTGTGGATATCGATCCCGACCCAAAATCGGGTAAAAGCTATTGCGACCCTCTCTTGCTACTTATTAGTAGTGCGGAGTTGGCAGCGATCACTTTTTGGTGCCGTTGCTGGGGAGCTAACGGTTTTGGCTATCTATCTAGTTGGTTTTGTGTTTTGTTCTTCTTTCGTTCTTGTTACTAATTTGTTTGTGTCAATACTACAGGTACCAAAATGGCTTTAAATGCAAACGACCCTCTTGGAAATGTGAATGCGGGGGAGGAGGTAGATGACATTGGAGAAGACGAGGTGCCTCTTGTACTCCTGGACCACGACGAGGCCGCCAGGCCAATGCTAATGAAAACGTTCCAGACCCTCATCCGCCACCTCCAAGAGCAGTTCCTCGGGTGCTACTGAACCAAGGCTATGCAAGTGCTATTGTCCCACCCAGAATCCGGGCGGGCAATTTTCAGATAACCAATGTGATGTTGAACTTACTTGAGCAGCATGGGTATTTCACGGGCGCTGCGGATCAAAATGCCTACAAACATCTCAAGGGGTTCGTTGATGCATGTTGGGGTAGCAAGCAGACGAATGTGTCCGAGGATGCTCTTAGGTTGAGGCTTTTCCCCTTCTCACTTTGTGGGAAAGCATTGGATTGGCTCGAGAGATTCCCCAACCATTCCACCACTACTTGGGATGAGTTGGCGGATAAGTTTATTGCTAAATTTTTCTCACCCGGGCACATGGCGGCACTTCGAGATGAGATATTGGCCTTCAAGCAAGAGCCCACGGAACCTTTGCATGAGATTTGGGAGCGGTATAGAACAATGGTGAAGGAATGTCCCAATAATGACATGACGGAGAATATGTTGCAACAAAATTTCTACCGGGGCATTAATACTACAAATCAATGCATCATCAATCAACTTGCTGGGGGTAATTTCATGAAATTGACGTATGATGAAGCTTGTGCCGTTCTTGATGAGATGGCGGATACGTCTTCCGCATGGCAAAGTAGAGCCAATGTTCCTCAAGGTGACCCTACGGTTATTCATTTGCATAAGGAATAACATGACCATGGGCAGGCTATAGCGGAGTTGACAACTACTATGAATCAATTGGCTAAGGCACAGTTGCAACAAGTCCAAAATCCTCGCCAAGCGAATGCCATGGAGGGTGTGAATATGCTTGTCAACAAGAGAAGGCAACAAAACCAAGGAAATTCTGAGCAATTTGATGATGATTGTGATGGGTTTCAAAATGATGGGTATGATGAGCAAAATGAAGAGGTACAATATGTGAACAATTTTCAAGGCCAACGGGGCAACTCTTCCAACCAACAACAGTGGCGACCCCAGGGCAATTGGGGCAATCAACAACAAAACAATGGTAATTGGGGGAACAATAATCAAAACAACAATTGGGGCAATCAGAACAACAATCAAGGAAACCAAGGGAATTGGAATGGTAATAACAACAATTGGGGCAACAACTACAATCAAGGTGGATGGAACAATGGGAACCAAGGAAACCGGGGGCAAGGCTTTCAAAGGCCCCCAATGTACCAACAACCGAACAATCCACCCCCTTTCCCTCCTCAAGGTCCTAGCTCTTCGGGTAATGAGATGGGTAGAATTGAAATGATGTTCGAACAGATGATGAAGAAGAATGCGGATTCGGATGCTCAGTTGGCTTCCCACAATACCTCTATCAGAAACTTGGAGGTGCAAATAGGCCAAATCTCTCAATTATTGAATACTCGCCCGAAGGGTGCTCTACCAAGTGATACGGTAGTAAACCCAAAGGGTGGAAACAACCATGTTATGGCGGTTACAACAAGAAGTGGGGGAGGCGGTGATGTGAATGCCTCAAAACAAAAGCAAGTTGTTGAAGATGATGTTGAGTTGCAAGTAGATACAGGTCCTTTGGTAGTTGAAGATGTGGTTGATGACAATGTGAACAATGAAGTGAGGATTGACATTAAGGAAGCCCTTGTTTGAGTGAGAGCTTCTAGAATACCATTCATTTCGCAATAAGAAACTTTTCCACATAGAGGTTTCAACTACTTAAAGCGAGAGTGCATCCAAAAATTCGAGAAGAGTGCTCGGCCTTGGTTGAAACAATTATAGGTGTCAATGGACCGATTTCACTAGCAGAGCACTTTCTCCAATGTGCGCAAACAGAGATGCCACATTCAATGATGGACACCGGCCCTTGTGGTAAAGTAGCATCGAGTTTCGCTTGGAAACCGGCAAGTTTCTAGTTTCCAAATAAGTGGTACCCTTTCTTTAGAGTCCGGTAGGTCAATTAAGTTGCCTAAATCTCTTCCTTATCTGCTGCTCGGTCAAGTTCCCTGCTACTTCCGTAAATACGCCTTGGATGAGCCTAACAGTCGTGTACCTGGAAGCACTTTTGTTTTCAACCGCCAGATGGTAAAGGAAGGCCCCACCCCTCCTTTCTCTCGCAATCACAATAGCCGTACAGTCGAATAGTTGAGTTAGACGGGGGATAACGGTCGAACTATCAAAGAGGTCCGCTGCCAAAGAATTAGGAGTTATAACATTCATAAAAGAAAGAAAAACCAATATAGGAACTTCAACTAAGAAAGAATAAGAATAAGAAGAATTCCTTAAGTAAGGTAGTCGCTTCTTTTTTTTTGGTATACCGCTCTGCGAGCAGAGCGAATGAACATAAATC
>NC_031998.1:45946150-45978261 GCF_001879085.1 Nicotiana attenuata
CTGTTGTGGTATTAGTCAAAGGGGAAGCGGCTTCATGGATGGTTGATATGAGAAATGGTTACGATTTATAGCATGTTTCATTTATCGCTGGCAGTATATGAAAGTGTTGGAATAAGACCTTAGTTGATAAGAGGTTTTCTACCGGTACTTGGTTGTTGTGGGCGACTGCTGTGAATAGAGGCTACCGTTTCGAGTGTTTGGATTATGTGGTATATCATATGATTTCACCTGATGTTGCAGGTTTGGGTTATTACAGTTGGTGCGGGTTTATTCTGGGTATAGATGTGAAGTTCTGATCTTGTGTATGATTTCGGAAAGTGCAATGTGGTTCTACGGTTTATGGTTTAGATGGACTGTGAAATTTCAGCTATATTGTGTTATCGGACCTATGCGAGGTAGGGTGACGAGGGATCACCCCGGGTATATGTTTGGTAAGGTCATTCACCTATTGGGTTGCTTCTAGTACAACTCTGGGTACGCTCGAGGACGAGCGTTGGTTTAAGTTGGGGAGGATGTGACGACCCGAACCGTCGTCTCATGTGTTACTGCTTCGTTTCTCCCATTTTATGCTTCTTTATGTTTCGTTATCGGTATGTGGTGTGTTAGAGTTGATTTGGATTGGTTTTGATAAGAAATGAGACACTTAGTCTCTTTAAGGAAGGCCTAAGTTGGAAAAGTCAACCAGACGTTGACTTATGAGTTAGAAGGCTCGGATGTGATTTCCGGTGATTCAGTTAGCTTCGGGAAATGATTTGTGACTTAGGAGTGCGATCGGAATTGATTTTGGAGGTCCGGTGTAGAATTAGGCTTGAATTGGCGAAGTTAGTATTTTGGCCAATTCCGGTTGATAGGTGAGATTTTGATCCGAGGGTCGGAATGGAATTTCGAGAGTTGCTGTAGCTCCGTTAGGTGATTTTGGATATGTGTGTAAAATTTCAGGTCATTCGGACATCGTTTGGTCGGGTTTTTGATCGAATGCGTAATTCGGAAGTTTTTAAGAAACTTAGGCTTGAATCCGATGTGATTTGATGGTTTTAGCGTTGTTTGAAGTGTTTTGAGGATTGGAACAAGTTTGAATAAGGTATTAGGATGTGTTGGTTTTTTTTGTTGAGGTCTCGGGGGCCTCGGGGTGAATTCGGGTGGTTAAACGGAAGGTTTTTGGAGTTAATTGCAGGTTCAACCTTGCTGGTATCTGTTGGTTTCGCACTTGCGGTTATGGGACCGCAAGTGCGGTCTCGCTGAAGCGATTGGAAGATGCGCAGAAGCGGAAGTCTTGGCCCTTTCCAGATTTCGCAGGAGCGGAAGGAGGACCGCATAGGCGGCCTCGCAGAAGCGAGCTAGACCTCGCAAGAGCGGAATTTGGAACCCTGGACAGGTCCCGCAGAAGCGGAACATTGGATCGCTTAAGCGGTCCTGCAGATGCGATTGGGGACCGCAGAAGCGGAAGGTTGCCTTAAGTGAAAGGTCCGCAAAAGCGAACGTTGACCGCATAAGCGGAAGCCGCAAAAGCGGTACTGGATCCACAGAAGCGAATTGCCTGGCAGTTAAGTGAAATTAATCATCTTCGCGAATTTTTGAAAGAACAACATTTTGGACTTCGGAATAAGGAGATTTTGGGCGATTTTTGAAGAGGGTTTCGAGGGCTATCATCAGGTATGGATTATTGCTTAGATTATGTTATTATTGTGTATAAACATGAATTGACACTGAAAACCCAAGGAATTAAAGGGTAAAAATGGGGTAAGTTAGGGTTTGAGAATTTTGATGTAAAAATGGAACTTTATATGTATGGACTCGTGGCGAGACGAGGAATCCGGTGATGTGAATTTCGTAATTTTTCGAGAAGCGGGCCCGGGGCTCAGGTTTTGCTACTCTCGAGATTTCTGCTATTTCTTGGTTGTTTTCTATTGGGTATTGTTCCCTTGGCATATTGTAATGTATTCGCTCTGATTTTGGTTAGATTCGACGCGCGTGGAGGCCGGTTTGAGGGGCAAAGGCGTCGAGAGCTAGAGATTTCACCGGTTCGAGGTGAGTAATACTTGTAAATGATATCCTGAGGGTTTGAAACCCCGGATTTGCACATCATAGTGCTGTATTGTGGTGACTTGCACGCCAGGTATGAGCGCGGGGTAGAGCACCCTTGGGGATTGCGACTTGGTCCGTCCCGGTTGTTGATTTTACTGCGTAATTGACTGAAACCTACTTGATACTATCGTGATTTGGGTGGATTGCCATGTTTTGGGCTTCGTGCCGATTATTTGAATCCTTTAGGGATTATTATCATTGTTTTCATGACACTTAGCATATTAAATAATTTTAGTCCTGAGTTAAACCCTGTTTTGAAATGTGCAGTCATATTGTTAAAGTTTAAAGACTTAAATTGCATTTTTCTGATGTTTTGAGTTAAAAGCTATTACTTGACATTGCCCGAGTGGCTCATTTGCATGTTCTGGACTGAGGATGGATCGGGCTGCACGCCGCAGCGATACTATGATGATATTGCGCTTGGGCTGTAGGAGCCCCTCCGGAGTCTGAACCCCCACGGTGAGCGCGGGTACCCAAATGGATCGGGCTGCGCGCCGCAGCGGTCATATGCATTGCATTGCATTCATGCATTGGTTCCTGTTTGTACTACGTGTCATGACATTTAGCACTCTCATATCATTGGCATCCATGCTATTGCTTGTACTTTTTAACAGATGCCCTGGTGTTAACTGTTTGTGGAGTGTTGTGCCCGAGGGGCTGTCTTATGTGCGGACTTGCACTATCTGATTATGCGTTCATTTGCTTGACTGTTGGAAAAGGATGTTTTCAAAAGAGGTTTTAAACTGAGCCAGATATTTTCTAAAGGATTTTCACGGTTTTACTGTTTTCTCAAAGAGTGGTACTGTCCTATATAGCATGATGGAGTGCTCTTACGTGATTTCTTGCCTCTTAGTTATTATTTACTCTTATTACTCACTGAGTTGGAAGTACTCACTTTACTCCCTGCACCTCGCGTGCAGTTGCAGGTATTGTTCACCCGGTAGCGGGTTATTAGCTGATTGAAGGTAGGGCTATTGTAGCTGAGCAAGGTGACCGCCAGCGTTCGCAGCACCGGATGTTGTCTTTTGATTTTCCAGAATTTTTCTTTATATATTATTATTGGCCCTGTAGTTGTGTTCAGGTTTCTTTAGATGCTCGTGACTTGTGACACCCCGGTCGGGTAGAAATTAACAAATTTTAAATGCCATTAAGTTGTATCTTCTATTTATTTATGTTTGATAATTGTTAATGAAAGAATTTGGGTTAGTTGGCTGGCCTTGTCTTCACGAGAGGCGTCATCGCGACCAGGTTGGGAATTGGGTCGTGACATTAGGGCTGCAGGATATTCTTTTTATTAAGTGTTACTAAATTGCGTGGTCGAATTGACGCTAGTTAAAGGTAAAAAAAAGATTTCAATGTCCCACTATTCTAATCATAAGTCTACTATATATAGCAAAAAACACTGTCTATTAAGAATTTCTCTGTTATGTACTCGGATCGACGTTAGTTAATGGTATAGTGATTTCATTCATTCCATTACACTTTTTGTCGATCTCACAAGAGTTAATGTCTTTTGCTTTGTTTGGTTCACAGTATCCGGTATTCTCATTGAATCCTCACTAATTCAAATTCATATAGCGTAAGATCCATTAAAGGGAGGAAGCGCTCCTCAAAACTCAAACCCAAAATCTCTGATTAAAAGGTGAATAAATCTTATCCATCCCTTCCGACCTTTGGTGATCGCATTATTTGTTAATGTCACTGTTCCTTGTTAAACCATCTTACTCACTAGTGGGAATTTAGAGTTAGGAAAATTCGAATTGGACCCATTTCTGGTGGCTATAAATTGGTCTTTCTTTGCATCTTGACCACTACTTTATTTTATTATTGTTCATGTGTATTTTAATATTCTTGGTTCAGTTTGACAAGGATACTACTATTCAGAAATCGCCATGCAATTCACATTCTACGGCTGCACATTAAACTGCTCTCCTCACTTTTCATATGGAAATTTCTTGAGTATAGCCAGGACCTTGAGGGCACAGTTGCCCAGCCACAGCTTAAAGAAAATAGTTTAATTTACATTGATAGACTCTGTATATGTATTAAAAAATTATTAACTTAAGTTCTCTATAATAACTCATAAACTTTAAATCTTAAATTCGTCTCTAACGAAAACCCCACTTTTTTATGAGGAAATACATGAATACAAGTCGGCCACGTGATTATTCCATTAATTAGGGGTGTACAAATGAAATCGACAAACGCACCAACCCGATAATTCGAGTCAAATCGAGAAAAAAAAACTCGACTCTGGTTTGGTTTGATTGGTTTGGTGTTGGGAAAAAAAATCCGACGATATTTGGTTTGGTTTGGTTTTAGCTTAAAAAAGTCAAACCGAAACCAAACCAACCCGACATTATATGTATAGAAGTTTTAAATATATTTAATACATGAAAATATATATTGTAATGTAGTTTATAAACACTTCTTAAGCTTTTTCATAATTTTATCTTTTAACGTATTATTTCAAGCTTGGATTTATAATTTTTGGATGTTCTAATAAGTTTTATAGTCCATAAATGTTAGTAACTCAAATAAATCCTAAACCAAAATCAAATCATTAATAATGATAATAAAAGACATTCAATTCAATTGTACTATAAATGAAAGTAGTGTTGGATATTTATTTTTTAGTTTTTCAATGGTTTAGATAAAATGCATAACTTATTTTTCTTTTAGTGTTTAGTCATGTAAATAATAGTACTTATTAGTCGTACTTATTTTAGTAACCTATTTGTAATTTTAAATTATGTTTGTTTTCATTATGGCTTATGAATATTATTTATTTTATGCGATTTTCTCATCTTCATTGTTGAATATTTTAGTACAATACCATGAATCATCTCATATTCATGTTATTTTATTTAAAAAATACCTTATATAGTTCTGCCTTGCTTGGATTAAAAAAGTTTTTGGGGCACAATATCTATGTTTTGTGCTATGAAGACTTTATGGAGAAAAAAAACGGAACAATCCGAAAATCCGAAAAACCCGAGAAAAATCGAGATTTAAAAATCCGACTTTTATTGGTTTGGTTTGGTCTTTAGATTTAATAACCGATGTAATTGGTTGGTTTGGTTTGGTAATTAAAAAATCAGAACCAACCCGACCTATGTACAACCCTACCATTAATTTTGATGTGGAAAAAAAGAATTAATTTGAGCTTACCAAAAAACAAAAAAAGGAAAGAAATAAAAGAAGAAGAGCAGTTGATGATCGAATTAGTTAGACATCAGAAACACGAGTTCTTTAATTATTTCGTTTAATCCAACTAAAATTGTAGTAATTGACTAGATGTTTGAACTTTGAACAGATTGTAGTTGCTGTATTTTTGCTTTGTCATGCATTTCATCATCAGCCAAACTTTACATAATAAATTCTGGAAAATTCATCTAACAAATTTCCTTTAAAAAAAATATAAGCAGCCCGAACGTACAATCTTTGACCAAATATATTTTTTGTTTGATGTCGATTGAAGAAAGCCTTATATGACTTCAAACAAATTAGAAAAACCATTTATGTTTTATTAGTGAAGCATGTTATCTGCCATAAAAAGACAACGTTAATGTGACGATCCGATTGGTCGTTTTGTTTTTTAGAACCTCGTTCCCCTAAATAAGATATCTCGTACTTGCTTTAACTAATTTATGCTTTGCGGGGAAGCAGGGGCGGCCCGACCAATTTTATGGCCTAAAGCCAAACTTTATGAGGGGCCTTAACTTTTTAATTTTTTTTTATTATTTATTTGAAATCTATTTTTTAGCTTTTCATAAATACAAAGTTATAAATAATTTTCTTACCAACAATAACTCCTAATAAGTATTTCTTAGTTGACAATATAACTAATCCATTTAACCTTGACATTGTTGTTCTTAGGTAAGATTTTATCAATTTTAATTTTGAAAACTTCTTTCCGCTGAAGCAACGGTAACATGAGTTATTAACATTATTCCATAAGCAATTTAGGCATTTGGAAAAGAATTAAATCTTTTTATTTGATTAAGTGTATCAATTAAACTGTTATCTTCTAATTGTACATTTTTCTTAATATTTTAATTCAGAAAATAAATCTAAACTATCAATATCGAATTGATTATTATGCTTTGAGGAACAACCAAAATTAAGGCAATATTTTTTCAAATTTCCAACATCTAGCGATCTTAGTTTTTACTACTAAATAGAAAACCAAAAATATTTTCATATGCTTCGACTTGTTCAAATCTATTTTGAAGTGAAAAAATAGCCTTGTCTATTATCTATAAAAGTAATCAACTCTAAAGAACTCTTCGAAAGATTTTGAGATTTCATTATCAACATTGCACATCACATTGTTACTTCCCATATATCACACGTTTCTTGCGAAATTCGGTTTCGATATTCATTTCAAGTGCAATTTTCTCGATAGAAATCATAGCAGTTGCAAATTCTTCTTCTCTATATTTGTTAAAGAAAGAAATCAAACTTTTTCACTTTACAGATGTAACGACCCGGCCGGTCGTTTTTAGAATTTACGCCCCGATCCCCTATTAACTGTTTCCCCTAAGTTCCTTTCTGCTATTTTGGTTTGCCGGGACGTTCGGTGTTGGATTTCGGAGAATTTTCGGACACTTAGTCCCTAAATGAGAGCTTAAGTGTTGGAAAATGGCCCGTGGTTGGAACAGTGTGAAGACGGCCTTGGAATGGAAATCTGATGGTTCCGTTAGCTCCATTAGGTGATTTCGGGGTTGGGAGCGTGTTCGGAATGTATTTTGGAAGTCCGTAGCTAATTTAGGCTTGAATTGGCGAAGTTAGTATTTTGGCGATTTCCGGTTGATGGGTGAGATTTTGATCCAGGAGTCAGAACGGAATTTCGAGAGTTGTTGTAGCTTCGTTAGGTGATCTGGGATATGTGTGCAAAATTTCAGGTCATTCGGACATGGTTTGATTGGGTTTTTGATCGAATGCGTGTTTTGAAAGTTTTAGAAGAACTTAGGCTTGAATTCGATGTAATTTGATGGTTTTGGTGTTGTTTGAGGTGTTTTGAGGATTGTAACAAGTTTGAATAATGTATTAAGATGCCTTGGTTCTTTTGGTTGAGGTCCCGAGGGCCTCGAGTGTGTTTCGGGTTGTATCGCGCTCTTATTTGATGTTTCAACGCTGTATCTTTGGACATAAAGGGGTACCACAATGAGTAAATGAGCTCCAAATTAAGTTTTTATTGAACCATTAGATCCGTATCATAATTTCGGAGCCATAGCAAAAAGAATCGTCGAATTTGGACATCGTATGAGGGAGTTATGCTCATTTCCGTGTCGAGAAAGTGCTGGTTGCTGTCATAACCGCAAAAGCGGAAATTGACCGCGGAAGCGGTACCGCAAAAGCGGAAATAGTGCCGCGGAAGCGGTACCACAGAAGCGGAAAATATCTGCGGAAGCGAAAATTTCCGCGAAAGCGGAAAATAGGCCTGGGCAGAGATCTTCGATGGGTTTTCGCGAGCAATAATTGGGTAATCATTCTCTACTCTCTTATGCTTAATACTTACTAATCTAATCATGATTTCATTCGTATTTTTGGATTTTTGAATGAAAAATGGGTCAAAATCCTTAGACTAAATTGTTGAGTTTTGAGTGGGTATTTGACCTCCGATTTGAGAGATTTTTATATGGGTAGACTCGTGAGAGTACGAGGGTTCTAAAAATGTAAAAATTATCCGATTCCGAGACGTGGGCCCGAGGGGCATTTTGGTCATTTTACAAAATTTCGCGTATTAGCTTGGAATTTAATTGTAGAATCAATTACTTGAATTATTATTTACATTATGCAATTTAATTGAATAGATTTGAGCCATTTGGAGTCAAATACTCGTGGCAAGAACGTGATTTTGGATTGAATTTTGAGTCGGTTCGAGGTAAGTGGCTTGTCTAACCTTGTGTGGGGGACTTTGTCCCTTAGGATGTGATATTTGGTAATTGAATGCCTTGTGCGTGAGGTGACGAGCGCATACTTGAGCTAATTATTGAAAACCCGAATTTTTACTTAAAATACTTGAACTGAATTTCTTTCGTATTTGCTTTATTCTACTTGCTATTATAGTCTGTGTTAGTATGGAAAAGCATGTTTAATTGATCCAAATTGCCTATTTGCTTAAATTGCCTTAGTTGTAATTACGTGGAGCATGTTAGGCCAGAATTATTTGTTGCCTTGTATTGTTGTACTTCAATTTCTGAATATTTCTCTGATTTTGGTTGCGCATTTACATTGGGACTACGGATGTGGAATTCCGGTAGCTCCCCCCCTTGTTTGTTTACTTGGGGACTACGGGTTCGAATCCTGGGAGATCCCCCTGTACATTTATATTTGGGACTACGGGTTAGATTCCCGGGAGATCCCCCTGCACATTTACTTTGGGACTACGGGTTAGATTCCCGGGAGATCCCCCTGCACATTGATAATTGGACTACGGGACGGTATCCCGGGAGATCCTTCAGATATATTCATACGGTGGACTACGGGACGGTATCCCGGGAGCTCCTCGTTCAGATTGATAAAATGGACTACAGGACGGTATCCTGGGAGATCCTTATTATTGGCATTTAAATTGAGCTGTTTACTCTGTGTTATCTTATTTTCTGGGTGCTAATTGCTGTTGTGTAATCCGATTTATCTCGTAGTTAATTCGATTTTTTTCATAGTTGTATATCATTATTTCTTCTTATTTCATACTATTGACAGCCTTATTATTTTATTTAATCTCAGTAGGGCCCTGACCTTCCTCGTCACTACCCAACCGAGGTTAGGCTTGGCACTTACTGAGTACCGTTGTGGTGTACTCATACCTCTTCTGCGCATGTTTTTCATGTGCAGCTCCAGGTACCTCCACCAAGGCGCACTATCCTCGTGGCGGAGAGATCTAGCAGAGACTTTGAGGTATATCTGCCACGTCCGCAGACCAGAAGTCTCTATCTTATTCCAACTTTAGTATATGACTTCCTTTCTTTCGGTTGTGTAGACATTCTGGAGTTAGAGCAGTGTATTTCATTTCTAATAGCCTGTGTTTCCTGTGAGTTTCCGGGTTTTGGGAGTTTGTTTGGATTTCGTGATATGGGTTGTATTATGCCAAGTGGCACTTATACACAGTTTTCTTTTGACAGTAAAATTTTCAGTTGTTTGCTTCCGCAATTTAGTTTGTTTTTCCGCAAGTTGTATAAATTACGCATTGTTAGGCTTACCTAGTTGTAGGGACTAGGTGCCATCACGACATGTTCACGGAGGGCGAACTGGGGTCGTGACAGCTGGTACTTTCTTCAGCATGGGATCAAAGCGGGACAGGCGAAGCTTGTGACTTCAGTCAGGTTTTGAGCAGTGCGCATCTTTGTCCGCTTCAGCATTTTGAATTCACTTCTTTTTGTTCTTTTCTTCCTTTCTTTATTCTGGATGGAGACTCATTCTTTCAGCTACCTCGGATCCTATGCCTCGAGGTCAAACCTGCTCAGACACCAAAATAAACAAAGGAACGAAATTTTTCTGCCCCAGTTTTCACTAGGAAAATTCCGTGAGTTATTTGTGACACATATCTAAGCAATAAAATCAGGATTGTGTATCCTTGGGAATGATGCCTTTAACTAGGGGGGGGTTACCAGGTTATGCTGAGAATGACTGGGTTATGCCGGAAAAGAAAAAGGTCCTCAGGTTATGCCGGGGAGGTCCACGGGTTATGTCGGGATAAAAGAAAAAGGCTCCTTGGGTTATGCCAGGGAGGTCCGCGGGTTATGCCGGGATAAAAGAGGTCCTTGGGTTATGCCAAGGGGATCCGCGGGTTATGCCGGGATAAAAGAAAAAGGTCCTTGGGTTATGCCAGGGAGGTCCACGGGTTATGTCGCGATAAAAGAAAAAGGTCCTTGGATTATGTCAGGGAGGTCCACAGGTTATGCCGGGATAAAAGAAAAAGGGTCCTTGGGTTATGCTAGGGAGGTCCACGGGTTATGCCGGGATAAAAGAAAAAGGTCCTTGGGTTATGCCAGGGAGGTCCACGGGTTATGCCGGGATAAAANCGAAGGGTACAACTAGCAACCGAGATGCTGGAGGAAATAAGTTTAACTGTCCTAAGAAGGACATGTGCCAAACAAATGGCTTGAGGTGTCTTATGGTGGTGACATACGAGCGATAAAGGTTAGTATTGTGGAGTATCAGGATGTATCTTATGGCCTTGCACCAAGTGAAGGGATTCCACTATCAACGATCAAATTGTGGGTCATGTGTCATATCAGATTTGGCATGAGATGTATTTATGTGGTATTCAAAAGTTCTCTGAAACTTGTATATGAGTAAGAGCCGAGATTTGTATGGGATGTTGTTGTGACTTTCGATACTCCTATGTCCATAATAATTCTACATTTCATTATCAGCAGCGAAATGAAAACAATTTCAGAATACTCGTAGTACTCCAGTTAATCAGGGCACTCTCATGGGACAATTATCTTTTAATGCACTACTAGCATGGGATTCCTTAAATGGTTATTCTAGTTATCCGGCACAGACTCAGTATGAGCAGCCGAACTGCAGATGGGTTGTTATGAGTGTGGTGATACTAGGAACATCATGAGAAATTATCCCAGACTTGGGAGAAATCTATTTCATCAGAACACACAGTCAACACACTCCATTATAGTTACTAATCTACATACGCTACAAGTTAGAGATGGAGAACGAATGGGTAGATGGCGCCTAAGAGGTGGATGCCCGACCCATTGATATAATTGCTATAGTGTGGCCGAGACTACTACACCAGATGGTGTCATTACAACTATAATTTTGATTGTTATAAAAAGGATATTATTCCTTAATTTGATTTGATTTTGAAAAATTGAGGCGAGTCTTCTTAATATGCTCCACTCATGATTGAGCTTCGTAATTCTGAGATCTACTTATGTGAATACTCACGTTGGGCTATTATATGGAGATAGCTATCCCTATCATTATGTGTTGGTCACTAAGAATATCTATGAGGCTAAAAGTGACTTTCTATTACTTACTACAATGGGTTTTGATGTGATTTCAGGATAATTAATTTCAATTGTAAATTATATGCCCTATCGGTATGAGGGTTCATTATATGTTGTGATTTTTATTGACAGAAATTATTGAAAAGAAGAAAGAAGGGAAATGAAAATTTTCAGTTGGCACAATGTGCAAATACTTGTGATTCAAGAGTTAAGGATGAGATCCTCAAATTTTTATATAATGTGAAATATTTTTTTTACCGAGCTACAAGCTGCGGTGGATGTTATATAAGGACAAGGTCCTGGTGGTGAAAAGTTTATGTGTTTAAAATTCTTATTTTATGAAATTAAAATTTTTGTACTATATGTTAATGGGAGTCATGCCTGTTAGGCTTATTTGTTAATTCTTGTATATTTTCTATTCATATTCAGCCATTTTTTTTTGTGTTGTAAACGTTGAGTTTTAACCTATGATATGGGTGCCTAGGTAGCGATAAATGTGACTCGTTAATTCGGGTAAGTAATTATGAGATCTCTATACCTTGTTGTGAGTAAAGCGGAGGTATGAAATGAGATGTTTGTTAACATAAGGTTAATTGGCAATGTTGTGATTTATGAACAACTATTATGGTCAGATACGTGGTTATGGGCATACAGATGATGTGTTTCATGTCCAAATATCATTATGATAATGTGATGCTTGTAATGCAGAGATTAGTATTATTGATATATATATATTGCGGTGTTTCATTGGGTTGTGGATGTGTTGTTAGGAGTTGTTTTGGTGTTACTCTGGTAGGTGGATAGGCCTAATTACAGGGAGGCTCTGCCGAAATTTCTGAAAAATTTGGGAGTTAGAAAAATTTGAGACATTAAGATGTGCGAAGAAAGAGGCAAGTTACGTTGTGCCTTTGAGGACGAATGACCCTAAGTGTGGGAGAATGTAACATCCTGAAGAAAACAAGTTCGAAGTATTTAAGCGCTATTAAAAGTTGAAATGTGTTGAAATAAGACTAATGCAGTGTGATGATGTGTAATTCGGACCCTATGACGAATGTCAGATTTTGAAGTTTCGGCCCTGTCCTAAGGTTATGGACTAAGGATTAGGTGAAACCTTCAGTTAAGTTGAAGGATCAGTTACAAGAATTTGCTTGATAAGGATTTTATTCGGCCTTGTATATCACCTTGGGGGTGCTCCTATCTTGTTTGTGAAAAATAAGGATGGTTCCATGCGTATGTGTATTGATTATCGCAAGTTGAACAAGGCTATAGTGAATAACTGCTATCCTTTGCCTCGTATTGATGATCTGTTTGACTAGCTTCAGGGCGCACGGGTGTTTTCTAAGATTGACTTATGCTCAGGTTACCATCCGTTGAAGGTTCGGGAGCCAGCTATCCCGAAGATTGCTTTCAGGACTCAATATGATCATTACGAGTTCCATGTATGTCATTTGGGCTGACCAATGCCCCAGCAGTTTTTGTGCATTTGATGCACAGAGTATTTCGGCAATATCTTTACTCTTTGTTATTGTCTTTATTGATGACATTTTGGTGTATTCCCGGAGTCGGGAAGATCATGAGCAGCACCCGAGGACAGTGCTTCAGACTCTGAAAGAAAAGAAATCATATGCAAAGTTTTCAAAATGTAAGTTCTTGTTGAATTCCGTGGCATTCTTAGGTCACGTGGTATCAAGTGAGGGTATTCGGGTGGATCCGAAAAAGGTAGAGGCAGTATAGAGTTGGCCTAGACCCTCCTCAGCTACAGAGATTCGCAGTTTCCTCGGCTTGGCGGGTTACTAACCTCGTTTTGTGGAAGGGTTTTCATCGATTGCAGCTCCTATGACTAGATTCATTCAGAAGGGTTACGCGGACAGAAAGGTTTGTGATGTTTCATATATGGTCGGAGAGCGGGTTCTGCTTCGAGTTTCGCTTATGAAGGGTGTTATGAGAATTGTGAAGAAAGGGAAATTGAGTCTGAGGTTTATTTACCCTTTTGAGGTATTGAAGCATGTTGGAAAAGTTGCTTATGACCTTGGCCTACCTCCCATCTTGGCAGGAGTTCATCTGATATTTCAGGTTTCGACGCTCCGGAGGTATTACAACGACCCATCGCACGTGTTGGATTTCAGCTCAGTTCAGTTGGACAAGGATTTATCTTATGTTGAGGAGCCAGTGGCTATATTAGATAGACATATCAGAAAGTTGAGGTCAAAGAGCATTACTTCAGTAAAGGTTCAATGGCGGGGTCAGTCGGCCGAGGAGGCGACTTGGGAGACCGAGCGGGATATACACATCCTATACCCTCATCTTTTCACTACTTCAGGTATGTTCTTTATGCTCGTTCGAGGACGAACGAATGTTTAAGTGTGGGAGGATGTAACGACCCGGTCGGTCGTTTTTAGGATTTACGCCCCGATCCCCTATTAACTGTTTCCCCTAAGTTCCTTTCTGCTATTTTGGTTTGCCGGGACGTTCGGTGTTGGATTTCGGAGAATTTTCGGACACTTAGTCCCTAAATGAGAGCTTAAGTGTTGGAAAATGGTCCGTAGTTGGAACAGTGTAAAGACGGCCTCGGAATGGAAATTTGATGGTTCCGTTAGCTCCGTTAGGTGATTTCGGGGTTGGGAGCGTGTTCAGAATGTATTTTGGAAGTCCGTAGCTAATTTAGGCTTGAATTGACGAAGTTAGTATTTTGGCGATTTCCAGTTGATAGGTGAGATTTTGATCCGGGAGTCAGAATGGAATTCCGAGAGTTGTTGTAGCTTCGTTAGGTGATATGGGATGTGTGCAAAATTTCAGGTCATTCGGACATGGTTTGCTTGGGTTTTTGATCGAATGCGTGTTTTGAAAGTTTTAGAAGAACTTAGGCATGAATTCGATGTAATTTGATGGTTTTGGTGTTGTTTGAGGTGTTCTGAGGATTGGAACAAGTTTGAATAATGTATTAAGATGCCTTGGTGCTTTTGGTTGAGGTCCCGAGGGCCTCGGGTGTGTTTCGGGTTGTATCGCGCTCTTATTTGATGTTTCAACGCCGTATCATTGGACATGAAGGGGTACCACAATGAGTAAAAGAGCTCCAAATTAATTTTTTATTGAACCATTAGATCCGTAACGTAATTTCGGTGCCATAGCAAAAAGAATCGTCGAATTTGGACATCGTATGAGGGAGTTATGCTCATTTCTGTGTCGAGAAAGTGTTGGTTGCTGTCATAACCGCAAAAGCGGAAATTGACCGCGGAAGCGGTACCGCAAAAGCGGAAATAGTGCCGCGGAAGCGGTACCGCAAAAGCGAAAAATATTCGCGGAATCGAAAATTTCCGCGGAAGCGGAAACTTTTCCGCAGAAGCGGAAAATAGGCCTGGGCAGAGATCTTAAGTTCCGAAAATGGGACTTTGTTCCCATTTTCTTTCATTTTTGACTTCTAGAGCTCGGTTTTGGGAGAAATTTCGAGGGGTTTTCACGAGCAATGATCGGGTAACGATTCTCTACTCTCTTATGCTTAATACTTACTAATCTAATCATGATTTCATTCGTATTTTCAGATTTTTGAATGAAAAATGGGTCAAAATCCTTAGACTAAATTGTTGAGTTTTGAGTGGGTATTTGACCTCTGATTTGAGAGATTTTTATATGGGAAGACTCGTGAGAGTACGAGGGTTCTGAAAATGTAAAAATTATCCGATTCCGAGACGTGGGCCCGAGGGGCATTTTGGTCATTTTACAAAATTTCGCGTATTAGCTTAGAATTTAATTCTAGAATCAATTACTTGAATTATTATTTACATTATGTAATTTAATTGAATAGATTTGAGCCATTTGGAGTCAAATACTCGTGGCAAGAACGTGATTTTGGATTGAATTTTGAGCCGGTTCGAGGTAAGTGGCTTGTCTAACCTTGTGTGGGGGACTTTGTCCCTTAGGATGTGATATTTGGTAGTTGAATGCCTTGTGCGTAAGGTGACGAGCGCGTACTTGAGCTAATTGTTGAGAACCCGAATTTTTACTTAAAATACTTGAACTGAATTTCTTTCGTATTTGCTTTATTCTACTTGCTATTATAGCCTGTGCTAGTATGGAAAAGCATGTTTAATTGATCCAAATTGCCTATTTGCTTAAATTGCCTTAATTGTAATTACGTGGAGCATGTTAGGCCAGAATTATTTGTTGCCTTGTATTGTTGTACTTCAATTTCTGAATATTTCTCTGATTTTGGTTGCGCATTTACATTGGGACTGCGGATGTGGGATTCCGGTAACTCCCCCCTTGTTTGTTTACTTTGGGACTACGGGTTCGATTCCCAGGAGACCCCCCTGTACATTTATATTTGGGACTACGGGTTAGATTCCCGGGAGATCCCCCTGCACATTTACTTTGGGACTACAGGTTAGATTCCCGGGAGATCCCCATGCACATTTACTTTGGGACTACGGGTTAGATTCCCGGGAGATCCCCCTGTACATTNGCGCATGTTTTTCATGTGCAGATCCAGGTGTTTCTGAGCAGGCATACCGCAAGTAGCTGTCAGGGAGCGTGTTGGGGACTTGAGGTATACATCTGCTACGTCCGCAGATCCACAAAGTCTCCTTCTCATTTTATCCATAGTCGTTAGATGTGATTTCGATCCCTCTTTGTATTAGACTATTCTGGTGACTAGAGCGGTGTAAGATTTCTTATAGCCTGTGTTGCCCGTGGGTTTCCGGGTCTTGGAGGTTATTTCAGTATTTTGTATTAAAGTGTATGTGCCAGGCGGCAACTGTATACATTACTCATGTTATTTAGCTTCGAATATAAATTTCGCAAATGTTGTTACTTCCGCAATGTGTTAGGCTTACCTAGTCGTGAAGACTAGGTGCCGTCATGACGTGTTCACAATTGGTGAACTAGGGTCGTGACAAGTTTGATACCAACTTGTCACGACCCTAGTTCGCCCTCCGTGAACATGTCGTGATGGCACCTAGTCCCTACAACTAGGTAAGCCTAACAATGCGTAATTTATACAACTTGCGGAAAAACAAACTAAATTGCAGAAGCAAACAACTGAAAATTTTACTGTCAAAAGAAAACTGTGTATAAGTGCCACTTGGCATAATACAACCCATATCACGAAATCCAAACAAACTCCCAAAACCCGGAAACTCACAGGAAACACAGGCTATTAGAAATAAAATACACAGCTCTAACTCCAGAATTTCTACACAACCGAAAGAAAGGAAGTCATATACTAAAGCTGGAATAAGATAGAGACTTCGGGTCTACGGACGTGGCAGATATACCTCAAAGTCTCTGCTAGATCTCTCCGCCGCGAGGATAGTGCGCCTGGGTAGAGGTACCTGGAGCTGCACATGAAAAACATGCGCAGAAGAGGTATGAGTACACCACAGCGGTACTCAGTAAGTGCCAAGCCTAACCTCGGTTGGGTAGTGACGAGGAAGGTCAGGGCCCTACTGAGATTAAATAAAATAATAAGGCTGTCAATAGTATGAAATAAGAAGAAATAATGATATACAACTATGAAATAAATCGAATTAACTACGAGATAAATCGGATTACACAACAGCAATTAGCACACAGAAAATAAGATAACACAGAGTAAACAGCTCAATTTAAATGCCAATAATGAGGATCTCCCAGGATACCGTCCTGTAGTCCATTTTATCAATCTGAACGAGGAGCTCCCGGGATACCGTCCCGTAGTCCATCGTATGAGGGAGTTATGCTCATTTCCGTGTCGAGAAATTGCTGGTTGCTGTCATAACCGCAAAAGCGGAAATTGACCGCAGAAGCGGTACCGCAAAAGCAGAAATAGTGCCGCGGAAGCGGTACCACAGAAGCGGAAAGTATACGCGGAAGCGGAAACTTTTCCGCAGAAGCGGAAAACAGGCCTGGGCAGAGATCTTAAGTTCCGAAAATGGGACTTTGTTCCCATTTTCTTTCAGTTTTGACTTCTAGAGCTCGATTTTGGGAGAAATTTCGAGGGGTTTTCGTGAGCAATGATTGGGTAATGATTCTCTACTCTCTTATGCTTAATACTTACTAATCTAATCATGATTTCATTTGTATTTTCGGATTTTTGAATGAAAAATGGGTCAAAATTCTTAGACTAAATTGCTGAGTTTTGAGTGGGTATTTGACCTCTGATTTGAGAGATTTTTAGATGGGAAGACTCGTGAGAGTACGAGGGTTCTGAAAATGTAAAAATTATCCGATTCCGAGATGTGGGCCTGAGGGGCATTTTGGTCATTTTACAAAATTTCGCGTATTAGCTTAGAATTTAATTCTAGAATCAATTACTTGAATTATTATTTACATTATGCAATTTAATTGAATAGATTTGAGCCATTTGGAGTCAAATACTCGTGGCAAGAACGTGATTTTGGATTGAATTTTGAGCCGGTTCGAGGTAAGTGGCTTGTCTAACCTTGTGTGGGGGACTTTGTCCCTTAGAATGTGATATTTGGTAGTTGAATGCCTTGTGCGTGAGGTGACGAGCGCGTACTTGAGCTAATTGTTGAAAACCCAAATTTTTACTTAAAATACTTGAACTGAATTTCTTTCGTATTTGCTTTATTCTACTTGCTATTATAGCCTGTGCTAGTATGGAAAAGCATGTTTAATTGATCCAAATTGCCTTAATTGTAATTACGTGGAGCATGTTAGGCCAGAATTATTTGTTGCCTTGTATTGTTGTACTTCAATTTCTGAATATTTCTCTGATTTTGGTTGCGCATTTACATTGGGACTGCGGATGTGGGATTCCGGTAACTCCCCCCTTGTTTGTTTACTTTGGGACTACGGGTTCGATTCCCAGGAGACCCCCCTGTACATTTATATTTGGGACTACGGGTTAGATTCCCGGGAGATCCCCCTGCACATTTACTTTGGGACTACAGGTTAGATTCCCGGGAGATCCCCATGCACATTTACTTTGGGACTACGGGTTAGATTCCCGGGAGATCCCCCTGTACATTGATAATTGGACTACGGGACGGTATCCCGGAAGATCCTTCAGATATATTCATACGGTGGACTAGGGACGGTATCCCGGGAGCTCCTCGTTCAGATTGATAAAATGGACTACAGGACGGTATCCTGGGAGATCCTCATTATTGGCATCTAAATTGAGCTGTTTACTCTGTGTTATCTTATTTTCTGTGTGCTAATTGCTGTTGTGTAATCCGATTTATCTCGTAGTTAATTCAATTTATTTCATAGTTGTATATCATTATTTCTTCTTATTTCATACTATTGACAACCTTATTATTTTATTTAATCTCAGTAGGGCCCTGACCTTCCTCGTCACTACCCAACCGAGGTGAGGCTTGGCACTTACTGAGTACCGTTGTGGTGTACTCATACCTCTTCTGCGCATGTTTTTCATGTGCAGCTCCAGGTACCTCCACCCAGGCGCACTATCCTCGCGGCGGAGAGATCTAGCAGAGACTTTGAGGTATATCTGCCACGTCCGCAGACCAGAAGTCTCTATCTTATTCCAGCTTTAGTATATGACTTCCTTTCTTTCGGTTGTGTAGACATTCTGGAGTTAGAGTAGTGTATTTCATTTCTAATAGCCTGTGTTTCCTGTGAGTTTCTGGGTTTTGGGAGTTTGTTTGGATTTCGTGATATGGGTTGTATTATGCCAAGTGGTACTTATACACAGTTTTCTTTTGACAGTAAAATTTTCAGTTGTTTGCTTCTGCAATTTAGTTTGTTTTTCCGCAAGTTGTATAAATTACGCATTGTTAGGCTTACCTAGTTGTAGGGACTAGGTGCCATCACGACATGTTCACGGAGGGCGAACTGGGGTCGTGACAATAGCTTAATGCTATAACAATTTTATCTAACAAATGATGGGCTTGGGCCCGGGCTTAGCACGGGCCATCTTTAACTAGTATATATATATGTGGGCATTAGGAAAGTGAGGTGGCACCTCTCTTAAACCAAGAAACATATTTATCTTTTTTTCTCCTTTTTTGGGGTTTTCATCATTTTTTCCGTTTATTTTTTATTAAAAATTCTATCTTCATAACTCACACATCTTTATCTTCAAAACCTATATTTTTAATAATCTCAATAAGTCTCATGCCTTTCATATTCATAACCTTTAATTATTTAGTGTGTACTTTATGACAATTTATTATATGTTCCTCCATATGTATCTATATAAGGACTTCTATGTTTTTAACAAATATGATTGATACTAACTTTATATCTTGCTTATAATGGTTTGAGCTATCTCTATGTCAAAGGCTGTAGAGTGATAAAGAAAAATTATACTAAGGTATGATTTAAATTATATTCTTTGTTGTTTGTTCAAGGTAAATGCACGAAGATATTTCATACAGATGTGAATCTTAGCAATAATGTTTCAGAGGAAGTGTCAGCTAAAGAGGCGAAGATCGAAGTAAAGCTTATTTCACAATTCTCATTAATGGTCTTTGATTTTGTCATCTTTAGGTTTATGTTTTATAAGTTGAAGTAGTAATTTTTTTCAAACAATACATAGAGATTTTGATATCTGTTTTTTGTTGCATATATTTATACTTTACAATTGCAGAACTTTGAGTCTGTGATTTTCTCCTATGTCAAAATGAGATTCTAATGTGCTTTTCTTTTCCTGTTATATATAGATTTATCATTTTTATAAATATATTTTTCTATATGTTCTGAATTCTTTTTGCCTCTATTTCTTTTCTTCAATGAACTTTTTTGAATTGTTTTTTCCTTGTCTAAAGTTGTTTATCTTCTAACACGCATAACTTCTTAAATTTTCTTCAAACGAGTTTCGTAAATTTAAAACATGTTTACTCTTACGTTTATTTTTCAAAATTCTCAATTTCTTTCCATATTTTCATAATACTCAAAGATTTATTTACTTTTGGTGTTCAAAAGAATAAGGAAGAAACCAAAGCAAATAATGATGAGATCAAAAGAAGAATGTCGCACACACAAAAAAAAGTGTGGCGTTGTTGTCACGACCCAAAATCCACTAAGGGTCGTGATGGTGCCGGACACCGCTGTCAGGCAAGCCAACGAAAATACTTAATTAAATTCTTGTTTTAAATATTTCCGAAACCACTTCTTTTATACGTTTAAACAATACATAATACATTCCACTGAATAAATAATGAAACATTTAACAACTTTTTAAAGTTTCTGAATAAACCCATAGACATCCCCAGAACCCGGTGTCACCAGTGCATGAGCAATTCTAAGAAAAAACGAATAAAGTGCAACAGCTGTCCGGAATACAAATTGGACAGAAAATAATAAAAATCCTTAGAGAGACTATACTAGCTGCGGGTCGCCTCGAGGAAATACAGCTCACCTAGTCTCCGTGTCAACCATGCTGCTACGCCCACTAGGCCACTAGAGGTGCATGTGTCTGTGCAACAAAAATGCACAGAAGTGTAGTATGAGTACAACAACAACGTGTACTCAGTAAGTATCCCGCCAAATCTCGAAGAAGTAGAGACGAGATGGCAACTTCAACACTTACTAAAGGTCCAGTAATAATATTATTAATGCGACGACTCACGGATTTATTAAGAACAACAGTAAAATTTAAATGAGTCACTAAACAGGTGAAAGTTTCTTTTTATTTAAAGTCTCTGATCGCTGCCGACTCAACACTACACTAAGCTAGGAAGAGCGGGTTGTAACAGCTTTTACCCGATAGTGGATCGGGATCGATTTTCCACAGGGAGCTAGAGGGGGAGTTGTATTATCTGCTTAGTCTAGAATTGTGGTTGTGCTTCTAATATCACTTCTAACATTTTTGGTTTTGATTTTTATATCTTCTACTTTAAGACTAATATTTGAAACTAAATTATGCTATGGAGATATTGCTAAGTTGTAATTAATATAGAGAAAGGCACTAGGGTCGTGGCATTACCTAGGTGGCTAACCAACGGGTACATGATACTAAGGATAAGTTGATATATTTGGGGCTTATGCTATAACCGTTGCACAATTGTACCCACTCTCACACCTCTCGGTAGAGAGTGATTTTGCCCAATTGACTCTCTCGAGACCAATTGGGTAGGCCAATTAGACCAAGCAACTAGGGTTCAAGTAGGGTGATTACTCTCTCGAGATTTAACCCGTTAATTGGGACTACCATTTCTCATGGGTCCATCCCAATTCCTTGTTGGGTCAATTTTGGGGTCATGGACTCTCTTTCTCAAGATGAGTTAAACCCACAAATCTAGAATCAGTGTTTGCAACCACCAATTCTTAATTAAAACCTAAAATTAACCCAAATAGCAAACACCCAATATCATCCTAACCTTAGATGGCAACACCCATCAATTACCCACACTAGGGTTGAGCCACAACCCTAGCTAATGGGTTTAGCTAGACATAATTAAAGAAGAAACAGAAGAATTAGAAGAAGAATTAAACATAATAATTAATTACTGATGAGAAACTACAAGAATCTATTGAGAAATTAATGCTAAAATGCCAAAATAGGCTAAAACTTCAGTTCTCATGAGCGCAGCTTGATATCTGATACAAAACTTAACCTAAAAATGGAACAAAGATCTATTTATAGTGGCTGAAAAACTTGGACGAAAATACCCCTGCGGGGTCAGCGCGGACCGCGCAAAAATGTAGCGCGGTCGCGTCAGCTCTTTGGACTCCTAAATCTCGTCTCTGAAGTTAAGGACCGCGGATCGCGCAGAAATGTAGCGCGGCCGCGTGGCTTGACTTGGCCAAATCACCAGCTCTCTGATTCTCATCCACGCGGACTGCACTAATATGTAGCGCGGCCGCGTGGGCTTTTAGCTTGCACTTGTGGGTTTCTGAACCTTACTGGCGCGGACCGCGCAGCAATGGAGCGCGGCCCCGTGGCTTGCAACAACAATTACCCATTCTCTGAATCTCCTAGCGCTGCCGCGTGGCATATCAGTGCGGTCCGCGCTAGGTCTTCCTGTTCCTCAACTTCACTTGGCCTTTGACACTTGAGCAGGTTTCACTCCGTTCTGAGCCGATCTTTGACATTTGTCACCTTGTCGCTCAAACCTGCAATCAAGCACAACTTGTAAGCATTTTAGGACTATTTTGTAGCAATTTGTACAAAAGCAATAGCAAGTAGGGGTATAAATCATGGTAAAATCCTAACTTATCAACTCCCCCAAACTTAAACCTTTGTTTGTCCTCAAGCAAACAAAATAAAACCCACCCCATAAAGGAACATCCAAGTGATTCCATCTATCCTAAAGTAACCTCAACAAGCATCAATTGGGACTAACAATTGCCCTCAATACAAATGCATCATTAACACATTTTAAACTTTGAAAACTATGGATCAAGTGTGACACAAGAGCATCAAGGGTTGATACATTTCATCAAAGAGCTTATCTCAATTGCTTTGGTCATTGTGGAACCCAAACTCACACATTTTCAACTCTCCCTAAGCGAACCTCACCTTTTAGAGTATTGACACACAAATCGAGGTTGATGGATTTTCACTCATCTCTCAAAAAGAAGGTCTCAAGTCCGGCTCTAGGTACCATATGCTTGCCCATTATGTAAGTATCCACTAATGTAGGTTTCCTTCAACTCAAGATCATATAGGGCTTTTGTGGAGTCATTGTGAAGGCTTTTGGGTAAGGATAGGACATGTTTTAGTTCAAACGGGTTCAATCTACCCTTAAGCATTTCCTTTGATTCACTTTGGCACACTTTCTTGACTCATTTGAGCATTTCACTTCTTTTCAAGGGGCTAGAGGGACACATTGTCACTCTTTCTTATCCAATTCAAAACATTTCTCCTTTTCTACTTTTTCCACACCTTTTTCTTTTCACTTTTGTTTCCTTTGATTCCCCTTTTTATTCTTGTTCACTTTGAACTTTCTTTTTGTATTTTTTTTTACTTTTTCATTGCCTTCCCTTTTTCTTTTGCTCTTGTACCTTTCAACCACTTTATTTCCTTTCTTGTCTCCCCCCCCCCCCCAAACATAGACAATTGCCATTACTCAAGGGAATATTTGGGTGCCAAGAGAGGGTAATCATTTAGAACGGGTATAGGCTTGTAGCATTGGTTCTTGAAAGAAAAGGTTTAAGGCTCAAAAGGGTTAACTAGGGATCATCTTTTTGGTAGGCTGTGGATTTGTTCAGCTTAGCATTTGGATCAAGGAGAGCCTATAATCACTTCTCAAGTCTAATTTCACCTAGGATTTCGCCTCAACAAACATTCAGGGCAAGTTCTAGACCATTGGCTCGGGACTTGGACTCACAATTCAATTTCGCACCAAACATGCTAGGGGATTGCTAAAGACATCAAGTCGAGGGCCCACAACGACCTCAGTTATGATTCAACCGCACAATGGTCCAAGAGGACCACATGATGATTGTTTGGTCAACACAAGAGTCTCAAGGCCACGACTTTCACCATCCTAACACAACATTATGTCTTTGATCATTGGATCGAAGGCAAATGTGTTAGGCCCAAGCGAAGCTTTGCCTGAGGTACCCTGAACTACGAAATGACAAAAACAAAAGAAAAATTAAAAACGGACTCAAACCCTTAAGAAGGTAGTCGCTCCATCTATCATCGGGAAGAGCCACCCGGTTCACACTATACTCCATCCCTGGAAAGAACCATGGCATTAAGAAAACCAAGGGCTTATTGAAAACGCCAAAAATAAAACAAAAGGCTACGAGCCTATCTACTAAGCTAAAAACGAAAAATTTTGCAAAAATAGAAAAATCGAATGAATATGTACAATAGGGGAGTAGAATATACAATGAGGGATGAATATATACCAAAAGTACTTTATATACAGACCAAAAGAGAATAAAAAGTACGAGAAAAGTAGCTAAAAGTGCTCCCTAAGCCTTATATATAGACCAACTAGAAAATCAAAGCAACAAAACATAAAATAAGAATCCAATATGTACAGTCATCCAGATAATCCAAAAAGTAGGGCGCACCTCCACGAATAAGAGCTGGCATTGTCCCCAATGCCAACTACACAAATAAGTACGAAATAAGATCAAAGGATATAGAAGGCTAGGAAGCTTCCTCTTCTTCTTTGGATGCCTAGGCTCCTCCTCCTGCTGTGGCTGAGATGCTGCTGGATCTAGGGCTGGATCCCCAAATAGCAAGTCTAAAGGCATCTGGTCTGCCAATAGCTTGTCCACGTCCGCTCTAAGCTTCTTCACCGACTCCCTAGACGCCCTTGACTTTCTCATCTTTTTGTGCTCCTTGGCAAGCTCCTTCAGAGCTTTGCTATGTGAATCTACCGCCTTAGTCAAGGTGGCCTGAGTCTCCAACATCTTCTCCTGGTTGGCCAGGAGCTTCTGCAATGTAGCCTCAATAGATGGAGGAATCTGAACAGAGACCGGTGCTGACTGGGCCTCAACTGAAGTAGCCAAGGTGGACAACTTGGATGTCGCAGCTGACATCCAGTTGTTCAAACTGGCTAATGACTGACTCAACTGGTGGGCTGTGAACGGATGAGTCTTTAATGATGGGACTGCTGGGTCAGCTGAAGTAGAAGGACCTGGGGGCAAGGGCTCACTGGTAGTAATAGCAGGAATGGTGGATGGCGCGGTAGAAGGCTCTACCGCAATTGGCTCATTAGACTGGCCAGTTGGGGCAGCGGTGGGTGGCTGGTACTTCTTTGATTTTGGGTTATCCGAACCCAACTGGCTATACCATGAGTAGGGGGCCACCAGCTTAGTTTTGACATCAAAACGTTTCCTCTTGACCTTCAGATCCCTAAAGTACATAGACAGGGTGTTGGGGAAGGGGTAGTTTGTGTTCGTCTCCTGTCCTACAGCAGAAATCACCCTCGAGATGATATTACCCACATTGATAGGAAACCCGGCCATGATGGATGCCACAAGAACAACCCGGGCAAGTGGGACGGAATGATCATGGGTAGAAGGGTCAAGCCTACTACAAACAAAGGTCAACCATCCTTTAGCTTTAAAGTTGAATGTGTTCCTTAAAATCTTCTCTCTCGCTTTCAACCATTTTGGAACAGTGACCGGGGCTGCCAAGTAGTCGGCTAACCAAGGACGCACTTCCTCACCCATTGCCAACTTAGCTAAGTACTGCGACTCATCCTCCTCCTTGAACCCCAAGTAGTCATTCAAGGACTTTCCATCAAACACCACCATTTTATCTCTCACCTTCGTCACCTTCGTATCTTTGACTATGTGAGAAACATTGCAGTAAAACTCTTTCACCATATGTTCATTGGCATCAATACATCTTTCCTTGAAGAAGTCCCAGCCATATCTAGTTCGGAACTGCTTTTGCACGTTCGGGTTGAGGGGTAAAAGGTCTTTGTCAATGAATGTTCTCTCCGGGATCAACTTCCTCAAGGGCCACCACTCTCTAAATTTATGGAATGCCAACTCACTAACAAATCTGTCTGCCCAAGCTTCAGGATTTCTGGTTCGTTCAACTCCCCCGACTTGAGGCTCACCTCCCTCACCATATCCTGCACTCTCCCCAGATAATGAAGCTGTGGGGGAGGTGGAGTATTGTTCACCACTACCTGCTACGGACTCATCAGACGAATCCGAGACTACGTTGACTGGTCTTTTGGATGAGGGTGAAGGTGGAGGAGTGTCATGTAATTGGAGTGGGTCAGTTATGTAAGTGGGAGCCGACTCTGAGGAGATGCTCTGGGAGGGTGCATACTCACTCCCCGAAGAATGAGAGGCAGCTCTGTCAGCTTCCTTTATCAGTTTTCGGGTCTTTTTGATGTTCTCCCTAGCCTGGGGAGTGAGTTTTGCTACTTTCTTTCCTTTACCCCCACGGGAGGCACCACCTCTCCCGAGTTGTTGTACTTGTTTACCTCCTCTTTGTTTAACCATGATCTGCAAAAACACACATCTAACATTGTTAGTTTAAGCACATGCAGTGAAATAGATGAATAACACACGAGGAGGACTCAGTTAATTGCATGAAACAGAAACAGGGCACAACAGAACACAGGAGCGCGGACCGCGCAAAACAGTCACGCGGTCGCGCGTAGCATATGCCTCCAATAACACCTCTCTGAATCTCCCCAACGCGGTCCGCACTGATATGGACCGCAGCCGCGTTGGGCCAGCATGGACCGCGCAAAAATGCGACGCGGCCGCGCTAGTAAAAGGTTAAGCTCACAGAAAAACCTACGCGGACCGCGCAAAAATGTCACGCGTCCGCGTTCAACTATGGTCAGGGATTGAGTTAGGGTTTGACAATTTTGTCCATTTTTGTTCAAGATTTTGGGTCCTAGTTGTCCCTACTCAATTATCCATATAGAAAGTCATGCTCAACAGTCAAAACTAACAAGAAAACTACCCTAATCATTAACCTAAGAAAAGTGGGAAGAAAGAAGAAGCTATACTACTGGAAGCAAACAAAAAGCAAACAAAAAGTATAAAAAATAAATACTAATTAATAAAATTTGTAAGAAATGTTACCAGAAATTATGAAGAATGAAGACACTGATGCAAACACACACGTATTGATCACAGTGATGAACAGTAGAAAAGGGCTCAGGATGTCAAAGTGCGAAAAGGGTAAAGTGAGGCCTTGGGTCTCTATTTATAGAAAACAGTGGGGCCCCCTAACTTACCTACCAGCGCGGTCGCGCAAAAGTGGCCGCGGACCGCGCTGGGTTTGTATCCATCAGCAATGAATCAAGCTGCCCACGCGGACCGCACTGTTATGCGACGCGGCCGCGTGGGAAACTTCAGAGAGCCTGAGATATTGGTCCTGGCAGCGCGGACCGCACAAAAGTGCTACGCGGCCGCGCTGGTAACTTCAGAGACTTAGATACCCTTGCACATGCCAGCGCGGACCGCACTGATATGTAGCGCGGCCGCGTTGGCAAACTTCAGAGACCTGTTATTTTGTACTTTTGTTTTGCACTGCTTCAACATTATCCCTGCAACATCTCACAAACCATTAGCTCAAAAATCCTAGTCTACAAAGAAAATCAAAGAAATAGAAAAAGACATGGGTTGCCTCCCAAGAAGCGCCTGATTTAACGTCGCGGCACGACGCATGTTACCATCTCATCATTTCAAATGAAGGAGTGCCACCACGTGGCTGTCATCAAACTTCCCCAAGTAATGCTTCACACGATGCCCATTGACCCGGAATACTTCACCATTCTTGTTTTTGAGATCAAGAGCACCAAAAGGAGTCACAAATACCACTTCAAAAGGGCCACTCCACTTAGACTTGAGCTTCCCGGGAAATAACCTCAACCGGGAGTTGAAAAGAAGAATCATATCACCAACCTTGAATTCCTTTCCCCGAGCATATTTGTTATGAAGGTACTTCATCTTGTCCTTATACAAGGACGAGCTGGAGTAGGCATGAAATCTAAACTCATCAAGCTCATTTAATTGCTCAACCCGGAGATTTGCGACAACATCCCATTCCAAGTTCAACTTTCTCAAAGCCCACATAGCCTTGTGTTCCAATTCCACCGGGAGATGACAAGCTTTACCAAACACCAACCGATACGGAGACATACCAATTGGGGTCTTGTAAGCCGTCCGATAAGCCCAAAGAGCATCATCCAATTTCTTCGACCAATCGGTCCTATTAGCATTTATCGTCTTGGACAAGATACTCTTTATTTATAGGTTGGACACTTCCACTTGACCATTGGCTTGAGGATGATAGGGAGTGGTCACTTTGTGAGTTACACCATACTTAGCAAGCAATGAATCAAAAGCCTTGTTGCAAAAGTGAGACCCCCCATCACAAATGATAGCACGAGGGGTACCAAACCTTGTGAAGATACTCTTTTTCAAGAATGCTACTACACTTCGGGCTTCATTGTTGGGTAAAGCCACGGCTTCCACCCACTTTGATACATAATCCACCGCCACGAGAATATAAGTGTTACCACAAGAGCTCACGAACGGACCCATAAAATCGATGCCCCAAACATAAAAAATCTCCACCTCGAGAATCGTGTTGAGCGGCATCTCATCCCTTTTTGAAATTCCGCCGGCCCTTTGGCATGCATCACATCTCTTCACCAAATCACTAGCATCTTTAAACAACGTTGGCCAATAAAAACCGCAACTCAAAACCTTTGAAGCCGTCCTCACCCCTCCGTGATGGCCACCATAGGGAGACGAGTGACAAGTCTCCAATATGCTCACCTGTTCACCTTTCGGGACACATATTCTTATTACTCCATCCGTGCAAATTTTGAACAAGTACCGATCATCCCAATAAAAATCCAAACTCTCCCGTTTGAGTTTCTTCTTTTGGTTGGAAGAGATCTCAGACGCGGCAGTTCCAGTCACAATGAAGTTGGCGATGTACGCAAACCATGGCATGTCACTCATTGACACTGAGAGAAGTTGCTCATCGGGGAATGCATCATTTATCACGAGACCGTCACATGGCCTCCCTTCTTCCTCTAGCCGGGACAAATGGTCCGCAACTTGGTTCTCACTTCCCTTCCGATCCACTATCTCTAAGTCAAATTCCTGAAGTAGCAACACCCATCTCATCAATCTTGCTTTGGAATCCTTTTTGGTCATTAGATATCGAAGGGCTGCATGGTCCGTGTGCACAATCACCTTGGCCCCCATGAGATAGGGCCGAAATTTCTCCATGGCAAATACAATGGCCAATAGCTCCTTTTCTGTCACCGTGTAGTTCCGTTGAGCCTCATTCATAGTCTTACTTGCATAATACACGGGATGGAGCATTTTGTTAACCCTTTGACCCAACACCGCGCCCAATGCAACATCACTAGCATCACACATCAATTCAAAGGGCAAACTCCAATTAGGCGCGGTTATGATAGGAGTAGTGGTAAACTTGTGTTTTAAGAGCTCAAAAGCCTCCATGCATTTTTCATCAAAAACGAACTTGGCCTCTTTCTCTAGTAGCTTGCACAATGGATTCACAACCCTCGAGAAGTCTTTGATAAACCACCAGTAGAACCCCGCGTGACCAAGAAAACTCCTCGCCCCTTTGACAGAAGTAGGGGGAGGGAGTCTAGAAATCACCTCGATTTTTGCCTTATCAACCCCAATCCCATTTTTTGAAATCTTGTGGCCCAGCACTACACCTTCTTCCACCATAAAATGGCATTTCTCCCAATTGAGAACTAGGTTAGTTTCTTCACAGCGAGCCAAAACTCTATCCAGATTCACCAAACATGCATCAAAAGAGTCACCAACCACACTAAAGTCGTCTATAAAGACCTCCAATATGTCTTCCACCATATCGGTGAAAATAGCCATCATGCATCGTTGGAAGGTTGCCGGAGCATTACACAATCCGAATGGCATCCGGGAGAAAGCAAATGTTCCATAGGGGCATGTAAAAGTAGTCTTCTCTTGGTCTTCCGGGGCTATTAAAATTTGATTGTAGCCCGAGTACCCATCCAAGAAACAATAGAATGCTCTCCCCGCGAGACGATCAAGCATTTGGTCGAGGAATGGCAATGGAAAATGATCCTTGCGCGTCACCTTGTTGAGCTTCCGGTAGTCCATACAAACTCGGCACCCGGTAATGGTTCGAGTGGGAATAAGCTCATTGTTGTCATTGGGCACCACCGTCATCCCTCCTTTCTTTGGCACACATTGGACTGGAGAAGTCCACGAACTATCAGATATTGGATAAACCACACCGGCGTCAAGCCACTTGATAACCTATTTCTTTACCACTTCTTGCATTGCCTCGTTGAGTCTCCTTTGATGCTCAAGAGATGGCCTTGCATCCTCCTCCAAGATGATCTTATGCATGCAAAATGCGGGGCTTATTCCCCTAATGTCCGCCAAAGTCCATCCTATTGCCCTTTTCCGCAAGTTAGTAAGGCAAGAAGAAAGAATAACTGGAAGAGTAGAATTAGAGCCCAAGACGTCATACCTGAGGTGTGGAGGAAGTGGTTTCAACTCCAACACCGGTGGTTCCTCAATGGATGGTTTAGTTGGTGGAGTTTTGCGGTTTTCAAGATCCAAAGATAGCTTCCCAGGCTCATATGAATATGAACCCATACCATGCAATGCATTCACGCACTCCACCCTGCTAGCATCATCTTCCACATCCATGCCAAGAAGTACGACCTCAAGAGGGTCTTCAACATTCATCATGGAACTTGTGTCATCCACTATCACAGATGTGACAATGTCTACAAGTGAACATACTTCCGTGCTGTTGGGTTGCCTCATTGATTTGCAAACATGAAATACCACCTTTTCATCACCCACTCGAAATGTCAACTCACCAGCTTCAACATCAACCAAAGCCTTCCCCGTAGCTAGGAAAGGTCTCCAAAGAATAATAGGCACTTCGAAATCCACTTCACAATCCAATATGACAAAGTCGGCCGGCAATATGAATTTGTCCACCCGGACAAACACATCGTCAATTATACCCAAAGGCCTCTTCATCGACCGGTCCGCCATTTGAAGTCTCATTGAGGTTGGCCTAGGTTGCCCAATTCCCAAAGTCTTGAAGACTGAGTACGGCATCAAATTAATGCTAGCCCCCAAGTCACATAGGGCCTTAGCAAACTCCGCACTCCCGATAGTGCAAGGAATAGTAAAAGCTCCAGGGTCTTCAAGTTTCGGGGCCATAGAATGCACAATCGCACTAACTTGGTGCGTCATCTTTATTGTTTCACACTCCATAGAACGCTTCTTAGTGACTAAATCCTTCATGAACTTTGCGTAACCAGGCATTTGTTCAAGTGCCTCCACTAAAGGAACATTGATTGTGAGGCTTTTCATCATGTCTATGAATTTCTTGAACTAATTGTCATTCTTTTGCTTTGCTAACCGTTAAGGATAAGGTGGAGGTGGTCTAGGCAAGGGTGCCTTGGCTTTTGGCACCACCGGTTTCGGAATATCAATTATGTGTTCTCTAGACGGGTTCACGGCCTCTTGAGTTTCCACCTCAGACTCATCAATATCTATCCCCACTTCCTTGTTCATATTTGTCTTAACCACAACTTCATCAATCAAAGGATCCACAGCTTCTTGGAGCTCAATATCATCATTCACCACTTGATTTTCATTTGAGGATTGCACATCACCGCCTCTTCCGCTTCTAGTTGTAACTGCCATCACATGATTGTTACCTCCCTTCGGGTTCACTACCGTGTCACTTGGTAGCGCACCCTTAGGTCGGGTATTTAAAGCTTGAGAAATTTGTCCTATTTGCACGTCTAGGTTCCGGATGGATGTGTTATGTGAAGCCAATTGTGCGTCAGAATCTTGGTTCTTTTTCATCATCTGCTCGAACATCAGCTCTATCCGTCCCATATCACTCCCGGAAGAACTAGACCCTTGCGACTGAAAGGGGGGTGGATTGTTTGGTTGTTGGAACATGGGGAACCTTTGAAAGCCTTGCTCCCTACCACCATTATTCCACCCTCCTTGATTGCTATTGTTGTTGCTCCAATTGTTGTTGTTCCCGTTCCAATTGCCTTGGTTGTTACCTTGATTACCCCAATTGTTGTTCTGATTATTATTGTTCCTATTGTTACCACCTTGTTGTTGATTATTGTTATTCCAATTCCGCCACCTTGTTGATTGCCCCAATTGCCTTGGGGGCGCCATTGTTTATTCCCTTGATTTCCTCTATTTCCTTGGTAGTTATTGATATATTGGCATTCCTCACTTTGATCATCATAACACTCGTTCGAATAACCACCACCATCATTGTTATTGTCAAATTGCTCACCATTACCTTGAGGTTGTTGTTGCCCTCTTTGCCTCCTTTTTAGCATAGAAACATTCTCCATTGCATTGACTTGCCGCGGATTTTGTACTTGTTGCAATTACGCCATCGCCAACTGATTCATTGTTGTTGTAAGTTCAGCAATAGCTTGGCCATGGTCATTCAACTCCTTGTGCAAATGGATGACCGTGGGGTCACCTTGGGGTACATTCACTCGGCTTTGCCATGCCGAAGAGGTGTCGGCCATTTCATCAAGTACATCACATGCCTCTCGGTAAGAAAGTTTCATAAAGTTCCCACCGGCCAATTGGTTCACAATGCACTGATTCGTGGTGTTGATGCCCCTATAGAAAGTCTGCTGGATCATCGCC
>NC_031998.1:45979914-46087915 GCF_001879085.1 Nicotiana attenuata
TCCTCACGAGCGCAGCTCTCGTTCAACAGCTAAAACATTACCTAAAAATGTCAAAAAGATCTATTTATACCGAGCTAGAAAATTTGGACAAAAATGCCCCTGCGGGGTAGGCGCGGACCACGCAAAAAGGCAGCGCAACCGCGTTGGCTCTTGGACTCTTGAACTCTATTATCTGAAGTTGGGACCGCGAACCGCGCAGAAATGGAGCCCGGCCGCGTTTCAGGACGGGCGCGGATCGCGTAGAAATGGAGCGCGGTCGCGTGGCAGTACTTTGGAAAAGCACCATCTCTCTGAATCTCATCTACGCGGACCGCATAAAAAGGAGCGCGGACCGCGCAGATTGCCCTTGAATGACCCAGTCTCTGAATCTCCTAGCGCGGCCGCGTGGCAAAACAGTGCGGTCCGCGCTAGGTCTTCTTGTTCCCCACTTCAATTGGTCTTTGACACTTGGCAGGTTTCACTCCGTTTTGAGCCGATCTTTGACATTTGTCATCTTGTCGCTCAAACCTGCAATCAAGCGCAACTTGTAAGGATTTTGGGATTATTTTGTGGCTATTCATAACAAAAGCAATAGTAAGTAGGGGTATAATCATGTTAAAATCCTAACTTATCAAAGGGCCACAAGGAGTAAGTTGAAACATAGTGAGGAGGAGTTGCAGAAAGCTATGGAAGAAAGTAAGAAGAAAAGAATGGACAAAGGGAAAGCAAACGTGGCAGCGCCTGTTGAGGCTGTTAATGTGGATGAGATGGACCCGGTCCATCAAGGTGAATATGTGACTGTGGAGATGGAGGTTTAGACCCCTAAGCCCAAGAAGGCCAATACTTCCTCAAAGAAGTCTTCATCTGTATCTAAGTCTACTGAACCATCTACTTTGGTTAAAAGGACAAGGTCTGCCGTGAAAGCCAAGCAAGTTAAGATTACTGAAGAAGAAGACTGGAGTGGTGAAGAAGAGGATGAATCAGATAATGAATAGGACAAGCTGGCCTAGTTTGGCAAACAAACCATCTTGAAGGGTAGACTCTTGAATGACTTGGAGGAAGAAGGGATGGTATTACTGCTCAAAAGGCTAGAGGTTCAGGGTGGAAGGACATGGTCCTTCAGTTAGATGGCAGGCTGGCCAGAAATGAGATAATTGAATTCACGGCCAATGCAGAGGTCAAGGATGGAAAAGTCACCAGCCAGGTGAAAGCGGTTCAATTGTCTTTTGATGCTAAAGAGCTGGGTGAAATCCTTGGTATACCTTCTGAAGGTTATGATGATTACACTAGACAAAAATGGCCATGTCTGGACTCCCTTCCTACTGCCCTAGCCATTACTAGGAAGTTCTGTGATAGAAAAGAAGTGAATGAGGCTAAGGTTGTGTATAAGAGTGAAATGAAGTCATCCCACAAAGTGCTGTTTGAATTCGTCAACAAGTGTGCGCTGCCTAGGCGGGAAAGAAGGCACATTTCCAACTACATGGACTTGGTTTTGATGGAATGTCTGGATAGTGGGCGGCAGATCAACTGGCATGGGTTTATGATCAAGCTTCTTGATCGGGTTATCAATGGCTCCAAGGCCCATGCCACTCCTTATGGTTACATTCTCACTACTGTTCTTGCTCATTGTAAGGTAACTCTGAAGAAGTGGGAGACGGCCACAAGCAAAGACCAATTTGGAATCAATACTTTGCTCGAGTGTGACTATGAGATTACTGCCACTCCCAATGAACCTGGTTCATCCAAAAAGACACCTGTCAATAGCAAGGTCAGAGCTCTATTGCAGGAGAATGGGACTAAGGATGCTGAGATAGCAAGGCTGAAGGCTCGGTTGGCAGAGGTAGAATCTGAGAGAGATGCTCTCAAAACTAAGCTCACAAAGGAAAAGGAGAAGGATGATGGAATTCATCAAGACATGCTGCACCTTCTCCAAGCCAAAACCCAGATCCCCAGTTCTTCCAAGCCTTGATTTCCTAAGCCTGAACCTTGCCTAAACTTTTCAGTGACCCAGATTAGGGATTTTTTTGCTCATGTTTTAACTATTTTTGTTTCTTTTTGTGGATTGTGGCAGAATCATATTCTCTATCAATGCAGTTTGCTGCTTTTGCTCTTGTTGACTGTTTATCTTTCCTTGATAGTTTGTATATGTGTAGTTGATTACTGATGATTAATCCATGATTGCATTTGTAGTTTGCTCAGTGGCCATGAGTAGTTTTTAAAAATCTGGGAATCACACATTGTTTATGCAACTTTTCGATGATGCCAAAAGGGGGAAAAGAAATTATGCTTTATATTCTGAATAGTGATTGTTTACCTTGAAAATGGTAATTACAATTAGATTTGATTTTGTGGTTCTAAAAATATGTGATCTATTTTTATGCTAGTTGTTAAGCAGTAGATGCTAAGTGTGAGACTAGAAAACAAGGTAAAAGCCTTGAAGGCAGTATGTTTGAGCAAACCGAATGACAGAGAATCGGGGCCTCGAGCTGGCCTATACGGAGCCTCGAAGTCGAGCTAGACACTAAGCTGTGAACAGCAGATGAAGGGCTAACGGTTTTGAGAGCTTTGATGAAGGCTCTTTATGATCAATAATAAGCAATAAATGAAGAACAATAGAACAAAGAGAGAATGTATTAAGTTAGAGAGCAGAGAATGTTCTTGTATTCAATGTTGTATGTTGTTTTTTCTACAAAGTGACAAGGGTCTCTTTTAGATCTGAGGGAGAATCCCAACATAGTACAAAGCATTTATTACAAAGATATTTAGCTGGTACAGCCATTTAATGCCACAGTACGGGATCGTACTAGCCTAATAGACTTGGTCAGCTTTAATCACGTGCATTGGGAACTTCCCGTTAGTCCATCATAGCCGCTGATTTGCACTGCCTCGAGGTAAATGATTGAGAACCCTCGGGGTCGAGTCCCGAGTTGAACTTCGAGCCTTCTGGGGGGCGGTTTTTACGAGGTGCCTCAATGGTCACAAAATCGGACCCTCTGATTTTCGCCATATATAGTGATATTTCTAACATTGCATTGATGTGGAGCTGAGTTCTAGCAGGGCCTAAGTGTATAAAAAGCACAGAGTTTGTCATCATAGAAAGGGGGAATTTGTTGGCCCAGGTAAAGGTTAGTTTTGAAGATTGACAGAGGAACTCAGACATGAACCAGGTCCATCCTAGTGGAGCACAGATGCGGGTAGACTTAAGCATGTGAGATGCACGTGAAAGAGATAAACCTAACTTGCCATAAGTAATATCTCCTGATCCTGATTGAAAAGGTTGCATATTGGATAAGGAGAAGAACTCCTTACTTAAAGAGAACACGATTTAAGAAAGGGAAGGAGTTAGAGGTTGAGATCAACTAGAACTCTTTCACCAAGGAAGAGTAGCATCAGAATTCTAGTCAATCTCTATTTACTAACTCTATAAATATTAGTGTTGTTCTCTTTTACAGGTAACGCACATAAGCAGAAGTTAAACGTGAATTGAGAGCAAAATAGCAAGGCAATTTTGCAAGCAGTTCGTGTGTGATTCAAATGTGCAAACCTGAAGCTACTTTAACAAGATAGAAGAACCAGTTCCAAGTTTCTGTCTTTTATTCTAGTTCAATTGTAGTAGGTGTTTTCATATTATAACTTTCAGCTTTATCTAGAAGCAATTGTATTAGGTGCTCAGAGTTTTCAAGTTAGAGTTAACTTGAAGTTATCGCAACAGTTTGAGGCTGTGTGCTACAACAGGATTAGAGTTAGTCCTTGGTTTACAAAAGAGTTTTTGTAAAATGCAGTTTTTGGCTCAGTGATTTTAGTGGAGAGTTTGGGAAAATCCTATTGGAAAGTAGGTCGTTGTTTTTTCTTCTTTTGAGCCAGGTGTTTTCCACGTAAAATACTTGTGTTCTTTACTTTCCGCATTTACTATTTCTGCAATAGTAGGTTAATGAACACTTAGACGAACCAGGTCATTCCATAATCAGTTTAAGCGAAAAATTGGTTAAAATACAAATCACCTCCCCTCTTGTGTGGTATTGAGGTATAAAACATCACCACGTAAATATAATTTGTCATGTCTTTTGTGTTTTATTACTAATACTAGCTTGTTAATGTCATTAGCTTGAACTACTAGAGGCAGGGGCTTATTAATTAGGGGGCGAGAAGCCGAAAATTACACTGTATATTTAAGGCAGAAACTAATTTTTACCTCTATATATTATGTTTTGAATTTTCTCGACACAATCCAAAAGCATAACTTAATGATCAATGGAGTTCACAAATTTTGTAAGATCGACTTTTTTAACCTCTTAGGTAAAATCCTGCCTCGCCATTGACTAGAGAGTTTGGAAGTTGAAAACAATGCCCACAAAAATTGAAGACAGCAAAGCTAATAAGTACTAATTTCAAGTGACAGTCCATTAAATCTGTGGAATATTTGAGAGTAATTAAAGACAACTTTACCACTATTTCTCTAAGTCATACTCTAGAAAAGTAGGTTACCAAAACTTTACTTTACGAGATTACTCCCTCCGTTCACTATTACTTTGCAGGTATACTAAAAATATATTTTTATTTTTACTTGTCACTTTACGTATATCAAGAGAAAACAATTTTTTTTTCTTGTTATACCCACAATATTTATTACTCATTTCAAATTATTTTCTCAAATCTAATGAAAAATGCATCAATTAATATGGGTATCATGGTAAAATTATGCACTTCATTTATTATTTCTTAAGGGGCGTGAAAAGTCAAAACGTGCCAAGTAAAATTGAACGGAGGGAGTAATTAAGAAAAAAGAGAAAAGAAATGCTAAAAGATTGGGACCATGCTCTAGCTTTATAGGCGTCCCATTTCAGAGTGACTAAATTGTAGCGTGATTAATTAGCCAGCGGCACCTCCGTAATTATGTAGCGTGGGAAAGCGTTGAATTTAAATCAACTACTAACTAATTCTCTGACTCCCTACATTGACCGGGCATTAATTTATTTCCAATTTCTTATCTATATAAACCCTAAGGCCTCACTAGTTTTTGTACCCAACACTCAAGGCAATAACATTTGTATTATTTCCTTCTACTTCCTCCAAACTACTCTATATTGTTCTCTATTTTTTCTTTCAAGAATGGAAATGGTAGGCAAGATTGCATGCTTCGTAGTTTTGTGCATGGTGGTGATTGCACCCCATGCGGAGGCACTGAGCTGCGGCCAGGTTCAGTCTGGCCTTGCTCCTTGCCTCCCTTATCTACAGGGCCGTGGCCCTCTCGGAGGCTGTTGTGGCGGTGTTAAAGGTCTGTTGGGTGCAGCCAAGTCCCCAGCTGACCGCAAGACTGCATGCACTTGCCTGAAATCAGCCGCTAATGCTATTAAGGGAATTGATATGGGTAAAGCCGCTGGACTCCCTAGTGCTTGTGGCGTTAACATTCCCTACAAGATCAGCCCCTCTACTGACTGCTCCAAGTATGTTATTGACCTTCTTTTCTTTCTTACTAGTATGAGTTTATGATCTCTTCATTTACCGTTTAATGAATTTTTATATAATCTCACCTACAACAAAAAGTAACTTTCATATCAACATGGTACTATGGTAACATGAAAAAGTAAAGTAATACTAGTATCAAATTACATTGATGTAAAAATAATTTGTTAGTGTATATAACTTAATCTCCTTTTGCGGTCCTTACACTACCCATATCTTCATTCTCGCTTCAATTTTAGTCACTTGAAAGTTGGGTAACATAACTATTTTGGGATACATATATAATCACAGATTTTTACTACATTGAATTGTGTGCGTGTGGGGTTAATGTTGGTTTCATGTGACAATGCAGGGTCCAGTGAGGTTAATGAAAGATGGGTCAGTTTTCCACAGGATAATTTGGTAGAGAAGAAGAATAAGAGTGATCGAGTTTGATCCTGCTTATGGATCCATTTCGATCTTGTGTCTGTTGTCTCTTTTCTTTTTTGTTTGTGTCTTTTGGAGTCATAGTCAGAGTCTTGTAATGAAACTTCAACGGTTGGTTGTATTACAATCCAATCAGCTTGATAATTCATTTATATTTCTAAGTACTTAATGTCTCTTCTACGCGGATTAATTCCTTCTCTCTGTTCCATTTTCTTTATATGTTTTTAATTTTTTTTCATTACTATTCATTAATGGTCTAAAATTATTTACATAATCGACTAGGTTAGAGAGTTTACGTTGAACATGAGTTGGTAATCTAAAACAAGATATATATTAATTAACGTTGTAATATACTCCCTTTCCCCTTCATCCAAAAAAAAATAAAACAGTTCGGATTTTAAGAGTCACGAGTTCTAACTAATAAAATACATAGGAGAGGCACTACAACAGAACACTATAACAGTGTGGTGATAATATGTCGCACAATTGTCTAAAAGCCGTCGTAGATATTATCGTTACATTATATATAGGCAAATAGTCACAAATAGTTAAAAAGAATGAAACAGAGTCGTTGATAGCGTTGACTAGTGGGTATTTCAGTTTTCGCAGCGCCACATCGAAAATATTTCATCAGCGTTTATGCTCACGTAAACAAAAATATCAAAAAATGGTGTATAGGGTCAAATTTGACCCTCAGTATCTCTACGCCAGTAGGTACGCCCAATGAGTGTACGCCGACTAAACGTAGCGGGTACGACTCGGCCGTGAGGACCAAAGCGACGTCGTTTAGAACTCAGCGTCTACACTAGGGAGACGTTACCTATCTCTATAACTTTTTGATTCGTTCGAGGAAGGTCTCCTATTATATAAAGGGGACCTCCACATTGTAAAGGAAGCAGCTGATCTAATACAACTCTCTCCTTTTCTGTCTTTCTCTCTCTATATCTCTACTTCTGACGAAAATATCTTATGAATATACATTATCATCTTTGCAACACTAGATCTACAACAATATTATCATCTTTGCATCTCTAGGTTTATTATATTTGATTACGATTTACCCCTTCTCTATTTTTTGATTGTTTTATCGCTTACAAAGTACATCGTTAACTTTTGAGCCAAACAATTTGGTGCCGTCTGTGGGGATTTCGAGAATCAAAACTATAGTATCCACCTAGAGATCAACCAACCACCACTCTCTACACCACTCAAAAACAGGAAATGGCCGAAAACAACACAAGATTGAAAGCCATATTGGGTGTCACTACCAATCTCCTAGGCCCTCTCAACGAGGCCTGTGACGATGGCATCCTGAATGAAACCCCAAGCATCACACCAGGTGCGGAGATCTCACCTTCCCCATCCGAAGGTCTGACGATCTTACACAAAGGAGCTTCCACATCTACAGCCACAGAAGCACCCTCAGCGGTCAAAGAGCTACTGGAAAGATGGCTAACAAGCGCTCTAAGTGGCTTGGTTGAAAGGCCACCACAAAATAATATCGGATGTACACCAACGGTAGGTACCATTGCGGCAGTGGGTGAACCAGAAATTACACTGGTAAATAACAGACCCATCGAGACACAAACCAACGATGGCACGCTAACAGCCATCTTAAAGAAGATGGAAGAAATAGAAAATAAAAATGAGGCGCTCCGCGGTCAGATGAAGGAACATCAGGAGAGGGTCGACAAGATCCCCGGTGCTCCCAAGTTGCTACCAAAACGCGACGTAGGAAGGTTCGTCGAACAACCATACACCGAAGAAGCTGCTCCTCACTCCACCCCAAAAACCTTCAAAATGCCACCATACTTGAGGGTATATGACGGAACCACCGATCCCGAGGATCTTCTGATCCACTACGTCACTGCTGTGAAAGGCAACGACCTATCAAAAGAACAGGTACCGTCGGTACTACTGAAGAAGTTTGGCGAGACGTTGACAGGAGGGGCCTTAACATGGTACTCTCAGCTACCGGCTAAAGCAATATCAACGTTCGAGGAAATGGCAGATAAATTCGTCACAGCCCATGCAGGCGCGAAGAAAGCAGAAGCCAGGGTCAACGACATCTTCGCCATCAGGCAAAACGCAGGAGAGGGACTCAGGGACTTCCTGGCAAGGTTTAACAGGGTAAGGATGAGCCTACCAAACGTATCGGAAGGTATGGCAGTCGCCGCTTTCCAGAACGGGCTAAGCAGAAATGGTTCGAGGGCAACCAAGAAACTGCTGAGTCGCCTCATGAAATATCCCCCTACCACATGGGAAGAAATCCACAACGCTTACTGCGCCGAGGTACGAGCGGACGAGGATGATCTAAATGGGCCGACCCAACGGTTAACAGTGATACACTCGGAAACAAGGAGAGATCGACGGAACGAAGGACGACGAGAACAACTCCCTCGTTCCAACAGAGATCGACACCAGCCGTACACCAGATCCTCCCATCCGCCACCAAGGCATACAGACGCACTACAGCGACACGTCGCCCCACTGCGAAACGAAAGAGGTACGCCCCCTTTATTAACCGCCCATAACTTTTGTGTGTCTCCTTCAGAGATAGTGTACGCACTGGAGAAGCTAGGCACCAAGGTGCACTGGCCGCAAAAGATGAAATCAGACCCTGCCACAAGGAAATCAAACACCCTGTGTGAGTTCCATCAGGAACGAGGACACAAAACCGAAGACTGCATCGGCCTACGACAAGAAGTGGTCAGGATGCTGAACCAGGGATACCTAAGGGAGCTACTCAGTGACAAAGGAAAAATAAACTTTGCACGCGGACGGGAACAGTCACACGGACCGCCAAAGCTGCCTTCTCCAGCGCGCACGATAAACATGATCGTCGGAGGCGGCGACGAGGCAGCGATCAATCACGTCAAACTCGCCACCACACACAGACTAAAGCGCACCATCACCCATGAATGATGTTAAAAGAGTCATGATCGATGACGGAAGCGGCGCCTGTATTATCCACCCAAGGGTCCTCATACAAATGGGACTCGAGGATAAGGTAATACCGCGCTGCATAACACTAACCGGTTTTAACAATGCAGTGGAACGGACGTCCGGAGAAATAGCACTGCCCGTCTTAGCAGGAGGAGTCACGCTGGAAACAACTTTCCACGTGATGAACCAAGAAACGGCGTACAACGTCATCATAGGACGCCCATGGATACACACCATGCGAGCGGTCCCTTCAAGCCACTACCAAGTGATCAAATTTCCTACCCCGTGGGGAGTATTCAGTATTCGAGGCGAGCCACGCACCGCACAAGAATGCTACAAAATAGCCCAAGACTGCGCCCACACCCAACAGCTAAAGGGGGCGAGCGCGGAGGCATAGCAATTAGCCGTGTCGGGAACTAAGGTCAACCCGATAACGGACGTGATCAAAGACCCCGACATCGTGGAAGCCTGTAAAGCAACGGTCGAAGACCTCGACCCAGTCCAATTGGACAAAATCGATCCTACGAAGAAAGCCTATATCGGGCAAAGTCTCGCCAACCCAAGTAAGTATTGTGAATTCTTAACTAACCATGCAGATTTGTTCGCCTTTTCCCATTCAGATATGCCGGGAATCCCGCGAGACATCGCCACCCACAAGCTGAATGTCGATCCATTACATCCACCCGTGCGACAGATGAGGAGAAAATTCAACACCGCTATCAATGAAGCGGTCGGTAAAGAAGTAGACGAGCTACTGGCCAACGGCTCCATCAGGGAATCAAAGTACCCCGAGTGGGTCGCCAACGTTGTCATGGCAAAAAAGAAGAACGGGAAGTGGAGAATGTGTGTAGATTTCACCGATCTGAACAAGGCATGCCCAAAAGATTCATTCCCACTACCCCACATCGACCAACTGATCGACGCCACTGCAGGACATGAACTACTGAGCTTCCTAGACGCCTACTCCGGCTACAATCTAATTATGATGGCCGAGGAGGACCAAGAGAAGACAACTTTCATCACCCACCAAGGGACTTACTACTACAAAGTAATGCCCTTCGGGCTCAAAAATGCGGGGGCTACATACCAGAGACTAGTAACCAAAATGTTCAAAGAGCAGCTCGGTAAGACTATGGAAGTCTATATCGACGACATGCTGGTAAAGTCGACAAGAAAAGAGGACCACCTCGACCATCTGAAAGAAGCCCTCGAAATATTGAGAAAATACGGGATGAAACTGAACCCCGAGAAATGCGCCTTCGGCGTGGCATCAGGAAAATTCTTAGGGTTTCTCGTATCACAACGAGGTATCGAAGTCAATCCAGATCAAATCAAGGCGATAGACACAATACCAGAGATACTGAACAGCAAAAAGCAGGTGCAAAAACTGACCGGCCGAATAGCCGCCTTGTCTAGGTTCATCTCACGGTCCTCCGACAGATGCCACAAGTTTTTCAGTGTGCTACGAAAGGACAATGGGTTACAATGGAACGAGGAATGCATCGAGGCCCTAAAGAAATTAAAGGCGTACCTATCTTCACCGCCACTGCTAGCCAAAGCAGACCCAGGTGAACCACTGCTGGTGTATTTGGCCGTGTCCGAGGTTGCCGTCAGCGCAGTCCTAGTCCGCGAAAGTGAAGGTACACAATCACCTATTTACTATATTAGCAAAACCTTAGTGGACGCCGAAACACGGTATCCACATCTTGAAAAATTAGCTTTGGCATTGGTCGTAGCTTCACGGAAGCTCCGACCCTATTTCCAATGCCACCCCATAAAGGTAGTGACGACCTTCCCCTTGAGAAGTATCCTACACAAACCAGAGTTATCAGGCAGACTCGCCCGATGGGCCATAGAGCTCAGTGAGCACGATATCTCATATCACCCAAGGAGCGCCATCAAGTCGCAAGTACTTGCCGACTTCGTGGCTGACTTCAGCGCAGAGATCTTACCAGAAGCGAAATTGGAGGCACGCCCTGCCCCCTCCGATGCCGACCTATGGACTCTTTACACTGATGGCGCTGCTAACGCCTCAGGATCGGGACTGGGACTCGTTCTCGAGGTCCCCACGGGCGAAACAATTCGCCAGTCCATACGATGCCCCGAGATAACTAACAACGAAGTCGAGTACGAGGCTGTTATTGCAGGTTTGAAACTAGCCATCAAGTATGGAGCTCGACGACTCGTTCTATATTGCGACTCTCAGCTCGTGGTGAACCAGGTCACTGGGACTTACCAAATCAAGGAGCAGAGGTTGCAAAAATACCAGCCAGAAGTCCACAGGCTAATGACCAAGTTCGACGAGTTCCGCTTCGAACAAGTTCCGAGAGCACAGAACGTAGAGGCAGACGGCTTAGCAAAATTAGCCGCAGCCACTAAAAACTTCAACAAAGAAAGCGTGGTCACCCTCCTCCGTTCAGCCATAGATCACACTGAGGACTCTCTTTCAATTTGACTTGGGACTGGCGCAACCAATTTGTATCCTACCTGCAGGATGGAACACTCCCACTCGACAAAAAAGAAGCCAAGAAGCTCCGCGTACAGGCCGCCCGTTATTGCCTAATAAACCGCGAGCTCTATAAAAGGACGTTTGGCGGACCCCTAGCCAAGTGTCTAGGGCCGCAACAGACGCGACCAGTGCTCGAAGAGGTACATGAAGGACATTGCGGTGCCCATACAGGCAACCGCGCCCTCGTGCGCTGCTTGATACGGGCCGGCTATTATTGGCCCACCATGAAGAAAGACGCAGCGGAATATGTCTGCGGATGCGAACAATGCCAAAAGTATGCCCCCATGATACACCAACTAGGAGAACCACTCCACTCTGTCACTTCCCCATGGCCCTTCATCAAATGGGGAATGGACATAGTCGGTCCCCTACCAGCAGGGCGAGGGAAGGTACGATTTCTATTAGTTTTAACTGACTATTTTTCTAAGTGGGTGGAAGCAGCAGCGTACGCCCAAATACGCGAACAGGAAGTGATCGCCTTCATTTGGAAAAATATTATATGCCGCTTCGGCATCCCCAAAGAAATCAGTTGTGACAACGGACGACAGTTCATCGGCCAAAAAACGACCGAATTCCTTGAGAAATGGCGCATCAAGAGGATACTTTCCACGCCATATCACCCTGCCGCCAACGGCCAAGCGGAATCCTCCAACAAAACAATATTAAACATAATAAAGAAGAAACTCGAGGACGCTAAAGGGCTATGGCCCGAGCTGCTACCCGAAGTGTTATGGGCACACAGGACCACACCCAAATCCAGCACGGGGGAAACACCGTACTCGCTAGTCTATGGAACCGATGCGGTCATACCCGTCGAAGTCGGCGAACCAAGCCTAAGATATTCGCACACCAGTGGAACAGAAAAGGACACAAACAGGCTCCAAGACCTCGACGAGGCTGAGGAAAGAAGAGAAATGGCCCATATCAGAATGGTAGCCCAAAAGCAACAAGTCGAAAGATACTACAACAAGAGGGCCAAAATAAGACCACTCAAAGTGGGAGACTATGTCCTTAAAGCCAAGACATTGGCATCCAAAGACCCGAGTGAAGGGAAGCTGGGCACCAACTGGGAAGGACCATACAAAATCACAGCAGCAGCCAGCAAAGGTGCATTCCAGTTGGAAACAATGGAAGGGAAAACGCTCCAAAACAACTGGAACGTTACTCACCTCAAGTATTTCCACTTCTGAAAGGCGTCTCCCGAGTCGTACTCTTTTTTCCTTACCCTTGTTTTGTCCCAATTGGGTTTTCTCGGGGAGGTTTTTAACGAGGCGACAGAGGGGACACCTGGAGATATTTGAGAAACAAGTTTATCATATCAACCTCTCCCTACGACCTCCAGACCGACATGATAAAGGGACTGGACTAGCTTGATCTCCAATGTATGAAAGGCTACGGCCATCTCCAATGTATGAAAGGCTACGACCATTTACACCTCCAATATATGAAAGGCTACGGCCATTTACATCTCCAATGTATGAAAGGCTACGGCCATTTACACCTCCAATGTATGAAAGGCTACGACCATTTACGTCTCCAATGTATGAAAGGCTACGGCCATTTACGTCTCCAATGAATGAAAAGCCAAGGCCATCGCCGCCAACAGTCGACGTAAATTCGACTAAGGTGAGTAAACGACCCGACGACAGTCGAAGTCGCCCGCATGGCTAAGGCCATCAATTATATTATGGCTAAGGCCATCGCCGCCAACAGTCGACGTAGATTCGACTAAGGTGAGTAAACGACTCGACGACAGTCGAAGTCACCCACATAGCTAGGCCATCAATTATATTATGGCTAAGGCCATCACCGCCAACAGTCGACGTAAATTCGACTAAGGTGAGTAAACGACTCGACGACAGTCGAAGTCGCCCGCATGGCTAAGGCCATCAATTACGTTATGGCTAAGGCCATCGCCGCCAACAGTCGACCTAGATCCGACTAAGGTGAGTAAACGACTCGACGATAGACGAAGTTACGCACACGGCTAAAACCATCAACAAAGCTAAGGCCGAAAATAAAAGATACAGAGAAAAAAAAACAGCAAAAGTATAACTTCCATTATCATCCAAAAATGCATGTACAAAAAAGGACCCATTTACATTTCCAAGTACAGCAAAACAATATAAATACAAGCCCTAAGGGGCCTCGCCATCCCGATCAACGCCTTCCGACGGATCGCCATCTCGTCCGCCGCCGTCCTCTGCCTGATAGGCCGCAGAGATCCAAGAGCCCGATTCTAGTCGGTTGACATCTTCGGAGTTGTAGCCCGCCCGGTCTGGGGAATCGGAACTATACCCACAAGCTTCACGAGCGACACGGACTATGCGCCGTTGCTCTTGAACCTCTGCCTCGGTAGCTCGACCCGCAGCTAAGAACTCCTCGAAGACGACCAATCTGGCCTCGGCGTATACCCACATATCATGCGCCTCACGATGCGCATCCCCATCGGGCCTTGACGCAGCAGTCCGCTTGAGGACTTCAATCTCAGCCGCCTTGGCACCAAGTTCGGAGGTCAGAGCAGCAACCTTAACCCGCAAATCAGCAGCTTCCGCCGCTACCCCCCGGCCCACCTCCAACTCTTCTTCTTTAGACTGGAGAAGAGTCTCCAGCTCAATATTCCGGGCCAGGGCGGCCATCAGCTGCTCATCAATCTGCTCTAACTCGGCCACCCTCCTTCTCAGCTGGGCCTCCGACTCCTCCAAACCCTCGCGAAAAACCCGAAATTCCGGGTCTTGCTTGAGTAGGTCCGCCAGCGCTTGATGCTTGACTCGGCACCGCCGATACTTCTTCACCACCTTGTTGAAGGTGGCCGCCTTCCTTTGCGCTCGCCGCCCCCTCTCTATCTCCAGAATGAGAGTCTAAGAAAAAAGAGAAAAAATGGAAGAGCAAGTCAGCATGTATCAAAATTTATTTTACGATACATGAAGAGAATCGAAAAGTACCTGTAAGGCCGCACCGGCAACCCTCCGAGATAGTTCCCCGTTGCTAACCCCTTGTAACGTTTCACGCTCAGCGGCCGCACAAAGTAGGGTCATATCCGCTGCGGCCTGCTCGCTGTGTTGCAACAGGTTATACCCCCCCGGGATCAGAATTCGACGGTTGGATCTACCTACCGTCATCCCAACACGGGCCGGACCCCGCGTTGACGCTTCTGCATCTGCCTGGGCGACCTCAGGGCCCATCCTCTCGGCACCACCATCCGCCTCTCCGACGGCAGCCGACGAGCCGACTTCCGGAATGCGTGTTGGCCTGGCGTCAGGAACAGCCCCCCTTTGGAGAGCCAACCTCCCAGAACGGATGGCATCCGCCATAAGAACAGGCCGTGACTCCCGACGAGCCTTACTCGCCCCCTCATCTACCGTGGCTACCCCCTTGCCGGTTATCAACCGACGTCTCTTTCTTTCCGGCATCTCCCCACTGTTGGAGGACCCCTCCACAGCCCGAGGGGACGGCATCGAAGGAGTCGCTCCCCTCGCGGACGTCGCCACAGGCAGCGGTTGAGGAACCTCCATGGCATCATCACTGGGCGAACCGCAGGGTATGAACCCACCTTCAGAATCGGCCTCCGCCCCAGGTAAGGTGACGACTATCTTTTTCTTCTTCTTAGAGGCGCTCCGACCTGCCAAAAATGAACAAGTCAGGTAACGAATACGTAAGGAATCCCCAAACAGTAGCCAAAAAAATTTTGTTTTTACCTGACGGGCCGTACTGTCGGAGAAAGGCAACCCAGGTGCGGCACTCCTCCGCATAGGGTATTATTCTTCCCACCCACGGTTTAATGTCATCAACGAGTTGGGGTCGAGAGGCCCTCGCTGCGAATAAAAAAGAGAGGAAAGAAAAACAAAGGTCACAATGGCCGTATAGTCAAAAGCGCAAGCGGCACTAAAATTTACAAATAAAAACACTCACATTCGGGATTCTATTTTTTCGGGAAACCCTCGGGATTCGACACCAGGTGCTCCGTCCTGATGTAGAAATATTTACGCCAAAAACGGCGGTGGGGCTTGTCATCAGCTTGAACAACCAAGCCCTTTGCGCCACGACCTTTCAAGTGCAGCATGGTACCCCTCAGGTAGCCAGCGCTGAACAACTGCAAGAGGTGATGGACTGAGACGCTGCACCCAGCCCTGGCCGCATAGGTGGTCATGATACGGCACACCTTCAAAGTATAAGGAGTAAGCTGGGCCGGGCACACATTGTAAAAACAGCAAAGCTCCTCCACCAGAGTATAGACTGGAAGGCCGTAACCGATCAAGAACGGGTACTCGTAGAAGGCATAATATCCAGGCCGGTGCACATTGGCATAATCTGTTCCGGCCGGAACCATGTCCACATGGTCTGGAATACGGTGCGTCTCTCGCAACTCGTCTAAATGGGATTGAAGCAAAACGCTGTGCTCCCAGGGAAGATCAGGGCTTTTAGTCGGAAAATCCCTGCGAACGTGCATCTCCTTCGGAAGGACGTTGTCTACGCTGAAAGGAACAAGGGCCTTCTCCGCCTTTTCCCCTTCACCACCAGAAGGTGGCGGAACCCTAGACGGGACATTATCCTTGGCCTTTTTATTATTTTTTCCGCGTTTTGCCATGATAATACTACTTGAGAAACGAAGCACTGACAAAAGGAAGTGTGATTTCAATAGATGTGGGAAAGTCCTTCACGAAATAACAGTTACAAGAAAGAAAGGCAAAGGGATGTATCAGAAAACACTTTTCAGAGGCTTGAAAGTGGGATCAGATCAAACCCTTCTCATACTTATAAGGATAAATTGCACAGAAATCGAAGAGTCGTGATTCAAAACGTGCGCCGGAAACCAAAACGTCACTTCATCCTCTGAACCGCCTCGGGGGCAAACATAATGATGATGCATACAGGCGATGACATCATTCCAAAAAGGAAGCCACGCATCAGCGGCTCGACAGTGTCAAATGTTTCACTTCATTCATATTGCCGCCCCCGGTCGAGGTCAAATTCTCCCAAGACGAGGTTCGCATTTTCGCCAAGCCGAAGACGCCCACCAAACACGTCTCCAACGAGTGGAGGGACTAACTGTATAGGGTCAAATTTGACCCTCAGTATCTCTATGCCAGTAGGTACGCCCAATGAGTGTACGCCGACTAAACGTAGCGGGTACGACTCGGCCGTGAGGACCAAAGCGACGTCGTTTAGAACTCAGCGTCTACACTAGGGAGACGTTACCTATCTCTGTAACTTTTTGATTCGTTCGAGGAAGGTCTCCTATTATATAAAGGGGACCTCCACATTGTAAAGGAAGCAGCTGATCTAATACAACTCTTTCCTTTTCTGTCTTTCTCTTTCTATATCTCTACTTCTGACGAAAATATCTTATGAACATACATTATCATCTTTGCAACACTAGATCTACAACAATATTATCATCTTTGCATCTCTAGGTTTATTATATTTGATTACGATTTACCCCTTCTCTATTTTTTGATTGTTTTATCGCTTACAAAGTACATCGTTAACTTTTGAGCCAAACAAATGGTATACCTAAGTTGCTTTTCACGTGAAAAAATTTATTTAAGGCAATGTTAATGACTTCATAATCGTATTATCTATTTCAATTTTTTATTATGTAGAAGATACAAGTAGAAGACGAGAGAGGATTTTTATATATATGGTATTAAATCTCAATCTTGTTAGTAACCTCTAGAGACAGAAATTAATAAACTGTCATAATGGATTCTCTTGAAAAATTATGTAATTATTATGAAACATTAGATTACAATGGTTGTCCATAACTCCTAAATGAATAACACCAACTACTCTTTTCTATTATCTTCATAACTCCCACTACTCCAATACTTATGGTTGTAACTCCCAGACCTCCATAATCTCTCCCATGATCTTCCTCCATGATCTCAAATGCTTAATGGCATATTTATGAAATTCTTTTGGTATACCTCTATGTAGTACTATAAATAGAGGATGATAAGTTGTTTTGTAATACACTTGAATACGTTGAAGAAAGTGAGAATGAGTCAAACATTTTAGACCTTGTTCTATTATAATTCTGTCACACATTGTTCTTCTACTATGAACCCTCAACCCTATGAATTTTCATCTTCAATACCCTTCAATACCCCCCAAACCACCTGACATTACCTCCCAATCTACAACATGACATGATGGTGGAGAAGCTAAAACATCATATAGGGACATGGTCACTGTCACGATCCAAAAATAACAAGTCGTGATGGCACCTAACTCAACCCGCTAGGTAAGCCAACTAACAGAAAAATACAACTCAACTGAGATTATAAGAGAGTAGAAAATAGATAACTGAACATTTACGAATTTACCAAGACCAGGTAGTACGAATCACGAGCTTCTAAGATTTGGAATTTCAAAACTGATACAAATAAATACATATTCTGTTTGAAGGTTACATAAACAGATTAGCAACAACCTAAACTACCAAGAACAAGTGGCAGCTATATCCAAACGCACAAACATCTTCCGAATCAGCATCCGACATCACCAGCAACTCCGCTCCAAAATCTGCACGGGACGTGCAGAAGTGCAATATCAGTACAACCGACCTTATGTACTGGTATGTATTTTGTCTAACCTCGTCGAAGTAGTGACGAGGCTTTTAGTAAAAAAGATACTTATTTAAATAACCTATACATTAGATTAACAGTAAAGCAGTTCACAGTATAACGTATAAAAGTATCAAATACAACCCGGCGAGTCAGACAATGAATACTGTTAAGAACCACAATAGAATATTTCTGATCTTTCCTGGTACGAAATATATGTCAAAAATGTCAAAATGTCAAATCACATGGCACGGCAACACCCTTCGTGATTTTATCTCATCCTCACCATGTATAAATGAAATTATGTAACAATTCAATTAGTACGGCAACACCCTTCGTGCGTTCAACTCATCTTTCCCAAGTGATCGTATAACAGAAACAACTATATCACAAGAAAATAATAATAGGAACTTCTAAGTAGGAAATAAGCAAGTAGCAACCGTGGACAAGGATACACATGTGGGTCACAGTAAAGGACTAAGCGGAAAGCACATGAGTAATAACAACAATTTGAAAACAGGAAATATCAACTTCAATTAACTAGCATGTTGGAGGCCTAAGTACAAATATAACAATTAAGAGGAAAAACACATGCTCTTTACAAATTAACAAGTAAGGGCATGAATGGCTAGCATAGTGGAAGGCTTATACTAAAGTGCAACAAAATAGATACAACATATAATTAAAAGCAGAAATAGACATGGTGATTGTAAGTTAAGCAAGTAAAAGACATGGACAGTGCAACAACTATCGAGATAAAGGTCAAGTACAGGACAATAACAACAAGTCACACAAAATATGTAGATACAACAACAACAACTTAAGGTAAGGGAACAAACGTATACAAGGGAAACAGATATCACATTATAATGCATGTTCCTCGTCCTCACCTGCACGGGAACACCCTTCGTGCCATGACCTCACAATAACATACAAGCATAACAATATAAATGAAATGGCACGACATCACCCTTCGTGCTTTTAATCTCAAATGATATGGCACGACATCACCCTTCGTGCTTTTACTCTCAATAGTGTGGCACGGCATCACCCTTCGTGCTTTTACTCTCAATAATGTGGCACGGCATCACCCTTCGTGCTTTTACTCTCAATAATGTGGCACGACATCACCCTTCGTGCTTTTACTCTCAATAATATGGCACGGCATCATCCTTCGTGCTTTACACTCTCCCTCACATGATAATGTATAAACAATGGCACGACATTACTCTTCGTGCTTTACACTGTTTCTTACCAAGCATATGAGTATCAATGACAAATAAGGCAGGAAGCACAAATAACATCAAGGAGAGTACTTAAACGGATATTCCAAACACATTCCAAATCACAACTTTCCAAGTCAACAATGATTCAACAACCCTCAAGAACCGTATTATTCAAATACTTCCACGAATCTCATAAATGATCCACAACACAAGTATAGAGCCTGACATCTCAAGAAATTCGGCTGTAGTAATGTAGTAATGATTTCGCATAGAGATGACTGAATTAGACACATAAATGTATTCTTACAATTTCCATCAAGTTTGATCAAGTTATAACAAACTAAGTCTTGATATCTATCATTTAATATTATGTCCTTAGTATCTAAGAGTCAAACAAGACATTAAGCAGAATGTCACAAAATTCTACAAACACAAATACAACATAATCCACCTTCCGAGCATGATTAACCCTGACACATACATATACGCTCGTCACCTCATATATGTATCACCCCCGCATGTAGCAAACAATGACAAATAGGAGGAAAAATTCCCTCAACAAAGCTAGGCAAAACACTTACCTCAATTCGGCTAGTCCAACACTCAATTTAGCCTTTTCCTCTACGAATTCGCCTCCGCTCGACTCAATCTAGCCAATGACGACTTGAATATACCACACAACGCAAGAGAAAATAATTTCAATTAATAAAGCTATGATTTTTATTCAATTTCTAAAAAGTCAACAAAAGTCAAACCCCGGGCCCGCCCGGTCAAAACCCGGGTCCAAGGGTAGGTCTTGACTATCCACAGCCTCACAAATCCAAATATGTATTTTGTTTTCAAATTCGAGTCATATTCGACTCTCAAATATCAATTTTTCATTTTTCAAAACTTTGACAAAATCCCCAAATATTTCCATAGATTTCTCATGAATTTGATGTTAAATCTTGTATAAAATCATGAAATATAGTTGGAAATTGGTTAAAGATACTTACCCAATATTTTGGTATAAAAATCCCCTCTCAAAATCGCCTCACCTCGAAGCTAGGGTTCAAAAATATGAAAAATGAAGCAAAAACTCGTAATTCTCAGCACTTAAAAGGCTGCAAATGTCGCATTTGCGAACAAAACTTTGCATTTCCCAATGAACAGTATTTTCGCAATTGCCGTAAACGGTTGGCAATTGCGGATGAATAGTGTTTTCGCAATTTCCATAAAATGTTCGCAATTGCGGATGAACAATGTCGCACCATAAACCAGCAAAACCCAAACTTCTCCGAAATGATCTGAAACCTCCCCGAAACACATCCGGAACCTCCCGGACACAAACCATATATGAATTTGAATCATAAAACACGCTACGGACCTGCTCGCGCACTCAAAACACTGAAAAGCGATCGTCTTAACCCGATATTGACCATGGTCAAACTCCCAAGTTTCTTAACTTTACTAGTCTCTCAACCAATGATCCAAAAATACACCCAAGCCCCTCGGGTCTCCAAATCAAAAGTGCACATCAGTCTAAAAACATCATAAGAACTAGCTCGCGTGATCAAATCGCCAAAATAACACCTAGAACTACGAATTGGACACCAAATCAAATGAAATTTTCAAGAAAGCTTTGAAATCTCTATTTTTACCACTGGACGTCCGAATCACGTCAAACCGACTCTGTTTCCCACCAAATTTTACAGATAAGTCAAAAATATTATATAGGACCTGTACCGGGCTCCAGAACCAAAATACAGACCCGGTATCAACAATGCCAAACATTCAATCAATTCTTGAAAACTTTAGATTTTTCAGACTTTTAATTTTCAATAAAAATTCATAACTCAAGCTAGGGACCTCGAAATTTGTTTCCGGGCATACGCCCAGATCCCATATTTCAATACGGACCCACCGGGACCGTCAAAATACGGGACCGTCAAAACACGGGTCCGGGTCCATTTACTCAAAACATTGACTGAAATCAACTAAAATTAACTTTTTAGGCAAAAATTCTTGTTTTTATTAGTTTTTTTGCATATAAGCCTCCCCGGGTCAATACCCGGACTGCGCACGCAAATAAAGGAAGGCTAGAATGAGGCTCTAAAGGCTTCGAAATACAGAGTTTGGCTCTAAATCACCGAGCGAAGTGCAGATACTCAAAACGACCAGTCGGGTCGTTACAGTCACTTCTCCAGACCATATGGAATTTACCCCAAATGTTAGCCAATAAAACATAGAGGTGTCAGAATCTTTTTCAGAAGAAGGAGAAGCACCGGGAATTTCAATACACACCCCCATACGAGGCATTAGATCGATCACTTTTACGGAGGAGGATAAGCAAAGAATTTATGAACCATGGCAATGTTCTATCATTATCAAACTGTTTGGAAAACGCATGATGCATACTTAAAAAAGAAAATTCAGGAGCTTTGGAAACCAATGGAAATCTTCTCCTTAATTGATCTGGGAGAAGACTATTTTATCATTAAATTCAAAAAAAAAAGGAAAATATGGATAAAGCACTTCATCAAGGTCCATGGTTTGTAAATGGTCATTACCTATCTGTGATGAAATGGAAACCAAATTTTGTGGCTACTAACGAAAAACTAACTACCTCAGCAATATGGATTAGATTGCCATAATTACCAACGGAGTTTTATGATGGAAAAATCTTAGAAAAAATTGGCAACTCGATTGGTCGAAAATTGATGTTTGTACATCAACCACAATGAGGGGTAGCTACGCTAGGCTCTGTGTGGAAATTCCGTTGGATCTCCCAGTGCAACCATTCATCTATATCGGTACTCACAAGCAGTCTATGAAGAAAAAAATCTACTATGTATGAAGTGTGGAAGATTGGGGCACACCTCTACCATATGTAAGTTTATCCAACAAAATACAAAAACAAACTCCTCCCCAGATACTACTACACCAAGGTCAATTGAGGAGAACCAAGAAGGTGAATGGAAAACTGTCACCTTCAACAAAGGCAAGAGACAGTATGTGACAAACGATCCGGCAAATAACCACACCCCAAAGGAGAAGCTCCAAGGCCCAGGTATCTCAGTAAATCTATTCAATGCAAACACATGTAAGTACATCGACACTCAAGTTTTACAATATAAATCAAAAGATCCTGCTAAGAACATCACGACCAAGAAGAACATAGACAACACCACTCTTCCAGTCCAAAACCACTTCACCATTTTAGATGAAGAGCACATGGTTTTGGACAAAATTAAAATAAATGAAAACAATATTTCTCCTAAAACCTCCCATGCAATTAGACTTTGGACTCTTTGGCGAGTGACGTGGCAATACCAGACACATACATGCCTACCTCTACTAGTAACGAAAAGCGTGACATGCTATTAGAAATAAACAATAAAATCATTAACCCTAATAAGACTACTAACACCTACACGGCAAGCCACTAAACAAGCTAATCAACATACTACAAATCCTCCTAATACTGATCATACAAGCAACAATCTTCCCCTAAAAATTGAGAATATCAAACCCCCAAAGCATGCTGTCCACATGGCCTCTAAGGAACCAAAAGATAAACAAATGGCAATTCCAATGGAACACGGCAAGGATACCAAATCCTTTCAAATTCACTCTATAAATCTAAAAGATGACCATTCACGGTCATGCAAGAAGACCCTCCAATCATAACCTCTACCACCAATCCCATTGCCTCTATTGATAACCTAAATCCCACGCCTGTTCGAAACCCATTAAATACCAATCAATCCACTCAAAAGGCCAAGAATCCCATTTTCTCCGAGAATAAGGAACATATTAATCCAAATACTAAGGCAACACAGAAATCCAACGATGGAAAATCTACCCCAAGACCCACCATAACCAGCAAATCCTCAAGTTATGTCCAACCCCCCCCCCCCCCAACGCCAACGACTACCAACCTACGTTCGTNTCCCGAGGCACACCCAAATGCGGATCAAAGAAAGTAGACATATAAGAGTAAGTAGAGCCTGGATCGAATAGAACTGATGCCTCTCTGTGACAAACCGGTATAATAACTATGATGACGAAGTCGGAGGCAACAACCTCAGTGCGGGCAGGAATACAATAATATCTGGCACGGCCCCTCTCTCGAGGGCGACCTCTATCTCCCCTATCTCCGCCCCTGGCTGGCTGTGCAGGTGGGGTAGCAGCGGGAGCTGTGACCATAGCCTGAGAACTCTGAGTAGCACGCTGTGGCTGGGTAGTCTTTGAAGATGCACCCCTACCTAGTCTGGGGCAGTCCCTAACCATGTGGCGTGTATCACCACACTCGAAGCAAGCTCTGGGAGGGCGCGGTGGCTGTGACTGGCTGGGCTAGGCCTGCTAGACTGACCTCTGAAAGTACCCCGCGCAGGAGGCGCACTAGAAACTAGAGGCGCATAGTAAGGCTCCTGTGGTGTAGGCGAAGCTGGAGTACTGCCGGCTGCAGGTAAAGCTGAATGTACAGGGCGACCAGAATAACCTCTACCATAACGACCTGCTGATGAGGTACGGGCACCAGAGTAGTGGCCCAACTCTCGAGACCTCTTGGCCTCCCTCTCTCCTTGCTCCCTGGCGAGCATACCCTCAATCCTCCTAGCAATGCTCACTACCTACTGATAAGGAATGTCCATCTCCAACTCTCGAGCCATGCTAGACCTGATGGGCGGAATAAGGCCCTCAATGAACCTGCGAACTCTCTCTCGAACTGTAGCAACCAAAGCCGGTGCGTGCCTGGCCAACCTGGTATAACGGATGGCATACTCTGAAACTGTCATAGCACCCTGGCGCAAGTGCTCAAACTCTGCGCGCCATGAATCTCTGAGGCTCTGGGGAACAAACTCTCTCATAAACATGTCCTAGAACTGGGTCCAAGTCAGTGAAGCAGCCTCGACTGGACTGTCTAACTCATAAGTACGCCACCAATCATAGGCGGCTCACCGAAGCTAAAAAGCAGTGAAAGGAACCCCGCTGGACTCCACTATGCCCATAGTACGAAGTATACGATGAAACTCCTCCAAAAATGCCAAGGCATCATCTGATGCTAAGCCACTGAACACTGGGGGATCATATTTCTTAAACCTCTCAAGTCTCCGCTGCTCGTCCTCCGAAGCAGCTGACCCATCCTCGGGCTGAACTGGCACTGTAGGCGGTGGGGAAATAATCTCGGGAACCTGCTCAACCTGCACTCGCTGCTCAGGAGTGCGGACAGCAGGAGTCTGTGCTCCTCCCCCAGCCTGGAACGTGGCTGCAGCAAGGGGAAGCAACCCTGCCTGAGCTAAGGTAGTGTACATGCTCATGAACTGAGCCAAAGTGTCCTGGAGCGCTGGAGTAGTAGTGGCAGTGGTAGGTGTGCCAGGTGCCTGGGCTCCGACTGAATCTGCTGGTGGCACCTCGGCGGTAGCTCGCGCAGGTGCTCTGGCTGAACATCGTGCGCGCCCTCGACCTCTACCCCGGCCCCGGCCTCTGGCGGCGGCAGCAGGGGGCGCGGGCGGGCGCGGGTGCCTGGTCATCTCGTATAGCGCGTGTCCTCACCATCTATGAGAGAATAGAAGACACAAGTTTAGATTTGATGTCAAATATCGCACGACAAGGAATTCAAATGAAGTGAAGATTTTTCCTAAACAGTTACATAGCCTCTCGTAGATAAGTACAGACGTCTCCGTACCGATAAGCGAGACTCTAATAAACCGGCCTGTGTTCCGTGACTCCTATGAACCTAGACCTCTGATACCAACTTGTCATGACCCTAGTTCACCAACCGTGAACCTGTCATGACGGCACCTGGTCCCCATGACCAGGTAAGCCTAACATTTGCGGAAATATAATAATTACGAAAAAATAGGGAAAATCAAATCAAATATCTAAAGGAAACTGTACTGAATGCCGCTTGGCAAGTACAACTCAATATCATAAGTCTAAAACAATTCCCAATACCCGGAAACTCATGGGCAACACAGGCTACAGAAGTGTATAGTAAAGGTTCCAGACTCCAGAATTTCTAACAACCGAAGAAGGAAAACTAAGTACTAAAGATAGAGTAAGAGGGAGACTCGTCGGTCTGCGGACGCAGCAGATCTACCTCGAAGTCTCCGTAGTCCTCCTGCCTCACTGATAGTGCGCCTGAGCGGAGGTACCTGAATGATCTGCACATGAAAAACATGTGCAGGAAGGACATGAGTACACCACATCGGTACTCAGTAAGTGCCAAGCCTAACCTCGGTTGGGTAGTGACGAGAAAGGTCAGGGCCCTACTGAGACAAAATATAATAATAATAATTTAACAGTATAAAAATCTGACAGATATAATAAGTACAGCAGTGAGATAAGACAAGTCAACGAGATTATAACAACTACACGAGTACAGAATAAACACAGAGTAAACACAGCTCAATACCAATGATAACAATGAGGGTCTCCCAGGATACCGTCCTGTAGCCCCTTTTTTCTCAACTGTCCAGTGGAACTCCCAGGATACCGTCCCGTAGTCCATCATATGTGTACATCCGAAGGATCTCCCGGGATACCGTCCCGTAGTCCAACCATCAATGTGCAGGGGGATCTATCGGGAATCGAACCCGCAGTCCCAAAGTAAAAGTGCAGGGGGATCTATCAGGAATCTAACCCGCAGTCCCAAAGTAAAAGTGCAGGGGGATCTATCGGGAATCGAACCCGCAGTCCCAAAGTAAACAAACAGGGGGGGGGGGGGGAGCTACCGGAATCCCACATCCGTAGTCCCAATGTAAATGCGCAATCACAACCAGAAGGTACACGGAAACGAAGTACAAAAGACAAGCAACAGGTAGTACTGGCCTAGCATGCTTCACGTAGTACATTCAAGGCAACATAAGCAATTAGGCAAGTTAAATCAACTAAACATGCTTTCCTAATCTAGCACATGTTATAATTGCAAGTAGAATAAAGCAAATATGAAAGGAACTCAATCTCAATATCTTTAGAAAACCGGATTTTCAACAATTGGCTCAAGTACGTGCTCGTCACCTCGCGTACAAGGCACTCAAATCAACAAATAACAAATCCTAAGGGGAAAGGTCCCCCACACAAGGTTAGACAGGCCGCTTACCTCGAACCGGCTCAATATCAAAAGAAACCACGCCTTTGCCACGAGTATCCGACTCCAAATGGCCCAAATCTATTCAATTCAATTACATATCGTAAATAATATTGCAAACAACTGATTCCGCTAATAAATTTACAACTAGGGAGCAAAAATAGGTAAAATGACCAAAATGCCCCTCAGGACAACGTCTCGGAATCGAATAATTTTTACCTTTTCAGAACCCTCGTACTCTCATGAGTCTAACCATATAAAAATCTCCCAAATCGGAGGTTAATTGCCCACTCAAAACTCAATAATTAGGTCTATGAAGTTTCTTCCAATATTCCCCAATTTTGACCTTGAATTCGAATTCTAATGGTGGATTTAACTATATATTGCTGGAATACAACTAAATAGGGTCAAGAAAACATTACCCAGTGATTTTCTCTTCAAAATCCACCCAAAATCGCCTTCTCCCGAGCTCCCAATTGTTTTTTCTAACTTTTGAATTAACCCTCGAATGATCCCCTTTTCAGAACAGTCATTTCCGTTTCTGCGGACAAGGGACCGCTTCTGGGGACCACGAGCCGCTTCTGCGGTTTTTCACTTAAGGCCATACTCCGCTTCTGCGGTACAAATCCCGCTTCTGCGGTCCCGCTTATGCGAAGGAAGGGACCGCTTCTGCGGTTCCTGCGGAGATGCCTGGGATCGCTTATGCGATGAAGAAGCCACTTCTGCGGCTCCGCTTCTGCGGTTCCCAAGCCGCAGAAGCGAAAATACCAGAAGACTCAAAATCTGTTGCTGCACACTTTAGAATTTCTTCCCGTCGACCATCCGAAATCATCCCGAGGCCCCCGGGACCTCAACCAAAAGCACAAATACTACCTAATACCTTATTCAAACTTGTACCAATCCTTAAAACACCTAAAACAACACCGGAAACCCGATTAAATCAAAGATTCAAGCCTAAGAACTACAAGTTTCTTCCATATACGATTTCGATCAAAAAAACCTAACAAAAACACGTCCGAATGACCTGAAATTTTGCACACACATCCCAAATGACATGACGGAGCTACTGCAACTTCTGGAATTCCAATCCGACCCTCGGATCAAAAACTCACTATCGAATCGGAAACTTCAAAAATTCAAACTTCGGCATTTCAAGCCTAAATGAGCTACGAGCTCCCAAAATACATTCCGAACACGCTCCCAACCCCGAAATCACCTAACGGAGCTAACGGAACCATCGGATTTTCATTCTGAGGTCGTCTTCATACTGTTCCGACTACGGACCACTTTTCAACACTTAAGCTCTCATTTAGGGACTAAGTATCCCAAAATTTTTCAAAACTCAACACCGAACGTCCCGGCAAACCAAAATAGCAGAAATGAACTTAGGGGAAGTAGTTAATGGGGGGTCGGGGCGTAAATTCCAAAAACGACCGGCCGGGTCGTTACAAGCACCATCATTGAACCACAATCTAGTTCATGCAGTGATAGAACAATGGAACATGCCACCTCACTTCAACCCAATTCAACCACAAAATATCCTCCCAGACCTTCTCTTCTTCCCATCAGAGATGCTAACTCAACTGAATCCCATCTTCATGCCTTGGGAAATCAATCATCAACCACAGGAACAACCTCTCAACCAAGAGAACCCTTATGCACCACCACCCACCCACATGCAAGGCGAGAACAAGGCCTGACAGAAGCAACAATGGAGGAAGAAGTAGAAAATCCCCTCAACCTAGCCTTAGAGCAAGTCCTAGAATTCTCATATCTAAACGGGGTAAAGGTGTTTCTATTCAGGAAGATGCAGGAGAAGAGGCACGTACTCAATTGTCTCCTAGCACTCTACAAGTTCTCAATGGATATCAGGCCACCACAGGATCCAACTTTGGACAACAGGGCCATGATACTAGTGGCATCTCTACGAAGGAACCCTATCTTTCCGGGAGGGGTGAGGGAGAATGGGAAGGCAGTGAACGAGAATTTAAATCATCCAATGAATCGTCCAACTAATTTTATTGTTTGGAATATACGGGGAGGGAACAATGACAACTTCAGAAGAAATTTTAGGGAGATGATTGATACTCACAGACCCTGCATGGTAACCCTACTGGAAACTAGGATGCTTAATCATGAACAATGGCTTAAGGATTTTGGATTTTCTGAGCTAATCGAGGTTCCAGCGGAAGGGCAGTCAGGTGTAATGTTTGTTATGTGGAACCATAAGGTGGTCACAGTCCACAATTTCATTCGTAGGAACCAGGAAATCCATACTACAACAGAGGTATTACCCATTCGTAAAACTTGGTTATTTTCGTCTATTTATGCTAGCACTAATTATCAATATAGGAATATGTTGTGGAATACGATAGAAAACATCTCTAGCAATTATAATGGGCCTTGGTTGATAGGGGTTGATTTCAATGATATCTTAGGTTCAAATGAGAAATATGGGGGGAGACCTATTAACATAATAGAGCAGAATACCTTACATCAAAGATTTTAAATCGTAACCTAATGGACTTAGGTTATAAAGGGTGTAAATACACTCGGTCAAATCATAACATAGAAATAAAGGTCTAATTATGGAAAGATTGGATAAAGCTCTAGGAAATAAAAAATGGTGTGAGCTATTTCCAAACTACTCTATAATTCATCTCCCTAAAACCTACTCAGACCACAATCCTATTTTAGTAGAACTAATCCCTAGAAGTAGACATAAACATGTACAACCTTTCCTTTTAGAGACTTATTGGAGCAAACACCCCGATTTTTAAAATCTTGTTAAATCAAACTGGCTTGGCAATGACTATTTCAGGGCCAGCAAATCCTTATTAATAGTGTTAAATCCTGGAAAGATAGGACCTTTGGATATATAATGGGGAAAAAAAGAAAATTAATAGCAAGACTCCAAGGTATCCAAATTTCTAGGAACTACACTTGTAGCACCTTCCTCCAAAACCTAGAGAGTACTCTTAAGAATGAATATAATGACGTTCTCAAGATTGAAGAGGATTATTGGACACTGAAGTCTAGAATAATGTGGTTAAATGATGGGGATGCGAATACCAAGTTCTTCCACATATCTGCCTCAAATAGAAGAAGGAAAAATAAAATTACTTATTGTAAGGATGAGGCAGGAAATTGGATCAATGATCATCAATTAATCACTTCTAATATTTTAAACTACTTTGCAACAGTTTTTACATCCTCACATGCCTGTACTCATTGGAAGGACTTAGGGTTAACAAATTCTAGCCATACTTCAATTGACCATAAATCCCTAGATAATCCTCTATTAGATAATGAGGTCAAGAAGACTATATTCTCCTTTAAACCTTTCAAAGCCCCGGGGCCAGATGGACTTCACCCTTTTTTCTATCAGAGATACTGGAATATCATAGGTCAGTCAGTTACTAAGTTTTGCCATGATATTTTTAACACGCAGGTAATTCCTAAGGAAATCAATAAAAATACCTTTTGTCTGATTCCTAAAGTGCCAAATGCTAACAACATTAAAAACTTTAGACCTATTGTCCTTTGTAATACTATCTACAAGATTATTACCAAAATCATTGTAAATCGTCTCAAACCATTCCTAGACAAATTGATAACTCCCTTCCAAGCCAGCAATATGAAAAATAGAAGAGCCTCGGATAATGCTGTAATAATCCAAGAATTAATTTCTAACCTAAAAAAGGTCAAGGGCAAACATGGTCAAATGATATAAAAATTGACTTGGAAAAGGCCTTTGACCGTATAGAATGGTCTTTTGTTTATCGTACCTTTAGGTTTTTCAAATTCCCACCAAAATTATCTAACCTACTTCTTAGTTGTATCTCATCAAGCTCTATTGCAATCCTAGTAAATGGTTATACCACAATTTTTTTTGAACCTAGCAGAGGAATTAGGCAAGGTGATCCACTATCACCTTACATATTCATCCTTTGTCTAGAGATGCTATCTAGGTATATTGAAAATCAGGTCGACATCTGTAAGTGGGATCCAATCACCATAGGAAGAAGAAGCCCTACCTTCTCCCATTTATTTTTTGCAGATGGCTTAACGCTAATGGCTAAGGAAAGCGAAAAATCATGCTATGCTATTAAAATAGGTCTAGAATTATTTTGTTCATTGTCTGGTCAAAACATAAACCACTCCAAGTCAAAAATCCTATTCTCCCAAAACTGTAACCCTACCATCACAAAAAGTATAATTAAGTCATTAGGTATTAAGAGAAGTGAAAACTTTTGTACATAATTAGGTTTACCAATTCTTAATAAAAATCCAAAGCCGTCTGATTACCAATTTATAATTGACAAAATGAGGACAAGACTTGCCTCTTGGAAAATGAGATTCATTAATATAGCCGGGAGAACCACCCTGGCTCAATCATGCCTCAACTCTATACCTAACTATTACATGCAATATACTCTTCTCCCAAAAAAGACCATTAAGAAGATTGACAAAATTCAGAGGGACTTTATTTGGGGTACCAATGAGAATAGGAAAAAACTTTACCTAGTAAAATGGACAAATGTCTGTCAACCAAAGTCTTACGGGGGAATGGGCATCCATGGTGCAAATACAAAGAATTTGACTAACCTTGCTAGTCTAGTTTGGAGACTTCTTACACAAGCCAACTCTCCTTGGGCAAGGCTGATTATTACTAAATATGGAGGGAGTTGCTCTAAAATAAATTATTCCTTCATCTGGAAGGCTATCATTAAAGGATGGGAATTATGCTCTAAAGGAATCACATGGTCACCCCACCTAAATTCAAATCTAAACATTTGGGATACAAGATGGATCCCAAACTCCACAAACCTAAGAAGTTTAATTGAAGGTCCCACTATGCCTAAAACTTACAATCTTAAAATAAGAGATATTTATACCAATAACAAATGGGATCTCACAAAGCTATCGGTGGATATTCCTACTACAATTCAACAAAACTTCCTTAAGGTCAAAATTCGAACAAAGGGACCCTTAAATGATATTCCTATATGGTCTCTTTCATCCTAAGGAATTTTTACTACCAAAAGTTATTATAATCTTATTGAACCAATTATTAATAATCAGTTGGACTATGATTGGATTTGGTCTTTATCCTGCCCAAATAAGACAAAAAATTTTTTATGGCAATGTCTCCATAACATGCTACCTTGTAGGAAATACCTAGCCCGAATTGGAATCAATATTGACCCCCTATGTCCTATATGTGACATGAAAGAAGAAGAATCTATTATTCAAATTTTTCTCTCCTGCAAAGTGAACAAAACGTTTTGGGATAATTTGGGTGGGGTAACCTTTTATGATCCCACAAAGGGGCACTGGCTTGCTCAATTAAAAAATCAAGTTTACTCTATGAGACACAACCTACTCGAATGGAATAATATCCTCCCTTTCGCCCTATGGGAAATTGGATTAACAGAAACGCAAATAATCAAAACAACTTGAGGCACGCTATTAACATAAACTATATTATTCAAAAAGCTGTGGAATTCAACCTTCTTACGGAAAATAACACGCTGCCCATTGAAAGGATTCAATTAGAAATCAAGTGGCAAAAGCCCCAAAAGGATGGTACAAATTAAATGTTGATGCTAGTCATAACAACTGCCAAAGTGGACTGGGGGGAGTATTCCGCAATGCAAACGGTCACTGGATTGTTGGATTCATAAAGTCCATACAAGCTAGGGGCTCTTTGGAGGCAGAACTAAAGGCAATAAAGGAAGGACTCAAAACAGCCCATGAGTGGGATTTATTCCCACTGGAAATAGAGACGGATTGTGCGGAGGCAATACAAACTACTCAATGTGATAATAGACTTTTTGAAAATGTTGTCAATTTTTGCCGGTCGTTAATGCACAAAGGGAAGGTGACCCTCCTCCAGCACATGTTTAGGGAAAACAATACAGTCGCTCACACCATGGTCAAGTTGGGAAGGACTCCAGGAAGGAAGAAAAAAGTTTTTGTATCCCCTCCCAATGTTGTTTTTAATTCTGTTAAGTATGACGAAGACAGTCAACGTTGTTTTGTTAAATACCTATCTATGGATGCTTGCAATAGATTAGCAAGCTTAGGAAATCAATGTGTCCTAAGCAGCACACAACTAGGCCATGATGTAACAAACATTACGTAATTTTTATATATGTTTCCTGTTTGCTCAAAAAAAACAAGAATACACTGAAGAAATAAGAATCTCTCCTCTCTTTCTATCTACATTCTTGTCTATTTTCCTGTTTTGTATTATTACTTTGAGCTAAGTTTCTTAACACGTTATCTGCACGACTTCTCCAATTTTACTAAAGTTGAATTTCACTTCTTGCGAGTGATTTATGGGATGTTCACAAAAAGAATACTTTTACCTTTTAAATGGCAAATTGGAACCACACAGTACATAGCAGGGATGGACAAGTTTTTTCACGAAGGTGTAGTATGTACTAGACAATTGCTACACCAACATGGTACATATATTCTCTTAATAGTATTGTGGTAAACCTTTCTTTCTCTAGAGATCCGGGGAGGTATAATTTTTATATTCTTCTTGGTGCACTCATACCTCTATATGTCATATCTGATTCAGCAAATGAGCATGTTATAATTACTCTCTCTCTCCTTAAGTTTCTATGAAATTAATATGCCAAATAGATTTGAGCAACATTATTTCAATCTGGTAAAGTGATTTACTAATTTCTAATTCTTCTGTCACATGAATATGTTGGTGTACCATATGTACTTGTTGGATTTTAAATCACCTGCCAGTATTATAGAAATATTGGGTTAGCATAATTAAGTTGCTAATGGGTTGAATATATATCCACATGATTAAATATTTATATTAGTTCATGAAAAGATATTCTTTTGAACCCTCAGTTATATCTAGCCAAACTTTGCAAAGCTTTCAATTTTGTTCATGCTTGATGAATATAATTTTGTTAGTTTCTACAATTGTATGCATAACACAATTGATCAGTTTTTCTTTTAACAAACTTTTGATTGATTTTGTGCATGCTAACTGATTTAATTTGCACAGTTTACACCTATAAAAAAATACTCTCAAACATTCTGTCAGTTAACGTTATTAAATACAGCTTGTTGGAGCGAAAAAATAAATTTTGTATAACTAAGATAGTTTTATTCCCTTTATGTTTAATCATGTGGTTGTTCGTGAAGAAGATCAATGTGAACTTTCATTAAAGTTCGGGCAAAAATAACTGACTATTATAAAGTATTATATCATGAAAGGCTCAATGGTGAGTCCACTTAGACTTATTATGCCATTGTATAAGGGTAAGACATCGAGTATGAGTCCTGGTACACCATGATGATAAGAGTTGGGTTTAAGTCGTAACATGCATTTATATGGATAAGGCATTGGGTTTGGATCCTAATGCACCATATTGAAAATATAGTGATGACTAAAGAAAATAATATAGTTTCATGAAAAAGCATGAAGTTTGTCCCACTTGATTTGTTTCATTCTTGAAGTGAATGTGATAGCGATGCATAATAAGTCTAAATGAAGACAAGTGGTTGACCAATGAACGTGGGAGTGCCAAAGATCAAAATAATAATAGTCATCATTATGGTAATTGTAAAAAGGAGAACAATGGGTTCTCAAAATAAACCTTCAAATGTGAAGAAAATGTGTATCAATATGGTTTGTAAATATGAGGCACGTTCAAATGATTATAGTCCATTCATTGAAAATGAGACTTGTGATAAGCATTATAAATGCAGACATATTCTTGAAAGTGAATGTGAAAATATATATATGCATAATAATGTTTTTATGTATGGTTGGATAAATACCACAATTCACCTCTAAGGGAGGTTTGAGAGAAATAAAGATAATGAATATTACAATGTGATTACATGAGTATGTCATTAGTCGCGTATATGTGGTACGCCAAAAATAAAATTGTCGTGACTTATAAAAGGTTATTAAAAGCAAAGTTAAAGCAATAAATAATTTTTTTTATAATAATTTTGACTGTGACAGTGATAAGATAATTTTCTCTGTGGAGGAAAACTTCACCACTTGGATGGTGTTATAAAAGATCTTGTAGTACAAAATTATTAAGAGCTCCAGAAGAGCGAATTTGTTGCTACCCGAATAAATAAAATTATTCATGTCATTGGTGGTAGTAAGTCTCAAAAGGAAATTTTTTGAGTTTCAAATATATTAGCCAAAGTGGTTGGCATTTGAGACTATAAATGATAGGAAGATTGAATATCTTCATATTACTATAATCACACTGGGTAAATATAAAAGGTTACCCGGTCTTTCTTCTATTTGTACTATACAAATATAAGCATGATGATGAAATCACATGCCATAGTAAATTAAATGTTTACTGAAATAAATATCAGTTGGCATGACCGGTTGGCCATCCTGGTTCAATTATGATGTGAAAATTGGTTGAGGATTCATATTGGCATATCTTGAAGAAATATAAGTCTTCAAGAATTCTCTTGTGCTGCTTATTCTCATGATATACCAGCTAAGTTTGGGATTGAATTCCTTGATTTCTGGAACGAATAAAAGGTGATATATATATATATATATATATATGGGCCCAGTCACCTGCCATGTGGACCGTTTACTATTATATGATATTAATAGATGCATCTATTGTATGGTCACATGTGCGTTGGTTATCAACTTGCAGTTTGTCTTTGCAAGGTTGCTTGCTCAAATTATTAGAGCACAGTTCCAAAATAAAAATTATGATAATTTATCTTGATAATGCTGGTTTAAATTCAAGTTGGTTTAGCAGAAACTGTATGCCTCCATTTAAGCTAAACAATTGGTTATGAGAATATACTTCCCGAATAAAATTTGGTGTGAGGTATATTATTTAATATACAACAACATTTGTACGCATCTAGCCAACAAGTTATGATAAATTCTCCCTATCTTAATTGGTTCAGGGTTAGGAACCAAATAATTTTCATCTAAAAATATGGATGTGCTATATGATTTAGTTATTCCACCACAATGCATAAAGATTGGTCTCCAAAGAAGGTTGGGGATATGTGTTGGTGATCCCAACATTAGGGGGAGAAAATGAGCAGCTGAAAAAAGTAATACACGGAATGAATTATTATGAGTACACTTAAATCCTCGTACAAGAAAATATGAACTTGAAGTTCAAGTGATAATTCATTTGCAAAATATTGCCATGCGCATTTGCTGACCCAAAACTAAATGTCATATTTCAGCTGCTAATGCTCCAAATAGAATAAAGTCCATGATGGACATAGTCTATGGAAGGCATGCATAAAGTATAATAGACTAATCGGTTCCAAAGATAAAACTCCTTAACGAAGGAGAGGAGCAAATGATAAAGATAGTCATACTAAGAAGGCAATTTCTCTATAAGTGCACCACGACATAACACTTTATAAGACCTCATGGGAGAGGCTCAGGGACCCGAAGCTATTGAGATCTCCATAAGTTATGTCTTTATTGAGTGGTGATAGAACAGATATAAAATGATCGTCGACGATATTGTTGATATAATGTAGCGTTCAATATTATTAATATTGACGAGGATCTTGAGCTCAAATATGTCATGGAATTTGGACAGATAAATGATTGGCCAAATGAAAAATACGCAATGAAAATTTACTTCACCTGAAAAATATGAAGTTGGACGGATAGTCCCAATACCTGAAAGTGAAATGAAAAATCAAGTCGATAGATATAAAGACGACTTGTGGCACAAGATCTTTCGCAAATATCGTGGCGTTAGTTATATGGAGATATGTTCTCCCGTGGTAGATATAGTCGCTTTCGGGTTTTAGTCTGGCAATACATTTGATATGCGTATAATGAAAATCATTAAAGAATTTAGATTGTTTTGAAGCACATAAAGGGTCCTGGAAAACATATTATAAAGTTTCAACAATCCTTATATAATGTATATGATTTGTTTATGTGTCTTAGTGAAACTGGTGCACTTATGTTTCTTGCTAGAACCATGAAGATTAAAATTTACTCTGGTATGGAGACACTAGAATGCGATTAGTATTATACTGCAAAAGGAATCATTGATAAATATATATATTTTTCCTAACAAATATTGTCAAGATTTTGTTGGTTACGCAAATGCAGGCATATTCCTGAAGTTCGTTATTCAAAAAATCTATTTGCATGTGAGGGTACTGCCATATTATTATTCTACAAGGCAGTTAATTGTTGATACTTATTCAAGTCATGCCAAGATAAACAACTGATAAAGCAAGTGACTCAACATACAACAGACGTGTGACTTTTCGTTGAAGAGAAGATTCCAATAATATTGAAGATGATGTTGTTTGCACAGCTCAATTGAAAGAAGGATATATCGAATGAGACATAATAAAGCAAATTTCACCAAAGTTCTTTTTCAGGGCACATGATCTTCAAAAGAATGGTGAAATTGATATTCAACAAATTCGTTCATATGATAATTTGGTTGATCTGTTCACCAAGGCATTGCCAACCTCAATGTTTGAGAAGTTGAAATACAAGATTGAAATGCATTGTCTTCAAGGAATAAAGTGAATTTTTCATCAGGGGAGACAAATACGCGTTGTACTCTTTTTCCCTTTGCACAGGTTTTGTCCTATGGTTTTCCTGGCAAGTTTTTTAACGAGGCAGCAGACAATGCGTTTTTTAACATGTCAAGCCATCTACCAAAAATATTGAGAATGCACTCCTAAAAGGTCTAGATCATCCTTTGTCCAATTAGTGCATTTAAACTGATGGGGGTGTCCATTTGACCTAGATAATTTTTTCTTTTGTGGGTGGTCTGTTTATTAAGATAGTGATATACTCAGTAGCCTTTGCCAAAATAATGGTAGCATGGACCATATCTTTCTTCTTGTTGAAGAGGTTATTATTCCTAGTAAGCCAGATCTGCTAGAAGGTAAAGGGAAATAAGTCTTCCCAATTAAGGGTATTGTCGAATGGCTTTCTTTTGAGAGATGCCCATGTGGCCGGCCAGTCCCTGCTAGTGAAAGTGGGGTTTTGGGTTTGAGCTGCATTGGTGCTCTTTGAGGTTAAACTTAGTCAGAAGGATTTTGCATTGGGGCAGTCAAATAAGATGTGGGCAGAGGTAACAAGTGCATCATTGCAAAAACAGCACATTGGGTTACATTGGACCCCAATATGGTGGAGAAAAGCACCTGTTGGGAGCCTTTCATGGTAGAGAAGCTAAATGAAAGATTTGATCTTGTTGGGGGCCTTCATTTTCCAGATCCACAAGTATTTGTTGCTAGTATCTGTCCCCTTCCGGGAGGCACTGTTGGCAAGTAGAGTCTAGGCTGATTTGGTGCTGAAAAGGCCATTGCTAGTGTTTCCCCAAATCATCCTATCCACCTTTATAGGATTGGATGGAATGAAAGTGGTTAAAAGCATGTTTCTGATATTTGTAGGGATGTGTAGGGAGATGAAAGATCTATCCCAGGCCCCATTGTTGTAGATTATAGCAACTGTGGTTGACAGGTCAGCTTGGGTTTGGGGACCTTCAACCATGGTCCTAATGGATGGTTGGTTTCGGATCCAGGGGTCATCTATGAAGTTGACTCTATTCCATTTGTGAACTACCCATCTCCTCGCTTGTGAACATGTTTCCCACCCTTTGAGAATGCATTGCCAAGTGGCTGATTTAGCTTTTTTAGGGGGGTGTCGCCAATTACAGTGCTTTGCAATAAGAGTTTTTGGCCAGAGGGAGGATGTGTTATGAAAGAGCCCCCAGACCACTCCTGAGTGGATAGCTTTGTTTTTCAACTCTACCTTTTGGATTCCCAGACCTCCATGTGACTTAGGCTTTGTGACAGTGTCCTAGCCCACTAGGTGCATCTTCTTCCTATTTGGTGTGGTGCCCCAGATGAAGTTTCTTTGAATTCTATCAATCTCCTTTGTAGTTTTTTAGGAGAGTTTGATGAATTGTATGACATGGCTAGGGATACTGTTCAGGGGGGCTTTTGCTAGGGTAGTTCTCCCAGTCATGCTTAGAAGGTTAGACAACCAGCCATTTTGGAGTGTATGTTATCGATTATGAATACCTTTTGTGGAAGATGGGGAACCCCAGGTATTTGCCAAAGATAGTTGTGGCCTGAATGGATAGACTGTTGATGTTGGTCTCCATTTGGTGGGGTTGGCAATTGGCAGAGAAGAAAAGTCTTGATTTTGCAAGATTGATTTTTTGGCCTGAGGCCTGATTGAAGGAGTTTAAAGTGCTGATGATTGTGGAGCAATTCTTCTGGTCAACTCTTGCAAATAGAGTTAGATCATCAGCAAAGAACAAGTGGGAGATATTGGGACCAGACCTGCTTATGCTAATTGGACACCACTCCTTATTCTGGACATCTTTCTCAATAGACCTGGAGAGTCTCTCCATGCACATAATAAATAGGTAATGGGAGAGGGGGTCACCCTGCCTGATGCCTCTAGAAGGTTTAAATGGGTTGGTTTGTTCTCCATTCACTAGAATAGAGATAGAGGAAGAACTTACACATGACATGATAAGGTTAATGGTGTCAGTGAGGAAGTTAAAAGCTTCGAGGGTGTCCCTTATCAAGGACCATTCAATTCTGTCAAAGGCCTTCTCCAAGTCAATCTTAAGGATCATGTGAGGTATTTTGCCTCTCATATTTTCAAAGTGGGTGATGTATTCCTGGATGATGATAGCATTGTTAGAGGCTCTCTTGTTGGAGAGAAAGCTTGCCTGACTGGGACCAATAATGTGGGTCAGGCGATGGTTTAATTTTGTTGACTAGGATTTTGGTCACAATTTTGTAAATGGTGTTGCATAGTTCTATGGTCCTGAATTTTTTTAGCATGGAGGCCTGGGGCATTTTGGGACTAAGCACATGAGGGTGTCGTTCATAATGGGGTGCATTGTTGCCTTTGAGAAGCAATCTTTGCAGAAATAGATGACATCCTTTCCCACATGTCCCATTACTTCTTATAAAAGAATGGATGTAATCCATCTGGTCCCGGAGCATTGAAGGGTTTGAAGGAGAAGATAACTCGTTTGATTTCACTATCACTGATGAGGAGGGCTATGTTGGATTTTTGCACAGTGGATAGTGATGGATTCTGGGGGCCAGTAGTGGTAGTGGAGATGGGGGATTGGGAGTGAGAAGAGGTGTAAGGGTCCTTGAAAAAACTGATAATGGAGTCTTTGATTTCTTGAGGCTCGTGCTTCCAACTCCTTGTCTCATCCTTAAGGGATAGGATCATATTTCTCCTTATTCTATTGAGAGTAGACTCTGAGCCGAGGGTCTATCGAAAACAGCCACTCTGCCCTATCGGGTAGGGGTAAGGTCTGCGTACATATTACCCTCCCCAGACCCCACCTGGTTGGATTTTACTGGGTAGTTGTTGTTGTTGTTGTTGTTGTTGTTCTATTGAGAGTAGAGGTGTGAAAAAATCTGGTGTTGGCATCACCATCGGAGAGCCAGCTTATCCTAGCTTTCAATTTCTAGAAATCGTCTTCATTTTTAAGGATTGAGTCTATTCCTTGATGAGAGTGTTTTCCATGTTTAGGAGGAAGTGACTAAATTGGTAGTTAGGAGATTTCTAGATCCCAACTATCCTGGCCAAGAGTCTCTTCTTTTTGTGGAATATATTACCAAAGGTAAGCTTATTTCAATTGATGATATTATATTTGAATCAAAGGGATGAAGGGATTGAAGAGGAGTGAGTTGGAAAGGAATCTCAGATTAAGGCTGGGAAGGTTGGATGACTGCATCACATGGACTCAAATCTAAAGGGCTTGTCATTAACAGCTTGGGTGCTATTATTGAGCTTGATAAGGAGAGCGCAGTAATCAGAGTGGGTCCTAGCTAAATGTGTTACAGAAGCATTCGGGAATTCATTTACTTAGCAATTATTAGCAAAACACCTATCAATTCTCTCTAGGATTAGGCTTGTCCTGTTTTTGTATCTCTTATTGGACCAGGTGTATTTACTCCCTTTATAGCCTAGATCAACTATCTTACACTGGTTAATACAATTCCAAAACAAGTTACTTTTGTTTGTGTTTATACAGTTACCCCCAAATTTGTCTCTTGCTTTCAATACCTCATTAAAGTCTCCACCCATGAACCAACTACCATTTAAGTGCTTAGAGGTATCTATCAGGTTTTTCCAAAGGGTTTTTTGATCCTCTAAATAGTTACTTGCATAAATAGCCAAAAAAACCAAGGGGGGTTAGAGGGTAGTACCTTAACCATTTCATGGATACCTTGTGATGTAATTGCTACTTCATCTACCTGAAGGATGGTCTCTTTACACATGATGACGATGCCTCCAGAGTGTCCCACTGTTGGGAACTGAATATGCAGGTCATATTGAAGGTCTTGCATAAGCGTCTTGTGATCTGCCATCTTGGTTTCCAACAGCACTAGCATTGCTAGTTTATGCATCTTGATCATCTCTGAGCAGTGTCTTCCAAACTCCGCACTATTTGCCCCCCTAATATTCCATATTATGAAGTTCATTAAGGGTTTGGGTTTGTTGAGGGAGTTCTTGGCGGTGCCTTGTCCTTTCCCCAATAGGCATCATTTTCTTCCTTCTTTCTAATGGTGTCTGGGATCTCATGACTAGTTAGGGTCAACAGTGGTTTCAACACCCCCTGGCTCTGATGAGAGGACAGGTTCAATCCATATCTAGCAAGGGTTTTGGGATAGAGGAGAATCAGTGTCTCGCTGTAATCCACGCTGAACTCTACTACCCTTACTACCTCTAGCCATAGGGAGTCCGTTCTTGTTGGGCAGTAAGAGTTCTGGGGCTCCTTCTCCTTGGTTGTTTCTTGGCTTTTGAGAATCTCTAGGGCTTTCGTTATATCTTTCAAGATATTCCCTAATGGAGGTGAGTGCTGTTTCTTTTGCGTTGAAGACGAAGGGTCCTGGTGAGACCATTGTTCCAACACTGAGAACTGGGGTGTCGCAGCTGGGTCCGGCGTTGCTGTGTCTGGGAAGAAGGGAATGGTGTTGAAGATCTATTGCATGAGGTTATGTACTAATGGCGTGTCGTTGGTTGGATGTAGAGGGTTGAAACTACTCTGTAGTCCCATTGATTGCCACAGCTGAGCTCCAAACGTCGCCAAACCCCTATTTAGGGCTTCTGTTGTGAACCTTGCTAGATGGGCCAGGTTTTTTATGATGAGGGTTATTGGCTGGTTTCCCAGCTGAAAATTGTAGCATAGTCCTTGGCCATGGAGAGCAATCTCCAACCAAGATGCCGGTGTGTGGTCCTGTGGCGGAGGGATGGAAGTTAGAACAATTGGGGGTTTGGTGTATTGGTCCATTTTTGGGTTTTTTTGGTTTCCCTTTTTTGGGCTGGTATTAATTAGGGGGTTTTTGGGGTAATCAAGGGTCATGGCTGATGATGGGGTTGAATCGACACCCGTGTTGTGTATTTCGTGATCTGTGTCTAATACACTAGATTTAGGGTGGGTTTCTGCCTGTGTGTGCACACTTTTAGGGTGTGTCCTAACCTCCTACATCTGGTACAGAGGATGTTTTCCCCTTCATATACCACCGCTTGTTTGTGATCCCCAATGGTGACGGATATCGCAACTGGTGTTTCCAGTGGGATTTGAATAAAAATTCGCGCATATCTGCCCTTTAGCGTAGCTGATGCGAACGTATCTATTTTGAGAAGTTTTCCAAGTTTCCTACCCACATTTTCCAGTACCTCCTTGTCATAAAAATCGTTTGGCAGTTGAGGTAGGCGCACCCATATAGCAGTGAGAGATAGGATGGCTTCTTGTGGGACAAATTTTTGTTCTCACCTTCTAACTGAGAGGATACTTCCGGATATGAACCATGGGCCTTGGTGTATTGCCTTTATCGGGTTTTCTTCCTTTCAAAATTTGACTATAAAGAAGTCCCAAACTAGGTCAATCAAGATTAACTGTTCGGAGGGGTTCCATAATTCAATTAGTTTGGATCGCAGAAGATGATGTGCCATTCGTCTACCAAAAAATTTTATCATGACCGAGAAGCGCCATGGCTCATATAGCCGGTTTTTATCCTCTTCAGAGAGGATGATTGGGCCTAGGTTTTCTTTGCCCTTTATTTCACATCCTGATTTGTCAAGATCTATTGCGTAGTATTCTGATTAAGAAGTATCCTTCTTGTCTAGGAGCATTTCCTTGTAAGAATGTGTTGGGTTAGTGTCCTCCTCCATGGAGTTAATATTCGGTGGTTCCGGTGGTATGTTAGGTGTCTTGGGTGTATTCTTTTGATGACCCTAAAGGTCATCTCTTGTTTTAGAGGTCAAAACTGCGTTCCAAGGCCTTGAAAACTTCCTTTTGCCTCACCTCAATTTGCGTGAGCAGTCCGAATGCATTTCCGGAAAGCTTTTATGAGAAATTTTAGAAAAAATAATGAAATTGGCCTTTAAAATTGATTAAAGTTGACTTTGGTCAATATTTTTGGTAAATGGACTCGGTCCCGTGATCCGACGGTCCCGTAGGGTCCGTAGTAAAATATGGGACTTGGGCGTATGCCCGGAATCGAATTCCGAGGTCCCAAACCAGAGAAAAGAATATTTAAAGAAAATTCTTTGCTGGAAAATATAAAGGCTTTTTGAAATGAAATGATGCATGTTCTTGATGGTATCGGGCCCATATCTTGGTTCCGGAGCCCGGTACAAGTTTAAAATAATAAATAAGTCAAATCTGTGAAATTTGGTAAAGATCGAAATTGGTTTGGTATAAATCGGACGTATAGTTGAGAAAACGGAAATTTTAATGTTCTTGAGTAATTTCATGAATTTAAGGTTGAATTCGTAGTTGTTGATGTTATTTTGATGATTTGATCGCACGAGCAAGTCCGTATGATATTTCTAGACTTGCGTGCATGATTGGTTTGGAGCCCCGAGGGCTCGGGTGAGTTTTGGATAGGCCACGGAGTGAATTTGGACTTAGGAGAATTGTTGGTGTGTTGCAGATGTGTAGCAGGCCTCTGATCTCGCAAATGCGAGATCGGGCATCGCAATTGCGATGTAAGCAGGGGTCGCAAATGTGAGACTTTTGTCGCAAAAGCGAAGAACCCAGGGCCAGCCATTTCTCGCAAATGCGATATGCTTCGCAAATGCAAAGTCTTCAGTATATGCCCAGGAGTCGCAAATGCGACGATTTCTTCGCAAATGCGAAGGAAGCAGGAGTCGCATATGCGACATATCCTTCTCAAATGCGAAGGTAGCAGGGTCCTTAAGGGTTCGCAATTGCGAACCCTGGTCGCAATTGCGGCATCAGAGACCTGTTAAATGAAATTTTAGACGGGATTTCAACCATTTTTGCAACTCTTCAAACCCTAAAACATTTTTGGTCGATTTTTCAAAGGCACAAACTCTTCCAAATCATTAGTAAGTAATTTCTAACTTATTTTCTTCAATCTATAACATCTTTTTACATGATTTCAATTCAAAATCAATGGTTTTTCATGGGGAATTGAGTGTTTTTGGGTAGAAGTTAGGATTTTAAAATTTTGGGGATTTGGACCTCGATTTGAGGTCCAATTTCAAAACAAATTATATATTTGAGTTCGTGGGTGATCGGATTTTGGTTCGAACTTCGGGTTTTGACCAAGCAGGTCTGGGGTCGATTTTTGACTTTTTGGGGAAAACAAGGGGAAACCTATTTTCATGCATTAGAATTGGTTTATTTAGCAATTATTAATTTCGTTAAGTAATTTGTGACTAGATACAAGCGAACTGGGAGTGGAATCGAGAGGTAAAGCGGTAGTAAAGGCTTAATTTGTCCGTGGATTAGAGGTAAGGGTTTGGATTAACCTTAGCTTGAGGAAATAGCAGTTGTGGTCTATTTGCTATGTGTTTGTATCGAGTACGACGTATAGGTGTGGTGACGAGTATTTATACGTTGGTGTAGTATGCCCGTGAGTCTTGTACTATGATTGTTGTGACTCTATTATGTATCGATCATGCTCAAACTCATGAATATTAATGTTGAACAAAGCTTATGAAAGTTTCTTGGTTATTGACTATTGTTGAGTATTGACTCAAATTAAAGTTTCATTTTGTAAAGAGATTGTTGAAACGAGTTTGGTTATAGCTGAGTCCCTTGCCGGGATAAAATTGTTGATATTATTGATTCCCTTGCGGGACATATTGTTTTCTATTGTTTGGGTGAGGAAGAGTGTAAAGCACGAAGGGTGATGTTGTGCATGTTATTGTGAGAGAGTGTAAAACACGAAGGGTGATGTCATGCCGATATTATGAGTTTTAATGCACGAAGGGTGATGCCGTGCCATGATTTGAGAGTTAATGCACGAAGGGTGATGCCGTGCCTATATTGTGTGGTAATGCACAAAGGGTGATGCCGGGCCATGATTATGTGAGGCAATGCACGAAGGGTGATGCCGTGCCAATTTTTTGGATTCATATGGTGAGGACGAGAGTAAAAGCACGAAGGGTGATGTCGTGCATGTGTTACTGTTTCATTATTCTTGTTGATTTATATATGATATTCATTGTGCTTCCTAAATGATGCTTCCGTATTGATTTACTGTTAGAATCTGATATTTCCCCGCAGCATGTCCCCTTCCCCCTTTATTTTGTTGTTCTGCTTGTATATGATTTAACTGCACAGGTATATATGATTGTCGTGTCCTAGCCTCGCCACTACTTCGCCGAGGTTAGGCCCGACACTTACTCAGTGCATGGGGTCGATTGTACTGATACTACACTCTGCACTCTTTTGTGCAGATTTCGGTACCGGGCCCAGTGAGTAGCTGACGTAGCTGCTTTTAGTCCAGGGAGACTCAGGTAGATCTGCTGGCGTCCGCAGAGCCTAAAGTCCCCCTTCTATGTTTAGCTTTTTCTGCTGTCTCTTTTCATTACGAGAACAGTTGTACTTTTATTTCCAGACTTGTATTTGTAGTAAAAATCTTTGTTGTTCGTGAATTTGTGACACCAGATTCGTGGGTAGACATGTATTGGAGTATTTGGATTTAATTTAACTCTTCCGCATTTATCATCTGTTTTACTTTAGTTATGTTTATAATGGTTGGGGTTGATTGTTATTGTGTAGAACCGTAATAGCTGGCTTGCCTAGCTTTCACGAGTAGGCGCCATCACGACTCCCGAGGGTGGGAAATCCGGGTCGTGACAATTTGGTATCAGAGCCCTAGGTTGCCTAGGTCTCAGAATTCACGAACAAGCTAGGTAGAGTCTGAGGGATCGGTACGGAGACGTCTGTGCTTATCCCCCAGAAGCTACAGAGTTTAGGAACAACTTCACATCTACTCTTCTCTGTCGTGCGATTTGACTTCTCAATGCTAATTGGACTTCTACTCTGTTCTTTCGTAGATGGCGAGAACACGTGCTTCTTCATCCGCTGATCAGCAGCCCGAGCCCCTAGTGGCAGCTCCTACGAGGGGCAGAGGATAAGGCCGAGGCCGTGCTAGAGGCCGAGGCAGGCGCAGGGCTCATCCCAGAGCAGCAGCACCAGCAGCGGAGCCTCAGGTAGAGTTCGAGGAGGAGGCTCCAGCCCGGACCGTTCTAGCAGGGCCAGCTCAGGTCCTAGAGGGGTTCATTGCTACCCCGGTACTTCTAGATGCTCTGGTCCGTCTAGTGGGCCTTATGGAGAGTGTCGCCCAGTCAGGCTTACTTCCTGTAGCACCAGTCGTCTCTCAAGCTGGGGGAGGAGCACAGACTCCCGCTACTCGCACTCCGGAGTAGATGGCTCCTCAGTTTCAGACTCCAGCAGCTCAGCCAGTTGGAGCAGTTCAGCCGGGTGTGGTAGCCCAGACCGGTGATGGAGCAGCTATGTCTACTGATGCTTTGTGGAGGTTGGACAGGTTCACCAAGCTATTCACTATTACTTATGGTGGTACATCCTCAGAGGATCCCCAGGACTATTTGGACAGCTGTCACGAGGTTCTTCGGAACATGGGGATAGTGGAGACCAATGGGGTCGACTTTGCTGCTTTTCGTCTATCAGGTTCCGCCAAGACTTGGTGGAGGGATTACTGTTTGGCTAGACCAGCTGGGTCACCGGATCTGACTTGGGATCAGTTCTCTCAGCTCTTTCTGGAGAAGTTTCTACCTATCACTCAGAGGGAGGACTATCGGAGGCAGTTTGACCGTCTCCGGTAGGGTTCTATGACTATCACTCAGTACGAGACCAGATTCATTTCCTTGGCCCATCATGCTCTTATCATACTTCCCACTGAGAGAGAGAATGTGAGGAGGTTCATTGAGGGACTCGCTCAGCCTATTCGATTGCAGATGGCTAAGGAGATAAGGAGCGAGATTTCTTTTCAGGATACGGCCAATATGGCCCGGCGAGTTGAGATGGTTCTATCACAGGGTAGTGGTCAGGGGTCTGACAAGAGACCTCGTCATTCCGGCAGATTCAGTGGTGCCTCGTCTGGAGGCCGGGATTCTTTTGGTAGGGGCCATCCACTCAGGCCGTTTCATTCAGCACTCCAGGCTTCTCACGATGCTCCAGGTGGCCGTGGTTCTCATATGCAGTATTCTGATCAGTTGTCCTACAGTGCACCACCAGCTCCTATCAGTGCACCGCCACTCCAGAGTTTTCAGGGTGGTTATTCAGGCCTTCAGGGTCAGGAGTCTCAACAGCCAAGGGCTTTTTATACTTGTGGTGATACAAGGCATATTTCTAGATTTTGCCCTCGAGCACAGAGCAGTTCTCAGCATCAGGGTTCCCGTGCCATGGTTCAGGCACCGAGTGTTCCACCGCCTGCTCAACCAGCTAGAGGTAGGGGTCGAGGTGTTAGAGGTTGAGGTCAAGCCGTTAGAGGTGGAGGTCAAGCCGTTACAGGTGGAGGTCAGGCAGCTAGAGGTGGAGGCCAGCCAGCAGGAGGCCGTCCTCGAGAGGTAGTTCAGAGTGGTGGGGCCCAGCCCCGATGTTATGCCATCCCAGCCAGGCCTGAAGCTGAGGCCTCCGATGCAGTTATCACAGGTACGGTTTCAGTATGCAGTAGAGATGCTTCAGTTCTATTTGATCCGAGGTTTACATATTCCTATGTCTCATCTTATTTTGCCCCTTATCTGGTTGTGCCTCGTGATTCTTTGAGTGCACCTGTATATGTGTCTACACCGGTGGGTGATTCTATTGTTGTAGATTGAGTCTATCGCTCGTGCGTGGTTATTATTGGGGGTCTTGAGACCCGTGTAGATCTCTTACTTTTGGATATGGTTGATTTTGACGTCATATTAGGGATGGACTGGTTATCCCCTTATTATGCTGTATTGGACTGTCACGCCAAGACCGTGACCTTAGCATTGCCGGGGTTGTCTCGTTTGGAGTGCAGAGGGACTCCTAGTCATTCTACCAATAGGGTTGTCTCATATATGAAGGCTCGACGTATGGTTGATAAGGGATGTTTGGCTTATTTGGTGTATGTTCGCGATTCTAGCGCCGAGGTTCCTTCTATGGATTCTGTGCCCGTTGTTCGTGAGTTCCCAGAGGTATTTCCTTCAGACCTGTCGAGGATTCCACCCGACAGGGATATCGACTTTTGCATTGATTTGGCTCCAGGCACTCAACCCATTTCTATTCCACCATATCGTATGGGCCCGCCAGAGTTGAACGAGTTGAAGGAGCAGTTGTAGGACTTGCTTGATAAGGGCTTCATTAGACCTAGTGTCTCGCCCTAGGGTGCGCCGGTATTGTTTGCTAAGAACAAGGATGGATCAATGAGAATGTGTATTGATTATCGGCAGTTGAATAAGGTCACCATCAAGAACAAGTATCCATTGCCGAGGATTGATGATTTGTTTGACCAGCTTCAGGGTGCCAAGTGTTTACGAAGATTGATTTGAGATCTGGCTACCATCAGTTAAGGATTAGGGCATCCGATGTCCCTAAGACAGTTTTTCGCACTCAGTACGGGCATTATGAGTTTTTAGTGAAGTTGTTTGGGTTGACAAATGCCCCAACAACATTCATGGATCTGATAAATCGAGTGTTCAGGCCTTATTTGGATTCCTTCGTGATTGTCTTCATTGACGATATTTTGATCTATTCCCGTAGCCGGGAGGAGCACGAGCAGCATCTTGGAGTCGTTCTTCAGACTCTGAGAGACAGTCAGTTGTATGCCAAGTTTTTGAAGTGCGAGTTTTGGTTGAGTTCAGTTGCATTCTTGGGCCACATTGTATCAGTAGAGGGTATTCAGGTGGATTCGAAGAAGATAAAGGCAGTCAAGAACTGGCCTCGACCTACATTAGCTACAGAGATCTGGAGTTTCTTGGGTTTGGCGAGTTATTACCGTCGGTTTGTGGAAAGGTTTTCATCTATAGTAGCCCCGATGACCAGGTTGAGCCAGAAGGGTGCCCAGTTCAGGTGGTCAGATGAGTGTGAGGCGAGCTTCCAGAAGCTCAAGAAAGCTTTGACTACGGCGCCGGTGTTGGTATTGCCTACGGGTTCAGAGCCTTATACAGTGTATTGTGATGTATCTCGTATTGGACTTGGTGCGGTGTTGATGCAGAACGGCAAGGCTATAGCATATGCTTCACGGCAGTTGAAGATTTACGAGAAGAATTATCCAGTTCATGATTTAGAGCTAGCAGCCATTGTCCATGCGCTGAAGATTTGGAGGCATTACTTATATGGCGTGTCATGTGAGGTGTTCACGGATCATAAGAGTTTGCAGTATTTATTCAAGAAGAAGGAGACCAATTTAAGGCAGAGAAGGTGGTTGGAGCTTTTGAAAGACTATGATATCACCATCTTGTATCATCCAGGGAAGGTGAATGTAGTGGCCGATGCTTTGAGTAGGAAGTCAGCCAGTATGGGCAGTCTTGCGTATATTCCGGTCGGTGAGAGACCGCTTGCTTTGGATGTTCAGGCTTTAGCCAATCAGTTCGCGAGGTTGGATGTTTCTGATCCCAGCCGTGTGCTAGCTTGCACTGTCGCTCGTTCTTCATTATTTGAGCGTATCCGAGATCGGCAGTATGATGATCTTCATTTGCTTGTCCTTAGGGACACGGTGCGGCACGGGGGTGCCAAGCAGGTTACAGTGGGAGATGATGGAGTTTTGAGGATGCAGGGTCGTATTTGTGTGCCAAATATGGATGGACTTCGTGAGTTGATTCTAGAGGAGGCCCATAATTCCCGGTATTCTATTCATCCGGGCGCCGCTAAGATGTATCAAGACTTGCGGCAGCATTATTGGTGGAGGAGGATGAAGAAGGATATTGTTTCGTTTGTAGCTCGGTGTTTGAATTATCAGCAGGTAAAGTACGAGCATCAGAGACCTGGTGGTTTGTTCCAGAAGATTGAGATTCCTGAGTGGAAGTGGGTGCGTATCACTATGGACTTTATTGTTGGACTCCCACAGACTCAGAGTAAGTTCGACGCAATATGGGTTATTGTTGATAGGCTGACCAAGTCAGCGCATTTCATTCCTATGGCAGTCTCTTATTCTTCAGAGAGGTTAGCTGAGATCTATATCCGGGAGATTGTACGTCTTCATGGTGTGCCCGTGTCTATTATTTCTGACCGAGGTACGCAGTTTACCTAAGCATTTCTGGAGGGGAGTTCAGCGTGAGTTGGGTACTCGGGTCGAGTTGAGCACAACATTTCATCCTCAGACGGACGGACAGTCCGAGCGTACTATTCAGATTTTGGAGGATATGCTTCGAGCTTGTGTTATTGACTTTGGAGTTCGTGGGATCAGTTCTTTCCCTTAGCTGAGTTTGCCTACAACAACAGCTACCAGTCGAGCATCCAGATGGCCCCATATGAGGCATTATATGGTAGACGGTGTCGATCGCTAGTTGGGTGGTTTGAGCTCGGAGAGGCTCGGTTGTTGGGTACGGATTTGGTACAGGATGCCTTGGACAAGGTTAAGATCATTCAGGATAGGCTTCGTACAGCTCAGTCCAGGCAAAAGAGTTACGCCGACCGCAAAGTTCGTGATGTGGCATTCATGGTTGGAGAGCGAGTGTTGCTTCGGGTGTCGCCCATGAAGGGCGTGATGAGATTTAGGAAGAAGGGCAAGCTAAGCCCTAGATTCATCGGTCCCTTTGAGATTCTCGATCAAGTGGGAGAGGCGGCTTATAAACTTGCGTTACCACCGAGTTTATCACCAGTGTTTCATGTGTCCATGCTTCGGAAGTATCACGGCGATCCATCCCACGTGTTGGACTTCAGCACTGTCCAGTTGGACAAGGACTTGACCTATGAGGAGGAGCCGGTGGCTATTATAGACCGGCAGGTTCGTCAGTTGAGATCGAAGAATTTCCCTTCAGTTCGTGTGCAGTGGAGAGGTCAGCCTAGTGTGGCAGCGACCTGGGAGTCCGACTTGGATATGCGGAGCCGTTACCCTCATCTTTTCACCGACTTAGGCACTTTTCTATGTCCGTTCGAGGACGAACGGTTGTTTTAGAGGTGGAGAATGTGATGACCCTAAAGGTCATCTCTTGTTTTAGAGGTCAAAACTGCGTTCCGAGGCCTTGAAAACCTCCTTTTGCCTCACCTCGATTTGCGTGCACAGTCCGAGCGTGTTTCCGGAAAGCTTTTGTGTGAAATTTTAGAAAAAATAATAAAATTAACCTTTAAAATTGATTAAAGTTGACTTTGGTGAACATTTTTGGTACACGGACTCGGACCCGTGATCTAACGGTCCCGTAGGGTCCGTTATAAAATATGGGACTTGGGCGTATGCCCGGAATCGAATTCTGAGGTCCCAAACCCGAGAAAAAATTTTTTAAAGAAAATTATTTGCTGGAAAATATAAAGGCTTTTTGAAATGAAATGATGCATGTTCTTGATGGTATTGGGCACGTATCTTGGTTCCGGAGCCCGGTACAAGTTTAAAATAATAAATAAGTCGAATCTGTGAAATTTGGTAAAGATCGGAATTGGTTTGGTATAAATCGGACGTATAGTTGAGAAAATGGAAATTTTGACGTTCTTGAGTAATTTCATGAATTTGAGGTTGAATTCGTAGTTGTAAATGTTATTTTGATGATTTGGTCACGCGAGCAAGTCCGTATGATATTTCTAGACTTGCGTGCATGATTAGTTTTGAGCCCCGAGGGCTCGGGTGAGTTTTGGATAGGCCACGAAGTGAATTTGGACTTAGGAGAATTGTTGGTGTGTTGCAGATGTGTAGCAGGCCTCTGATCTCGCAAATGCGAGATTGGTCATCGCAATTGCGATGTAAGCAGGGGTCGCAAATGCAAGACTTTTGTCGCAAATGCGAAGAACCCAGGGCCAGCCATTTCTCGCAAATGCGAGATATGCTTTGCAAATGCGAAGTCTTAAGTATATGCCCAGGAGTCGCAAATGCGACGATTTCTCGCAAATGCGAAGGAAGAAGGAGTCGCATATGCGACATATTCTTCGCAAATGCGAAGGTAGCAGGGTCCTTAAGGGTTCGCAATTGCGAACCCTGGTCGCAATTGCGACATCAGAGACCTGTTAAGTGAAATTTCAGACGGGATTTCAACTATTTTTACAACTCTTCAAACCCTAAAACATTTTTGGTCGATTTTTCAAAGGCACAAACTCTTCCAAATCATTAGTAAGTAATTTCTAACTTATTTTCTTCAATCTATAACATCTTTTTACATGATTTCAATTCAAAATCAAGGGTTTTTCATGGGGATTGAGTGTTTTTGGGTAGAAGTTAGGATTTTAAAATTTTGGGGATTTGGACCTCGATTTGAGGTCCGATTTCAAAACAAATTATATATTTGAGTTCGTGGGTGAATGGGTGATCGGGTTTTGGTTCGAACTTCGGGTTTTGACTAAGCAGGCCCGGGGTCGATTTTTGACTTTTTGGGGAAAACAATGGGAAACCTATTTTCATGCATAAGGATTGGTTTATTTAGCAATTATTGATATCGTTAAGTAATTTGTGACTAGATACAAGCGAATTGGGAGTGGAACCGAGAGGTAAAGCGGTAGTAGAGGCTTAATTTGTCCGTGGATTTGAGGTAAGTGTTTGGCTTAACCTTAGCTTGAGGGAATAGGAGTTGTGGTCTATTTGCTATGTGTTTGTATCGAGTACGACGTATAGGTGTGGTGACGAGTATCTATACGTTGGTGTCAAGCATGCCCGTGAGTCTTGTACAATGACTGTTGTGACTCTATTATGTATTGTTCATGCTCAAACTGATGAATATTATGTTGAACAAAGCTTATGAAAGTTTCTTGGTTATTGACTATTGTTGAGTATTGACTCAAATTGAAGTTTCATTTTGTAAAGAGATTGTTGAAACGAGATTTGTTATAGATGAGTCCCTTGCCGGGACATTTGGTTGATATTTTTGATTCCCTTGCCGGGATATTATTTTTGATATTGTTGATTCCCTTGCCTGGATATAATTATTGATATTGTTGATTCCCTTGTCGGGACATATTGTTTTCTGTTGTTTGGGTGAGGAAGAGTGTAAATTACTAAGGGTGATGCCGTGCATGTTATTGTGAGAGAGTGTAAAGCACGAAGAGTGATGCCGTGCCGATATTATGAGTGTTAATGCATGAAGGGTGATGCCGTGCCATGATTTGAGAGTTAATGCACGAAGGGTGATGCCGTGCCTATATTGTAAGGTAATGCACGAACGGTGATGCCGTGCCATGATTATGTGAGGTAATGCACGAAGGGCGATGCCGTGCCGATTTTGTTGATTCATACGGTGAGGACGAGAGTAAAAGCACGAAGGGAGATGCCGTGCATGTGTTACTCTTTCATTATTCTTGTTGATTTATATATGATGTTAATTGTGCTTCCTAAATGATGCTTCCGTATTGATTTACTGTTAGAATCTGATATTTCCCCGCAGCATGTCCCCTTCCCCCTTTATTCTGTTGATTTCTGTTGTTATGTTTCTGCTTGTATATGATTTAACTGCACAGGTATATATGATTGCCGTGTCCTAGCCTCGTCACTACTTCGCCGAGGTTAGGCCCGACACTTACTCAGTACATGGGGTCGGTTGTACTGATACTACACTCTGCACTCTTTTGTGCAGATTTCGGTACCGGACCCAGTGAGTAGCTGAGGTAGCTGCTTTCAGTCCTGGGAGACTCAGAAAGATCTGCTGGCGTCCGCAGAGCCTAAAGTCCCCCTTCTCTGTTTAGCTTTTTCTGCTGTCTCTTTTCATTCCGAGAACAGTTGTACTTTTGTTTCCAGACTTGTATTTGTAGTAAGAATCTTAGTTGTTCGTGAATTTGTGACATCAGATTCGTGGGTAGACATGTATTGGAGTATTTGGATTTAATTTAACTCTTCCGCATTTATCATTTGTTTTACTTTAGTTATGTTTATAATGGTTGGGGTTGATTGTTATTGTGTAGAACCGTAATAGTTGGCTTGGCTAGCTTTCACGAGTAGGCGCCATCACGACTCCCAAGGGTGAAAAATCCGGGTCGTGACAATTCTCTATTTTTGTGTGCAGTGAAAAGTGAGAGTTTCTCACTCTAAGAAACTTTAGAGGCAGCTCTCTGTAACAAAAGTATATATATACCTAACTTATTCAGTTTATCGAATGATCAACGCTTTATGACACTCCTTGGTTCCCACTGTGTCCTAAAAATTCAAAAGTATACTCTCAAGCGCTTGAGCTTGATGTTCACATTGTAAAAGTACAACAAATACTTGGACCCCAAAACATTAAAAGAAGTTTGGTTGGTGCTTGAGACGTGTGAGCAGGGCATATCTATGGTTACAACAAAAATAATAAATTCAGTGTAATTTCACAAGTAGGGTTTGAGGAGAATAGAGTGTACGCAGATTTTACCCCTACCTTATGAAGATAGAGAGGTTGTTTTCAGTAGACCCTCGGCTCCAGGAACAATAAACTAAATCAACAAACAATAGCAACAATAAGGTAATAGGGTAATGGAAGTGAATAACACAACATGTACTAATAACGAACCAAGAATAAGCAAATACAACAATATGACTAGTTCTACTAACAAGCCTAGGAGAGACTCGCGACTAATTTGTCAACCTTCAATCCTAATACTCGTCATCCACGTCTATCGATGGTCATGTCCTCGGTAAGTCATCGTAAGCTCAAGCAATGGCATGTTCTGCCTAATCACCTTACCCCAATACTTCTTAGCCCTACCCCTACCTTTCCTCAGACACGCCATGGATGGCATATCTATGGCCTTCAGAATTAATATATATTTGATTTAAGTCGAATATTCTAATGGCAGTACGTGTGCTATTTCATGTTGTCATTTCGTGCAAAAGTTTCAAGAGTGTCCACCGTCGTCCTAACACAATGAGATAAAAAATATGGCGGCAGATAGGGTCAGTGGACTAATAATTTCAAACGCACATCTCGAAAAGGTTTTTGGATATTCATACGAGGAATTGGGATGTATTCAGTGCATAAAACTTAAAGGGCGAGGTCGACATGGGCAGTCAGTGCTCCCTCCTGAACATTGCAGAAGAAACATAATGGGGCTAATATCATGACAAACAAGCAAAGATTAATCGTTTGCTTTAGTTTGAAATTGCTTCATGTATTTTCCACATCTAATTGTGAAACATTGATCAGGAGAGAACGACATTGTACGTTAAAGAGTAGAAATACTACGACTCCAACTTTTATTTCTTTTTGTTTCTTCTTCTTTGGTTGGAGTTTGGACATGCAGAGGCGGAGCCAAGATTTAAAGTTTATCATTTTAGTACTTTTAAGTTGCTAAATTCTAAATTAATACTTTATATATATTCAACAAATTTCTTGAAACAAATACTTAATTTGGACCAAAACTATTGGGTTCCACGAACCTGTTACTAAGTGCTAGTGTTCACGCCCAACTCTAATCCTAAAAAGGATAAGCGGTCGCTGCAAATATAATCCGGTCTAAAAGTCCGGAGTTGAATCCCACAGAGAACTAAGGCTTAGCTGTATCTGTTTAATATCACTAAGAAGACAAGATTGAAAATAAATAAACAGCTGAAAACTAACTATGATTGAATTGTAAACAATTGGAATAAAGGTCTAAGGTAATAGTTTTCCCCGTTGTTGATTTCCTTGGTTGTATGTTTCTTATAGCGTTGACTTAGTTGCCTCTATCAATCATGAACTCTCCAGCTATCATAAATCTCTCTCAAGCAATTATGATAATTTACTAGACGCACTCTCTCAAGCTACGCTAGCTAGATTCGCATTACAGTTCACTTAGATCGCACCCGAGGTATCGTTATCTCTAATCTAACCTCTAAACCCTCGGTTATGACTCTCGCCTATACTCCGGGAGTGATGTTGTTCAAACAACTACCTAGATATGCACTCTCTCTCAAGCAGATACATAATAAATAGGAATGGCTAATTGAGGATCCTTTCAATTAACCACAATCAAAACACAGTTGAACAAATACAGATTAAACTAATTCAAATCTATATTACTTATAACAACCAACTCATCCCCAACGGGTTTCACCAAAACCTAGATTAGAACAGTTAGCTACTCATGAAAATAACAAAAATCACAAAAGAATTCATATTCAAAGGTAAAAGAACAAAGAAGAAGATTAAAGATTGATGCCCAATGATCCTCCTTGCCTCTTGCCCTTCCTTCTGATGTTTTTCACTTTCAAAAATCATTCTCTCCCGCTCTTGGCCGGTCTCCCTCGTTTAATATAGGGTTTAGGGCTTAAAATCCCGTGTTTTACACTTTAGTCCCTGAAATTTATGCGTCTTGCCGCGGTTCCACCGCGGTTACGCCAGGACCGCGGCCAGAATGGTCCTCTGAATCTTTGGTAATATTCTGCCGCGATCCTAGCGTAACCGCGGTCTTTCACCCTGTTCCGTTTGGAATTTGGAAAAACGTAAAACATAAAAGTTGTAGTCTTTTGAGTTAGCTTTCCAACCATATATTGTGGACCCTAAAATGGAGTTCTGAGCAAAAAGTTATGTCTATTTTACTAGACAGTGCGCAATATGCCTCCTCGAGTCTTCGTTTTGTTGTTTTATCATCCGTTGATCCCCGAATACGATCCCGGCTTAATTCCTTGGGCTTTTACTCAGACTTCAAAATTACAAATCACTTGAATTCATTCCATAACATCTATATATTTCGGAATCACTCCTACAAGGATAAAACACACCGTTAGTGCAAAACACTAGCGATTAAAGCGCAAACTCAATTAAAGTGCAGTAATTTAAAGTGCAATAAGCGACTAAAATACGTAATTATAGTCTATCATCAACACCCCACACTTACACCATTGCTCGTCCTCGAGCAATCAAACTACACTTTTTTTTTGTAGACACGACCTTTTTAAACAATTCTCCTAACTCATCACACCAAGAGTATTTAAAATAGACTAAGCACAAAAGCGTAACATCTTCACCTCAAGATTTGACTCACAAGTACGACGCGTTATTCCCAACTCACTCACTTGCTCTAACATAGAGATCACTGACATTATCTTTCCTTCATGAATCAAGTGCCCTCACACAACAAAAGAGAGTAGTTCCACACAATAAAATTTAAGAACACTTAGGAACTCAAGATAGAAAGAATTCACTCACTCTCAGAAATAACATTCATATGCCACAAAAGATGCACCATAAGCTTGCCCGTAGTGTACTACTCCACTAATCGAGCTCATTCAATCTTGGATCAATTAGGACTTTATTTGGTTGTAATGTAGGCTACGGGACGTGTAAGATATATTTAGATATAAGAGTGACTACACCTCCCTAAGCACTTTAATACATATACTTTAACATTCAAACCCCATACTTATGTCAAACCAAACTCCACCTTCACATCAATGTATATTACCCTATACTTCTTTAAGCACAATTACAACAAGAGTCACCGCTTATTAAAGAAATACTTTTTTTTCCACAACAATACAACTATATTTTTTTTCCAATTCAAGTGGCTCTTACTTGTTCAAAACAGTGCACTTTTCTCCTGATTTTATTAGTTCCACTCAAAAGCCAAACCAACCACCCCACACTTTAACTTTTACATAAATCATCACAATTCAAGTGCTTATGAGAGGTTAAAAGGTTCAAATAGATAGTCCATTCAAACAAATGGGTAAGGCTTGTAATGTGGTTGCCAAAGAAACAGGATTACATGCTCAAAGGGGTTAACTACGATACATAACAATTAAGCGGGTAAAATATACATATCTGGCTCAACAAAGAAATGCCTATATCACTTCCTAGACTGAATAAAACTATTATTTCGCTTTGCAAACACACAGGGCAAGTTCTAGGCATCAAATGTAATGCACACAATATAACAAATCCTTACACACACATGGCACATAACTCACTCAGGATTGGTTTCATCAAGACACTCTAGTCAAAGCAATTAAGCAAAGTTAAGATCATAAAATTTAAGGTACTTATACAAGAGTCAAAAACTGAGCCTAAGCGTCACAACCAAAGTACTCATTATTCTCAAGGCATAACAAAGTCAAGAGATATTGCTTCAATTCAAAGCACAACACAATGCTCCTACTCCGCCCCAAAAAAAACTAACTACACCCGGTTCAAATAAAATCCTTGGAAAAGAACCGTGGCCCAAAGAAAAACCAAGGGGGAATTATTACACTACCTACAAAGAAAATCTTTTTGTTTTTTTTTCTTTAGACTTAAATCCCTCAAGAAAATTGTCTAATAGATCCATCGTCGGGAAAAGTCCAATCTTTTTAAAAAAAATACTATTTAATTAAACTAATACAGCTAAAGTAGCATGAAAAGTCACCCAGACAATCTCATCACCCCACACTTAAATTGCGTATTGTCCCCAATGTACAGCATAACCATAAGAGGGTAAGAGAAACTCCCTGGTAGGCCAAATGCCGAAGCACTAGCAGTTCATGGGATACTCGGACTTCTCCCAGGCTTGGTCTTTCATGCGGGTACCTCACACTTAGTTCCAACCATTTGATTTGCTGTTGCATCCTTCCAATACCTTTGCTTTCCATGCTCCTAAAAAAAATTGACACTACAAAAATAATACAATTAAAAAAATAAAAAATAAATAAAAGAAAGCAATAAAGCTGGGTTGCCTCCCAACAAGCGCTTGGTTTAACGTCGCGGCACGACGCGAATCACTTTTTTCCTCCACCTCGAGCTTATGAATTGAACCCCAAGTTTTGATTCAAGCTTATGATAATTGTCATGGGGCGGTGGAACGAATCTAACTGGCCCAAGGAAATAATGAAGTATTCTGCACTCCTTGGCCTTTGTATGAGGTATGTAATCCTGACTTTCTGGCAAGAAGAATTCCAGAATATATGCACCTTGTTCCTCATTCCTTGACTCTTCGATTGGTTCTGATGACTCTATTTCCATATCATCATCCAAACATAATGTGTAAAAGTGCTTGGAGTGTGGACCAATGCGCTCAAACACATGAACTTTAGGACTTTCAACATCCTCAACATCAGTGATACTAGAGTCAACAAAATTTATATCCTCAAAGTCCTTGGCTGGCTCTAGTCTCACTTCTTCAACATTGACATCTTCAAATTGTGGTTGGCTAGGTTGTTGATGTTCTACTCTGACCTCCCCAATTAACACCTCAGATTCATGCTCTTCTTCGCTACTATCCTCAATATTGGCTTGTTGAGCATTAAAAGCTCCAACCACTTGACTCAATTGAGCCTCCAACTTGCGAATAGTTGCCTCTTGCCTTTCTATGTGCAATTGTTTCTCATTGGTTTGTTCCAGAAGACACATTAGCATATCCTTGATTTCCCCCAGGTCCGCATTCCCAGGTTCTTTGTTCCTATTAACTTCACAAGAAAAGGTAGAATCATCATAGTAAGGGGTTGGGGGAAAATAAGAAATATAAGCACAACCATGAAGGTGACAATTTTTACCACCACACACATCACACACATTCCACAAATAAGATTGAGTTGGTGCACATAACTCGCTCTTAGGAACGTTTTGAAAATTTTACCACGGGTGGTTTCCTTCACAATATGTATGGAGATCAATAATAGAATTATCTACACCTAAATTCCCATAATTCCAAGATGCCATGTTTTTCAAATCAACGGCTATTAAAAAAATACAAAAAAAAAAACTAAAAGTTCAAACATGAACCCTAGCAATATATACAGCTACAACTACACCGTTAGTTCCCCGGCAACGGCGACAAAATTTGATCACGCCCAACTCTAGTCCTAAAAAGGATAAGCAGTCGCTGCAAATATAATCCGGTCTAAAAGTCCGGAGTCGAATCCCACAGAGAACTAAGGCTTAGCTGTATCTGTTTAATATCACTAAGAAGACAAGATTGAAAATAAATAAACAGCTGAAAACTAACTATGCTTGAATTCTAAACAATTGGATTAAAGGTCTAAGGTAATGGTTTCCCCCGTTGTTGATTTCCTTGGTTGTATGTTTCTTATAGCATTGACTTAGTTGCCTCTATCAATCATGAACTCTCCAGCTATCATAAATCTCTCTCAAGCAATTATGATAATTTACTAGACGCACTCTCTCAAGCTACGCTAGCTAGATTCGTATTACAGTTCACTTAGATCGCACCCGAGGTATCGTTATCTCTAATCCAACCTCTAAACCCTCGGTTATGACTCTCGCCTATACTCCGGGAGTAATGCTGTTCAAACTACTACCTAAATATGCACTCTCTCTCAAGCAGATACATAATAAATAGGAACGGCTAATTAAGGATCCTTTCAATTAACCACAATCAAAACACAGTTGAACAAATAGAGATTAAACTAATTCAAATCTATATTACTTATAACAACCAATTCATCCCCAACGGGTTTCACCAAAACCTTAGATTAGAACAGTTAGCTACTCATGAAAATAACAAAAATCACAAAAGAATTCATATTCAAATGTAAAAGAACAAAGAAGAAGATTAAAGATTGATGCCCAATAATCCTCCTTGCCTCTTGCCCTTCCTTCTGATGTTTTTCACTTCCAAAAATCATTCTCTCCCGCTCTTGGCCGGTCTCCCTCGTTTAATATAGGGTTTTGGGCTTAAAATCCTGTGCTTTGCACTTTAGTTCCTGAAATTTACGCGTCCTGCCGCGGTCCCACCGCGGTTACGCCAGGACCGCGGCCAGAATGGTCCTCTGAATCTCTGGTAATGTTCTGTCGCGGTCCTACCGCGGTCCTACCGTAACCGCAGTTTTTTACCCTGTTCCGTTTGGAATTTGAAAAAATGTAAAACATGAAAGTTGTGCCCTTTGAGTTAGCTTTCCAACCATATATTGTAGAGCCCAAATGGAGTTCTGAGCAAAAAGTTATGTCTATTTTACTAGACAATGCGCAATATGCTTCCTCGAGTCTTCCTTTTGTTGTTTTGTCATCCGGTGATCCCCGAATACGATCCCGGCTTAATTCCTTGGGCTTTTACTCAGACTTCAAAGCTCCAAATCACTTGAATTCATTCCATAACATCTATATATCTCGGAATCACTCCTACAAGGCATAAAACACACCGTTAGTGCAAAACACTAGCGATTAAAGCGCAAACTCAATTAAAGTGCAGTAAATTAGAGTGTAATAAGTGACTAAAATACGTAATTATAGCCTATCATCAGATAGCTCCGCTCTTGGATATGAATAGAATTAGCTATCCTTATAGGCAGATCTAGGATTTCTAATACATGGTTTCCGTACTAAAAAAAAAAAGGAGAAAAAAGTATATTAAGAGGGAATTGATCCCTTTTTATCTTGGTAAATAACTCAATCTTTAACCAAGTGCACTATTCAACCTTCTTAGAATATGTCCACCAACAATTAATATTTTACTAATTTTAAAAAAATATGTACATAAAATATTTAATTTTATGGAAAGACCATGGGTTCACGTGTCCATAATATCCTTTATAAATTCTCCCTTGCTGTCCCACCTTCTATATGGAGACCTAATTCTAGCATTTTAGTATAAATTTTATCCCGTGATTAGTCAATAACTATAACCAAATGTGAAATAAGTATAATCTCAAATTCTATTTCAAAATTATTATTTTTATTCATGTACCAAATGACCCCTCAAGGAATGCCTCAAAGACATTTCCTAATTGTTTCATTTCTAGGGGAGTCAAGAGGTAGGTTCGCTCAAATGGGTTTAAGCTCCACCTCTTGAGTTTCCCAAATGTGGGATTACATATTAGGCTCATCATATGGTATTTAATTTGAACGATGCTTATCAGACAGTGAGAGTAATTAAAAGCAAATTTACCACTATTTCTTAAGTCATACTCCAGGAAAGTAGGTTACCTAAAAATTCATTTGACCATGGTCTTTATGAGTGTCGCTTTTCAGAGTGCCTAAATCCTCGCTTGGTTCATTAAAAGTCCAACACGTAAATTACATACTCTAATTAATATTAATATTCAGTGACACCTCCCTAATTATGTACCATTATAAAGCATTGAATTTAACCCAACTGCCAACTAATTCTCTCACTCCTTTTGGCCGACCATTAATTTATGTCCACTTTTCTCTCTATAAAAACCTAAGGCAATAACATTTGTAGTATCTCCCTCTACTTCCTCCAGGCTACTCTTTATTGTTCTGTTATTATTTTTCAAAAAATGGAAATAGTTGGCAAGATTGCATGTTTCGTGGTCTTGTGCATGGTGGTGGTTGCACCCCATGCAGAGGCACTAAGCTGCGGCCAGGTTCAGTCTGGTCTGGTTCCTTGCCTCCCTTATCTGCAGGGTCGCGGCCCTCTCGGAGGCTGTTGTGGCGGTGTTAAAGGTCTGTTGGGTGCAGCAAGGTCCCCAGCTGACCGCAAGACTGCATGCACTTGCCTGAAATCGGCTGCTAATGCTATTAAAGGCATTGATATGGGCAAAGCCGCTGGACTCCCTGGTGCTTGTGGCGTCAACATCCCCTACAAGATCAGCCCCTCCACTGACTGCTCTAAGTACGTTTTTCATCTTCTTCACTCTAAGCTCTCGCTATCCTTGCACTATTAATTAGTCACTTGAAAATGGGGTAACATACTTATTTTGTTACAACTGAATTGACCTCCATTCTTCTTAAAAAAAAAAAAAAAAAGAATATTGAGTCTAACTCGATCTTGAAAACTAGTATAACTCATGAGGTGAAGACTGTCCTATTACTTTATAAGCTAGGAAACAATATTTCGTTCCCTCAATCAATGTGGTACACTTACCATGTTCAGGACTATCAGACATTTGGTGCGTTAAAAATACAACATGAGACCTGACAATGAATAAACAAAAGATGTGTCCTCGCTTGCTATCATGAGTTTGTGAGAGTTAAAATTTTTTGAGTTACACCAATATTAGTTAATTTTGAAACTTTATATGTCCATCCTCGCTATTAATTATTTTTTCTGGATATAATTGGCATATAATATGCAAGAACATTATTGCACATTCTCAGGAAGTTCCGTGGTTAATGTGTTGGTTTAATTTGGCGATGCAGGGTCCAGTAAGATTGATGAAAGACCAGGAGCAGAATATACAATAAGATGGACATCGACTAATTTGATCCTGCTTATGGATCCAATTCTATTTTGTGTCTGTTCTCTTTTGTTTTTTCTCTGGCTTTTGAAGTCTTAAACGAGTCTTGTAATGAAACTTTAGCGGTTGGTTGTATTACAATCCAATCTTGATATATAGAACATCTATCTTATTTAGTTAATGTCTCTTCCCGCAGATTTAATCTCTTCTCTCTGTTCTTTCTGTTTTTTGTTTTTCTTTCCTTTTACTTAATTTTTAGTCGTTGATGGTATAAATTTATTCACTCAAGCAGCCAGGCTAAATACAACTAATTACTTACACTACCTTGAGTTTATAGCCTAAAGAAATAGGATGGTAACATTGGAAATTGATAGAGTTTAATATTTATATCGAACAAGTTACCCAAAATATGAAAAGTATGATTTATAAATGTTACTTACTACAATAGGTAATAATAATCAGACAGCATAAGAAAAAGATTCACCAACATTAGATATTACTTAAAATGCTTTGATAAAATACGTTAAGGAGTGAGGGGTGCATAAACCATGCTATACCTTATGAGTTAATCTTAAAGCACAATCCATCGTAGTGGAGAAGGAAATTCTCGATCGTTCCTAATTAGTCAGGGTACCAGCAGCAGCATAAGGAAATTCTCCCCGAGACTTCTTAGGCCTACCTCTGCCCTTCCTATTACTCACCGAGGCTAACCGCTCGCACCTTCTAACTGGGGCTTCTATACTTCTTCTCTTAACATGCCCGAACCATCTCAGCCTCCCCTCCCGCATCTTATCCTCCACAGGGTCCACTCCCACCTTTTCCCGAATAACTTCATTCCTTATCTTATCCAACCGGGTATGCCCACACATCCAACTCAACATCCTCATCTTAGCTACTTTTAGCTTCTAGGTATGAGAGTTCTTGACCGGTTGTTGCTCCCAAACGCACACGCAAGTATACGAGGTCGACAAGTAATATAGGATTGTAAGTCCAGATATCGTAACCACAGGGACTTGTGATTAACTATCAACTAAATTAAACCAAACAACTAATCTATTCAAGCGAATCATAAAGTATGAATATTTAACTAAAATTAATCTAGAATAACAAACTAAGAGATTAAAGAAAACAACGACAAGCTTAAAGACGAATTTAATGGGAGAGAATATTCTAGAGCTATGGGTTAGCTAACAATCCCGTTGAGTTTTTTACTTAAATCGTCTAATTAATTTATCTACTTTATTCGTTAATAGGGTTGATATTGCTCGTAGCCTTCCCCCGAAATACTACTCGCCTATTCAAGCTAATCTAACACCTATATTCCTATGGAATTAGAATTAACAAGAACACATTAATAATTCCTATATAGTAACCAAGCAAGGCGATTAGGTATATTCCTATCCTAACCGCAAATCCGCCCTCCACTCAGAGTTAAGATCTTGCTCTACTCAATCTTATATGCAATCTAGAGTTCCCTCTCCCGAGTTCAATCCTAGATTCGTAGATGGTATTCAATTGGTGATCAGACAATCAAATAATTAAGCGTAAAATTGAATAAATAAAAACCAATATGATAAAATAATAAGAACAATTTAAACTTCAAACTATAACGTTCATGTAGCACCCAACAACTCTAAAACTAATAAACTATGAGATTAAAGGAAGAGAAGAGAAAAAAAACTAGTTAGAAGCCTCCTCCAAGCGTGGTGTGTGTTCCTCTATGTGAATTCTCCTTCAAAATTTGTTAGATGTCCTCAAAATAACATCTTTACATGTATTTATACCAAGTAGGGTTGGGCCAAGACGAAATCTACTTTTTCCTAGCCGAAATAGGAAAACTTGCAAACTTATTGCTTTTCATGCGTCGCACTATGCGTCGCCCCGTGCGTCGCACTAGTGTTTTTTCCTGTCAGACCAAAAAAAATCCAGTTTCTGAATTTTGGAAATTTCTGACATAGAATTACACTAATGCCTCGCACTGTGCGTCGCACAGTGCCTCGCACTAGTGCATTTCTTTAGCGGCTGCTTCTTCCTTGAATTTTGACGTCCAGAATTGATCCTCAGCCCCCGAACACGATCCCGTCTTAATCTCTTGGGCTTTTACTCATACTTCAAAGCTCCAAATAGCTCGATTTCGTTCCATAACATCTGCATAGCTCAGAATCACTCTTACAAGGCATAAAACACGCAATTAGTGCAAAACACTAGCGATTAAAGGTCAAAATCAATTAAAGTGTAGCAAATTAAAGTATAATAACCGACTAAAATACGTAATTATAGCCTACCATCAACACCCCACACTTAAACCATTGCTCGTCCTCGAGCAATCAAACTACACTTTATATAGACACGACCTTTTTAAACAATTCTCTTAACTCATCACACCAAGAATCTTTAAAATAGACTAAGCACAAGAGTGTAACATCTTCACCTCAAGATTTGACTCACAAGCACCATGCATTTTTCACAACCCGCTCACTTACTCTAACGTAGAGGTCAAGCATTACCTTTTCTTTATGAATCAAGTTCCCTCACACAACAAAAGAGAGTAGTTCCACACTCAATAAAATTTAAGAACAATTAGGAACTCAATATAGAAAGAATTATCTCACTCTCATAAACAACATTCATATGCCACAAAAAATGCACCATAGGCTTGCCCGTAGTGTCCTGCTCTACTAATTAAGTCCGATCAGTCAAGGATCAAGTAGGACTTTATTTGGTTGTAATGTAGGCTGAAGGTCGGGTAGGATACATTTAGATATAAGAGTGACTATACCTCCCTAAGCACTGTAATACATACACATTAACATTTATAACCCCACACATATGTCAAACTATAATTCCACCTTCACATCAATATACATCAACTCCCTACTTCTTTAAGCATAATTACACACGGGGCAAGTTCTAGACATCAAATGCAATGCCTAGAATAACTCATAAACCTCACACACATATGGAATATAACTCACTCAGGATTGGACTCGTCAAAACACTCTAGTCAAAGCAGTTAAGCAAAGTTAAGATCATACAATTTAAGGTACTTATACAAGAGTCAAAAACTGATCCTAAGCATCACAACCAAAGTACTCACTATTCTCATGGCATAACAAAGTCAAGAGATATTGCTTCAATTCCAATCACAGCATACTGGCTCCTACTCCTTAAAAAAATACAACTAACTACACCCGGTTCAAACAAAACCCTAGGAAAAGAACCGCGGCACAAAGAAAAACCAAGGGGGAATTATTACACTACCTACAAAGAATACTTTTTTATTGGACTTTAATCCCACAAGAAAGCGGTACACAAAATCCATCGTCAGGAAAGGTCCAAAAAATAAAAACTACTACACTAAGAACGAGTACTACAACTAAGCTAAAATAGCATAGAAAATCACCCAGACAATCTCCTCACCCCATACTTAAAACTGTGCAATGTCCTCAATGCACACTATAAATAACAAGAGTGTAAAAGAGACTCCTTGGTAGGCCAAAGGCCGAAAAATTAGCAGCTCACGGGCACTCAGACTTCGCCCAGGTATTATCCCTTGTGCGGGTACCCCACACATAGTTTCAACCACCTGCTCGCTTTTGCACATGCCTATTGGCTTTGACTTCTTTCTCCTACAAAACATAAAAATAACACAATAAAAGAAATAAACAAAAATAAAAAGAAAAAATAGAATTGGGTTGCCTCCCAACAAGCGCCTTATTTATAGTCGTGACACGACGCTATCAGTTTCACCACTTTTTCCTCCACTTTGAGGATATAAATTGCACCCCCAATTTTGCATCAATTTTTCTTTCATGTTCCTGGGGCGGTGGTGTAAAAATAAAGGAACCAAGCAATAGATATCGCATCTTGCACTTTTTGGCCTTTAAGTGAGGGATGTCGTTTTGTCTCCTTGGCATCACAAATTTCAGAATATATGCACTTTGTTCCCTATTCATTGACTCCTCCATAGGATCGAATGGAACAATTCTCGTGTCACCAACCAAGCACAATGTTTAAAAATTGTTAGAATAAGGTCCAATGTGCTTCAACTCTAAAATCACTTCACTTTTGACATCCTCACTTGTGCACACTTCGTCAACCTTGGCATCATTAATTGTATTGTGGTCGAGTAGTTGAAATTCCTTTTTCCGATCCATAAGTTGTCCAGCATCCACAAAAATTGGTTGTAGGGCATCAGACACCTCAACCTTTCTATTCAATTGAGCCTGCAGGTCGTGGATATCTGAGCCAAATTGGTCTATCTCTTGCCTGAGCTCAGCTCTTTCGTCTATCAGTTGTTCTGCCATATTTGAAAGTCCATCACGTAGAAACTCATGAGATTTTATCGGTTGAGCTTGTTCCTCTAGCCAAGATTAGCTCACTATATGTTCTTCTTCAAAGTTATCTTCTTGTGGGAACTCTCTCTCTTCGTCGAGTTGAAGTTCTTCTTGAAAATTGGCCATTAATTCGTCCATTCTACCCTACAGTCCTTTGATCGCAAAGGCGCCAAGAACTTTTTGCTCGGCTACTTGCCTTATCATGTCCTGTTGCTCGGCTATTACTTGCCTCATCATGTCCATAATACGCGCAACGCGTTCCACATCCTCCACTTCCTTGCTCCTACCAGACTCATAAACATTATTAGAAACATCATAATAAGAGCTCTGAGAAGGATAATAAGAATTAGGATAACCATCCCAATGGCCACCTTGACTACCACACATATTACAAATATTCCACGCATAAGATTGAGATTCACAATTTTTCCACAAGTGTGGTCCTCCACAATATAAAATAGGATCACCATAATAAGAATAACCAATATTCGACCAATTATCATTCTTGACCGGCTGTTGCTCCGAAACGCACACGCAGGTATACGTGGTTGACAAGTAATATTGGATTGTAAGTCCAGATATCGTACCCATAGGGGCTTGTGATTAACTATCAACTAGATTAAACCAAATAATTAATCTATTCAAATGAATCCTAAAGTATGAATATTTAACTAAAGTTAATCTGGAATAACAAACTAAGAGTTTAAAGAAAACAATGACAAGCTTAAAGACGAATTCAATGGGAGAGAATATTCTAGAGCTATGGGTTAGCTAACAATCCCGTTGAATTTTTCACTTAAATCGTCTAATTAATTTATCTGGTTTATTGGTTGACAAGGTTAATATTGCTCGTAGCATTCTCTAGAAGTACTACTCGCCTATTCAAGCTAATCTAACGCCTATATTCCTATGGAATTAGAATTAACAAGAACACATTAAGGATTCCTGTATAGTAACCAAGCAAGGTGATTAGGTATATTCCTATCCTAACCGCATATCCGCCCTCTTCTCAGAGTTAAGGTCTTGGTCTACTCAATCTTATATGCAATCTAGAGTTCCCTCTCCCGAGTTCAATCCTAGATTCGTAGATAGTATTCAATTGGTAATCAAGCAATCGAATAATTAAGGGCAAAATTGAATAAATAAACCAATATGATAAAATAATAAGAACAATTTAAACTTCAAATTACAACGTTCATGTAGCACCCAACAACCCTGAACTAATAAACTATGAGATTAAAGGAAGAGAAGAGAAAAAAAACTAGTGAGAAGCCTCCTCCAAGCGTGGTATGTGTTACTCCACGTGAATTCTCCTTCAAAGTATGTTAGATGTCCTCAAAATAATGTTTTTACATGTATTTATACCAAGTAGGGTTGGGCCAAAACGAAATCTCTTTTTCCTAGCCGAAATAGGAAAACTTGCAAACTTATTGTTTATCATGCGTCACACTAGTGCTTTTTCGCGTCAGACCAAAAAAATCCAGTTTCTGAACTTTGGAAATTTCTGACAAAAAATTACACTAATGCCTCGCACTACTGAGCTGTCACACCTCCTTTTTCTAAACCTGTGAGGGTGTAAAGGAGTTTTTCCAATTAAAGGACAGTCGGAACGGGATTTATTATTAATATTCAGAGTCGCCACTTAGGAGATTAATGGTGTCCTAAGTCACCGGTTGAATCCCGATCGAGGAAATTATGACTCTATAAACGGTCCGCGAACCAGAAATCCGAGTAAGGAATTCTGTTAACCCGGGAGAAGGTATTAGGCATTCCCGGGTTCCGTGGTTCTAGCACGGTCGCTCAACTGTCATATTTGGCTTATTTATTTGATTTCAAAACATGTTTTAGCTTATGCTTTTTAACTTTGAACCGCTTTTATTATTATTATTTTAAGAGAATTGCAACGTCGTGAAAACACATCTCGAACCGCGTCACATAAATGCACCCGCGATTTTTGACACATTTTGACTTCGTTGAGATTTGGACTTGGGTCACATAAATGCGCACCCGAGTTTAGGAAGGTAAGATTATTAAACTACCGTGCCTAAAGTAGTTTTGTATTTGCAATTTGCGAGGGCCATGGAAATTCGCTAAATGGCACGCCTCGATTTCTAAGTATTTTATAACATTTATTGAGGGCCCCGCGACTTTGTATTTTTACTTGGCGAGGCTCATCTCATTTTATTTTAAAAGGCCAAACTAAAGCAACTATCATTATCTAATTAGTTTCGTCTCTAAAATGAAGGGAAAAATCCTAATTAGTTAAGACTATGAATTTCAAACCCGAGTTCAAACAACCAGAAATAGGTAAAGAGAAAATTCGCCTTGGGCCCAGATTACAAAATAGGCACGTTGTGAACTAAAGTTTTCACGGCCACAGTCATCGGGCCTAAGATTGGCCCAAATTATTTGAAATACTTGAGCTGCACTTGTATAGATCCAGGGATCGAACCCCATGGCCCTCAGTTTATTGAATTCAACTGACTAAGTTATTTTCGAGCAAATGCACCCCAGTGGGGTATTCCAAACCTGTGATCCAATTCAGGTCATCATTTTGTCCAAAACCAGATCCGGGCTTTATTAATACACCCAGGCCCGAATGCAAACAGGTGGCCCAGTGGAAGTAGAGGGCGATTCAGGCGGCTGTGATGCCACAGTCTGGGATCGAATCCCAGCAGGAACAACTACAAATCAATTGGCTATGAAGCCAACGTCGAGCCCAAACCATATCCATGATACAGCGTAATGCGAAAAATGTTATTCAAACTGGAAGACTAATTAACTGTCATGAACTACTAATCTAGATAAATCAATTCGATTCAGGTAAAATTTTAACACTAATTTGCCAATACCAATTCAAATGCACATATCAGTGATATCTAAGACTTCTATTCAAATGCAGACAACCAATTGTACCCTAGCAGGATCAAAAATTGCTACAAGTAATATGAATACTACCAAACCAGTTCACAGGTTGAACTTTTGACTAACATCTCAACCAAATCGAATACTGAGTTCATATGTTGTAATGAAAACTTCACTCTGATTTAACAGTCACATAAACTACTCAAATTAAACAAGTCTACTGTATTATACATAGCTACCAGACATATAATAGCACACTGCTAACAAAACACAAGTGGCCTTCGATCAAACAAACAGATCCTTGAACATTCCATTCCAACTTCAATGTATACATCAGGGCAGTTCAAAGTAGTGTACCTGAATATTTGACAGAAATGAGAATGGAAATGGTCAGTTACAGCAACAGTCGAGCAACAAAAACATTTTTGATTCCCAGCAGTAGAATAATGATCCAGTCCAAACAATAAGCCCAGAAATCCAGAAGTTTTTTTTTGTTATAAAAAAACAAATCCAGCAGAAATACCAATACGAACTCAACAACAACTTGAATAACCCATAATCACTCGTAACCAAACCACACAAGGTTCTTCTGAGATCCTTTCAACCAAACAGCAACAGAGACGAACTCAATTCGAAATGTGCTCAGTTTCTACCTATCAGCTATCAATTGTGGAATCAGAATATCAACATTAATCAGACCAACTTAAGATTGAATCAAAGTGATCAATGGAACAGTGGCACTTTTTTTTTTGGTTTTTTTTTTTAAAATCGAATCCCTATTTCAGATCTGGAAATAAAACTAATGAGAGGGAATTAGTGTCTGAGTGAAAAGGGCTGGAAAAGAAGACCCCTTCGCAAGGCAATTTTGATGCCCTTTTATAGGCAAGTCAGGTGAGTGATCAGATTTTTGTTTTTCTTTCAAGTCCCCATTTAATTTAATTTCAATCCCCTACCTCTTGCCTTGTGACTCAAGTCACCCCCCTATGTTAACTGAAATATGCCTTAACACCTACATCTAGAAGCTCCTAGGAAATTCTAGCTAGATTCCCTACCCCAATTACCCTCAATTTATCCCAAAATTATAATAGCTATATCCAAACGAATCTTAGAGTCTGAACTTTCAACTAAAAGAAATGTAATCCTAACTCAACTATTAACTAACCTATCTGCTGGGACCAATCAATCAGCAATAATCATCAACTTAAATTCAAACTGAACTTAAATCAGACTTAACCATATAACACTCAAACAAATANGACGATATGCGTAGAAGCACATACATAGCCATGCATAAAGATGAATATGTCAGAGTTACACACATGTACCTACATGTACATATTTATCCCAACATAACGATGTAAAACTTAATAGATCGAGATAATAAGATTATAAGATAGATACTAACTTGTAGCTGCTGCCATCAGAAGAATAGCTAGAAAGAAACCAAGCTTTAACAATGTCATTCTATGAAGTTACTTCACGCTTTATCAAAGTTTTTGTAGAAGTATCTCATTGCTTTTCAAGTATCGTATTATATAGACATACCATGTATGTAAACCAGATCTCTAGCACGTATATATATATATATATATCCTAGTTTTTGGGAGATGGAAAAGAGAACATTACTCTAAATCAGATATTTTATAAAGTGTATCTGCTCGGATCCAAAGTAGTTCAATGTCTTCGATGCAACTTCACAAATCAAATCTAAAGTTCTTTTATCTTTTAAATGTAACTTCAGAAATTCGAATCCGAAATAGTTGAATTTCTTCAATACAACTTCAGAAATCAAATATGGATTTCTTCTATTGTTCAAATGCAGCTTCAGAAATTTGAATCATAAGTGTTCAATCTATTGAATGTAACTGCAGATTTCAAATCTTAAGTTCTGAAACATAACCTTCTTCTTTGACTTTCAACAAACTAATACATGATTCAATGCCCAAATCTATTCCAAAGGTGCTCAAATTTGAAATGTAACTTTCAAATATCATAAAGAGACAATCTCAATCATTAAATTATTAAAATAACAACAAATTTAATAAATCTATTTTGCAACTAAGAAGAAGAAGAAGAAGAAGAAGAAGAAACACTAAGCATACAAAAGAATATAACAAAAGTAAGAAGAAAAAAGTGTATGTATCTAAAGTTATTCAAAAAATAAGTATTCGTTAAACTTTTTTTAAAAAGTAATTAGAAATTCAATTGGTGACGCAAAGAAAATTTACCAAAAACTAAAATTTAGAGTTTTAGCGTGAATTTTAAGATGAAGCATTAATGCAATAAATGTGATTCCTAGTTGTTTCTATTAATTAATGAGTTGACCTGATTTAGATCTGTTGTTACGGGAGATGCATGTTAGAATTAAAGTGAACCCGTCGTTTATTTTTAATATAGCTACTAAGAGATGCTATTAAACTATACAAAGTGACTTAGTAGTAATAAAAATATCATGATCTGACACTGCATACATCAGAAGTAGCATTGGATATTCTTAATCTAATTTATTTCATAACAAGTACTCCATTTGTTTCAATTTAGATGACACATTTCGCTATAAAAATATTATGATCTGACACTGCATACGTCAGAAGTAGCATTGGATATTCTTAATCTAATTTATTTCATAACTAATACTCCCTTTGTTTCAATTTAGATGACACATTTCACTTATCGAGAGTCAGTTTGACTAAACTTTAAAGTTAAATTAAATTAGTTCAACTTAGTATTTTAAAACTAAAATTTGGATATACAAAAACTACACAAAAAGTACTATAAGTTACAATTTTTTCTCATAATATAATAATAAAATATATTTTAAAAGGTCGATCTAACTTCATGTAATTTGATTCTTGATAAGCGAAATATGTCATCTNCAGGAATGGGAAGAGGATGAGCAGGAGAAGCTGGGGTGTTATTTTGGTGGGATATGGACATGGTAGTGTTCACCGCCGGCGGCGGCTCCGGTGGTGTTACAGGCTCTGTACGAGGAAGATGGGAATGAGTTTAGGGCTAATTAAATCTTTCCGACAGTTTTATTACAATGTAACGCTCAATGGGAGCCGTTGGATCAAACAATATGAAAGGCTGTGATTGCCTAACGACTAAACGCCGTCGTTTTGGGTTGAGAGAATTTGGACCGGGTTGAAGAAAACGGATCTGGGCTGGGGCTAGCTGGTAGGCGATTTGGGCCTTAATTAAAAATGAGTCCAATCTGGGGCAGCCCTTCCTTTTTATTTATTCCTTTTGTTTCCTTTTTATTTCTTTTGCTTTTGTATTTTATTTTTTTTCCTAATTTTTATAAAATGCTAAAACAAAACAAAGACCTAATTAAACTATTTAACTCCTAAAATTATTTAAAACTTTATTTAAAAATAAGTGCGCCAATTAACAACTAAAAGTGCAAAGAAACTATTTTTTGCAATTTTCTTTAAATTTTGTTCTAAAACTAATTAATACCTAATTAATACTAAAATTGTGAAATTAAATCCTAAATGCAAAATGCATATTTTTGTATTTTCATATGAATTAAAATGCACGAATAAAATGCAACAATTACCAAAAAATGCCACCAAATTCACGAAAAATTAAAAAATACTAAAGAAATTGTTTTGTTTGAAATTTTGGGAATTATTGCTTAGGGCAAAAATCACGTGCTCACACTGCATTTCTTCAGCAGTTGCTTCTTTCTTGAATTTTGATATCCAGAACTGATCCTCGACCCCCGAACATGATCCCGTCTTAATCCCTTGAGCTTTTACTCAGACTTCAAAGCTCCAAATAGCTCGAATTCGTTCCATATCTACATAGCTCAGAATCACTCCTACAAGGCATAAAATATGCAATTAGTGCAAAACACTAGCGATTAAAGCTCAATCTCAATTAAAGTGTAACAAATTAGAGTATAATAAGTGACTAAAATACGTAATTATAACCTACCATCACCGGCCAATACTCTACTCCATACAACATAGTCGGTCTAACTACAACCTTGTAGAACTTACCTTTAAGTCTCAACGGCACATTCTTATCACACAAGACACCGGAAGCGAGCCTCCACTTCATCCGTCCTGCTCCAATACGATGCGTGACATCTTAATCAATCTCCATGTTACCTTGTATTATAGATCCAAGATACTTGAAACTGTTAGAAAAACAGTAAATGAAAAACGAGATTGAGAAGGCTTGAGGTGTGAGAACGACTATCCTTAAAGAAGTTATTGCCCGTATACATATTTTGGGGAAAATACACACAATCTCCTTCAAGATACAACAAGCCACTATTTGATACTTGCAAATTTTTCTGAATTTCATTGTAGGGAATTTCACGTTTATTTATAGAGCAGAAGTCAGGCCTTTCCGAAAAGTCACTTTATTTCATTAACTGATGTGTCTATTTATTTGAATTTTAAATTCAAACTTAAAATTAAATAAAACCGATTTTCTGTTATTTGCATATACACTTAATAGTTGCATATACACTGAATAGTGTGTATTCTTAAGCAAATATATAAAATGGACAAGAACTTAAAAGGCCCATAAAGTAGTTTTAGGCCACCGATGTGGTAATGTCCCACATTCCCCCACAAGAATAAAAAACTACTTCTGACAGAAACTACCTCTCTTGGGGATGGCTTGCGTATCAAGCCTCACCTCCATAGCCCCTTCCTGGATACTGATAACTAGGGATTCTAGTCTATTTTAAGCTCCTTTTTGCTTAAGTTTCGGATTAAAAGTATGTACAAGTATTCCCGAAAGCTAACTTATTGTACTTGTTTGCAGTGTTTGGTCAAAAAGAGACAAGGAAGTCATAACCAGCTAAAAAAGGAGTGAAACCTGCACAAGTTCAAAGGCTGGGTCAAAAGAGCGCTGACAGCGAAGAAACAACCGCAGACGCGGAGGGTCCACCGCTAAGGCGGTCTTGATCTCGTGGTCCGCGGTGGCAAGGTTCAGAGAGCTGTAAGTTTGGGCTTAACAAGTCACCGCTGCCCGCGGTGATTTTGTGCAGCCGACGTAGCCTTACCGCAGCCGCTGTCGATTTACCGCCCTCAGCAGAAGCCAGATTCGGAGAACCAAAAGTGGAGCTAAAAATTAAAGTCCACGGTCCGCGATTGATTTTGCGTGGCCGCGGTAGTCTTAGCGCTGCAACGGTCCATTTTCCGATGTCAGCGGAGCCTCCGTAGGGGCATTTTTGTCCGAAAAATTTAGCTGTGTATAAATACTTCTTTTTCAGATTTTTAGGTCATCTGTTGTTTGGAGAGCACGTGAACCGCCTCCTTTTACCTTTTTGAGTAATTTTAGAACATCTTTAGCAATTAATCTTAGATTTTAATCTTGTAATTACTTTTTATGGCTTATAATTCATCTCAATCTTTGATTTCATCTTTGATTATGAGCAGCTAGACCCATTAGCTAGGGTTGTGGCTCAACCCTAGTGTGGGTATCTAATGGTCTTCTATTTAGGGCTTATATGTTTATGGGTGAATGATATTTTGTCTGATTTATGCTTCAAATGTTGAATTGGTGGTTGCAAACACTAATTTGTGCCTTTTTGACTTAGGCTCTTCTTGAGAAAGAGAGTCCAAGTTTAGAAAATTCAGGCCAACAAGGAATTGGGGTGAATTCAATCTCATTCAAGAGATTGATAGCCCCAACTAAAGGGTTAAACCTAGAGATAGTAATACCCGACTTGAGCCAATTTTGCTTGCACTGTTTGAACACCCAATTAGGCTTGAGAAAGCCAATTAGGGCAAAGTCACTCAAACTACCGACAGGTATAGAGTGAGTAGTTACGTGCAATGGCTATATCATGATCTCAATTATAACAATTTTGCCCTAAGTTTTAGATCCCGTTAGATACTCACCTAGGGGTAAGTCACATCCCTAGTGCCTTTCTACCAATTAAGAAAACCCTATACAAAAGTATTATACTTAGCTTATTTTCTTGCATCATTAGTATTAAAATAGATTAGTGAACAACCAAAGAATGATTGAAAGTGCAATCAAGAACATCATACATCACTAGATTAGATAGGAACCCAAATCCAAACCTTTCTTAGCTCTCTCTGGATTCGATCACGACCTTTCCGGTAAAAGCTACATCGACCGCTCTTGCCACTCTATAATGGTGTAGGGTTGGCTCTGATCAACTTTTTGGCGCCGTTGCCGAGGAGCTAAACTGTTTTGGCTATCTATCTAACTAGTTTTGCGTCTTGTTTTTCTTTCCTTCTGTTTTACTAATTTGTGTGAGTTGGTCAATTCAGGTACAACATGGCAAACAATGATCCTATTGGAAATGTTCCAAGGGAGGAGGTTGATGATAATGGTGAAGATGAGGTGCCTCTAGTACCTCAAGGTCAAAGAAGAGGCCGCCAGGCCAATGACAATATTCCAGAACCTCCCCCGCCTTCTCCAAGAGTAGCTCCTCGGGTGCTTCCAAATGAGGGCTACGCAAGTGCAATTGTCCCACCCCGGATCCAGGCGGGCAATTTTCAAATTACAAATGTGATGTTGACTTATAAACATATAAACATTTTATAGGCTTTGTGGATACCTGTTAGGGAAGCAAGCAGACGAATGTGTCAGAGGATGCATTAAGATTGAGATTGTTCCCTTTATCACTTCGAGGGAAAGCTTTGGACTGGCTCGAAAGACTTCCCAACCATTCCATCCATACATGGGATGAGTTGGCGGACAAGTTTATAGCTAAGTTTTTCTCGCCGGGGCATATGGCGACTTTGAGAGATGAGATTTTGGCCTTCAAAAAGGAACCTAATGAACCACTTCATGAAATCTAGGAAAGGTATCGGACAATGGTGAAAGAATGTCCGAACAATGACATGACCGAAGCAATGATCCAGCAGACTTTCTACCGTGGCATTAACACAACCAATGAGTGTATGGTGAACCAGCTAGCAGGGGGAAACTTTATGAACACACCTTATGCTGAGGCGTGTGAGATTTTGGATGAGATGGAAGACACTTCCTCAGCTAGGCAAAGTCGAGCTAATGTGCCACAGGGTGATCCCACAGTCATTCACCTGCACAAAGAGCTCCACGACCATGGTCAAGCAATAGCAGAGTTAACTACAACAATGAACCAGTTGGCAAAAGCTCAATTGCAGCAAGTTCAAGCGCCACGACAAGTAAATGCTATGGAAGGTGTCAATATGTTGGTCAACAAGAGCCGACAAAGAGGCCAACAAGGTCAAGGTAGACCGGATCAATATGAGCAAGGTAATGGTGGTTTCAACCAATATGATGGGTATGATGAGCAAAGTGAAGAAGTGCAGTACGTGAACAATTATCAATTACAAAGGGGCAATTCTCCTAACCAACAACAACAGTGGAGATCCCAAGGAAATTGGGGGAATCAAAACCAACAAGGAAATGGCAACTGGGGAAACAACAATCAGAATTGGGACAACCAGAACAACCAGGGCAACTGGAGTGGCAACAACAACAATTGGGGAGGAAACAACAACCAGGGGGGTTGGAATAATGGCAATCAAGGGAATCGGGGGCAAGGCTTTCAAAGGCCTCCGATGTATGAACAACCAAACAACCCGCCTCCATTTCCATCCCAAGGTCCTAGCTCGTCAATCAATGAGATGGGGAGGATCGAGATGATGTTTGAATAAATGATGAAAAAGAACGCCAACTCTGATGCTCAGTTAGCATCCCACAATACTTCAATCCGAAACTTGGAGGTTCAACTTAGCCAGATTTTGCAGCCTTTGAATACTCGCCCTAAGGAGGCTCTACCTAGTGATACGATAGTAAACCCCAAGGGTGGGAACAATACCGGGCATGCAATGGCGGTGATCGCAAGAAGCGGTCGAGGTGGTGATGTGAATACCTCCAAGAAAAAGGAAGTTGTGAGTGATGAGGTTGAAGTACAAGATGATGACGTTCCTATAGTTGATGAGCAAGTGAGTGAAGAGAACTTGAATGCGGAAGTGAGAATTGATATTCATGATAATGAGGTTGAGACTCAAAATAACGTGAACCTATCTAGGGAACACGTAATAGACATACCAGAAACGGTAGTGCCCAAGGCTAAGGCTCCTCTGCCAAGGCCTCCTCCACCTTACCCTCAAAGACTTGCGAAGCAAAAGACTGAAAACCAATTTAAGAAGTTTATTGAGATGATGAAAAGCTTGTCAATCAATGTTCCTTTGGTGGAAGCTCTTGAGCAAATGCCGGGATACGCCAAGTTCATGAAAGACTTGGTGACTAAAAAGAGATCTATGGATTGTCAGACCATCGAAATGACTCACCAAGTAAGTGCAATTGTGCACTCGATGGCTCCAAAGCTTGAAGATCCCGACGCTTTCACCATTCCATGTACCATTGGGAGTGCGAATTTTGCAAAGGCATTGTGTGATTTGGAAGCAAGTATCAATTTGATGCCTTACTCCGTGTTCAAAACTTTGGGTATTGGTCAACTGAGAGCTACTTCAATGAGATTGCAAATGGCGGATAGAACGATGAAGAGGCCGCTTAGTATTATTGATGATATTCTTGTCTGGGTGGACAAATTTATCTTGCCTGCTGACTTTGTGATTCTCGACTGCGAAGTCGACTATGAGGTGCCTATAACTTTGGGAAGACCTTTCCTTGCAACTCGGTTTGGCACTCCTAGAGCAATCATCAGTGATGGGGGTTCTCATTTCTGCAATAAGGCATTTGACACTTTTCTTGCAAAGTATGGTGTCAATCACAAGGTTTCTACCCCTTACCATCCTCATGCTAGTGGGCAAGTTGAGGTCTCCAACAGGGAGATTAAGAGCATATTGTCAAAGACGGTTAATGCAAATAGGACCGACTGGTCAAAGAAACTGGATGATGCTTTATGGGCTTACAGGACTTGTTACAAGACTTCGATTGGTATGTTTGGGAAATCTTGCCATCTCCCGATTGAGTTAGAGCACAAGGCAATATGGGCTTTGAGGAAGTTAAATCTTGAATGGGATGTTGCAGCAAATCTCCGGGTGGAGCAACTCAATGAGCTTGATGAGTTCCGGTTTCATGCCTACTCCAGTGCGTCCTTGTATAAGGACAAGATGAAGTACTTACATGACAAGTATGCTCGTGGCAAGGAATTCAAAGTGGGTGACTTGGTTCTCTTATTCAACTCCCGGTTACAACTATTTCCGGGAAAGCTTAAGTCAAAATGGAGTGGACCTTTTGAGGTGGTGCTTGTGACTTCGTTTGGTGCTCTTGATTTGAAAAACAAAAATGGTGAAATCTTCAGATTTAATTGGCAAATGGTAAAGCACTATCTTGGCAAGTTTGATGATAGCCACGTGGTGGTAATGATCCATCTCAAGTGATTGATGGTAACCTGCATCGTGCCGCGATGTTAAATCAGGCGCTTCTTGGGAGGCAACCCATGTGTTTTTCTTTATTTTGATTTCTTCGTAGTGTAGGATTTGTTTTTGAACTAACTGGTTGGGAGATGTGTGTAGGAATGTCTGATGCAGTGCAGGACTAAGCTGAAGAAAAATTTGGCAACTCACTCAGTGGTCCAATTTTTCGCTGTCAGCGCTGGTCTTATCGCGGGGGCAGAAACTTGTGGCGGACGCGGTAGTGAAAGGTCCAAAATGAGACTTCTTTGAAGTTTCAACCGCGTCCGCGATGTAGTTTTCGCTGTCCGCGGTGCTCAACCGCGGTCGCATACCATTTACCGCTCTCAGCGGTGGTTTTAATACAGCAGGTCTTCAGTTCTTCACAAGCACGGACCGCAGTGATTTACCACGGCCGCGCTAGGTAAGTTTAGTGGGCCCTGTCCCGCCCTCGTTTTTCTCGCGAAATCGGGTTTATAACATTTGGTTGGGAAAACTCTTTCCTTTTGGGAAAGGGGTTTTGCAATTTTGAAGAGTCGCCACCTAATGATTTTAAGGTGCGTTAGGGCACCTATGGGGTTCAACTACAACTACGTTTGATAACCGGAGATAGGGTAAGGGCTTGAAATTATCCCAAGGGGAAGGTGTTAGGCACCCCTTAGGATCCACTAGTGTGAATTTGTGCAATTAACAAGTAAACAAACAAGGCTCAGATAATAGGGGATTTTAAATACACAAGTGCTTGAAAACGATTAAATAAAGCAGGGTTTCGAAAAGAGTTATAATCTAAGCATGCTGATGAATGTAAAGGAGTCCTAGGTTTGTTTATAATATGGATCACATCAATGCAATACCCAGTAATCACTCCTCAAAAGAGGGGCTACACGTGGTATTAGCGCACCGGTCATCATATCCATATCTACCCTTCCCACCCCGTAAAGGTATTAAAGCGCGGATTGGTCTCGACCTCTATTGCGTGCTATTACCCGTCCCATTCCTATCAGTCCCGGAGGAATTTTAGGACTACTATTCCTACAAGAGGGAGGATTTTAGGCTAACTCGTAGGTTTAAAGGTAAAAAAGGCTAAGGCGACATACAAAAACACGTTGGACTGCATTTAAAGGGGAAACATGTAAGCAATTAAATGGCTCACATAAACCTCCGCAAATAATGCACATATATAGCACGACTCAAACACAGTTAAAGTTTGAATTTTTAAAAGGTCTTAAAGCAGGGAATTTGAGTCAGAACCGGATTCATTATATAGCTCAGATAAGAAGTCCGAATCAGGCCTGCCTGTTGGTTGTAACAATTGATAATTAACGAAGGCAGTTCCAGTTTTATTCAAGCAATTACCTGAGGCTTGCCTAGGCGTAATAATGATATCCTATGAGCATGATATCTATAGTGATGCTGTAAAGCAGTGATTAATTTTAAATAGGCGATTTGGATCCTATAAACATGCTTTCTAACGAAATTAGATCGAGGCAGTTGTATGAATAACTTATTAAAGAAACGGCAGATTAATTAACTAATCCTATTCAGACTAATGAACTAAATGGCTTCTCCAACTAATCTGGTTTTAAATTCTATAGGCATGATTTCTATTATAGCCACTTAGATCCTATAGGCATGGTATCTAAGTGTTAACAGCTGACTTTGGACTTATAGGCATGATTTCTAAGGGAAATGAGTTTGGATACATTCTATAATGAAAATCAAGCTTCAATGCATGGTATCTAAGTGTTAAAAGTTGACTTTGGAATGGGATCAATGAAATTCTTGTCGGGATGATGTATCATAGATGATAGAGTAGCCAATGCATCGGCGAACTCATTCTGGATTCTGGGAACATGTTGGAATTCTGTCTTTGTGAACCTCTTTCTCAATTCCTGTACGTGACGCAGATACGGAAGTATCTTAGAGTTCTTGGTTGCCCATTCCTCTCGTACCTGATGTATGAGTAAATCTGAATCTCCAATCACTAGCAGCTCTTGCACGTTCATGTCAATGGCCATTTTGAGCCCTAAGATGCAGGCTTTATATTCGGCCATATTGTTGGTGCAGGGGAACCTGAGTTTGGCAGACACTGGATAATGCTGACCAGTTTCTGATACCAAGACTGCTCCTATGCCCACTCCTTTGAAGTTTGCTGCTCCATCGAAGAACATTCTCCAACTGTCATAGGATTCTGCAATGTCTTTTCCTATGAATGATACCTCTTCATCAGGAAAATACGTATTCAAGGGTTCGTATTCTCCATCCACAGGGTTTTCAGCAAGGTGGTCTGCCAGTGCCTGTCCCTTGACCGCTTTCTGAGTCACGTAAACAATGTCGAACTCACTCAACAGGATTTGCCACTTGGCTAGCTTGCCAGTGGGCATGGGTTCCTGAAAGATGTACTTCAAAGGATCCATCCTTGATATGAGATACGTAGTATAGGCACAGAAGTAATGTCTCAGCTTCTGAGCTACCCAAGTCAAAGCACAGCAGGTGCGTTCCAAAATAGAATACCGAGCCTCGTACGGGGTAAACTTCTTACTGAGATAATAAATGGCTTGTTCCTTTCTCTCTGTTTCATCATGCTGCCCCAGAACGCAGTCGAAAGCTCCATCTAACACTGCAAGGTAGAGTAATAAGGGTCTACCTGGCTCGGGCGGAACTAAAACTGGTGGTGTTGACAGGTACTCCTTGATTTTGTCGAAGGCCTTTTGGCAGTCATCGGTCCATTTGGTAGCGGCTTCCTTCTTTAACATCTTAAAGATTGGCTTACAGATAACTGTAGACTATGCTATGAATCGACTGATGTAGTTCAGCCTTCCTAAGAAACTCATCACATCTTTCTTGTTCTTTGGCGGTGGTAATTCTTGAATGGATTTGACTTTTGATGGATCCAGTTCTATTCCTCGGCGGCTCACAATAAACCGAAGCAACTTCCCAGCAGGAACCGCAAATGCACACTTTGCGGGGTTTAGTTTCAGGTTGTATCTTCGCAATCTATTGAAGAACTTCCTCAAATCTTCTATGTGGTCGGTGGCCTTCTTGGATTTGACGATAACATCATCCACATATACCTCTATCTCCTTGTGTATCATATCATGAAAAATGGTTGTCATGGCCCTCATGTAGGTAGCCCCTGCATTCTTCAGGCCGAATGGAATCATCTTGTAACAATATACTCCCCACGGCGTAATGAAAGCTGTTTTCTCAGCATCTTCCTCATCCATCCAGATCTGATGATAACCAGCGAAGCAATCCACGAATGACTGTAGCTCATGTTTGGTGCAATTGTCAATCAGGATGTGTATATTCGGCAAAGGGAAATCGTCTTTCGGACTGGCCCGGTTGAGATCTCGGTAGTCGACAGAGACTCTGACCTTCCCATCCTTCTTTGGTACTGGAACAATGTTGGCTAACCATGTCGGGTACTCAACCACCCTGAGAACCTTAGCTTTGATCTGCTTGGTGACTTCTTCCTTGATTTTCAGACTCATATCGGGTTTGAACTTTCTGAGCTTTTGCTTTACTGGTGGACACATTGGATTGGTTGGCAGTTTGTGAGTAACAATAGACGTACTCAGACCGGTCATGTCATCATATGACCAGGCGAATATGTCCTCATACTCCTTTAGAAACTCTGTGTATTCTTTCTTTTCTGATGGCGATAGGTGAATGCTGATTCGTGTTTCCTTGACATTTTCTGCATCTCCCAGGTTAACGATTTCGGTTTCGTCCAGGTTGGACTTAGGTCTGTTCTCAAAGTTCTCAACTTCTTTGTCAATCTCATCAGGTTTGTCATCTTCTTCTGAGTCAATATCCGTTTGTTGCGTTGTCTCATTGCATGTCACAGTCATTGGTTCATCAAGATAGGTAATAGTAATGTTGTATTGGTAAAGTAAGGAGAGATAGCAATAAATATTAAATCATAGGAAAAATCAAACATGCTTTTGATAAATTGAATAACTATTTTGAACATCGAAGATCTTATTGCGGGAATTGAAAAATGCAAAAAGAAAATCATTGAGTAAATAAACAGTGAATAATGTTTGTTTTAGCCTTGCTACCCCGAGGCTAGTCGGGCTCTGGTTGTCCTGATGGTCTAATTCTTGAGATGTGCCCCTCTGGATCTTGTGAAGTAAGATGATGATGCCAGAGTGCACGAACTAACCTTTTGGGGAGGGGAATAATAAAAAACAAAATAAAACAAAAGGTAATCAAATCAGTGAGGATTATAAAAAATATTGCAATATTTAAACACATAGTGCGGGAATGTAAAGCGTGTCCTGATTTGAGAACCTCTTTGTGCCCGAGGTAGGCCTAGCGACAAATAAACTTGGAGAACTTTTAATGCTGAATGCCTCATTTTATTGATAAAATAAGACGAATCCCAAATCGACACTAAATAAACAGGAAATAAAAGTCACTAATGGCCATTGGCCTTATTACATTTATAAAGTGAAAAAGATAAACTCCTATCTACTTGGTCCCAGAAGGACCTTCCCCAGATTCGGCATCCTTGGTTCCGTCGAACAGCTTCCCCAACTCGCGAAGTCCCAGAAACAGGTATGCTCTGGCTAGATGTCCACCTTCGGTCCCTTCAGCCTTTTGACAGTCTTCAACCCTTTTGAGATTTTGTCACTACAATGCAAATCTTCCCACCAACTCAGCAATCTTGGGTGGATTTTGGTGACCATGCCGAATCTGGGACTTCGTGCCTCATATTTCTGCAAGGCAAACAAGGTTAGGCCCTTACCCCCACCAGACTCGACTATTTAATATCAACAATTAGCATGAAGCATTTAGTTCTCCAAATAAATGCACAGAACGTGATGATGTCTGTTTGGGTTTAGGGAAACCCGGTGGACTTTTGGACAAGGCTATCTTAAAGGATCATTATGTGGACAACATAACTGACCCGGCTAGGTTTGACCATGATGCATGCACAATTTTAACAGAGTAAGGTTTCAATGGGGTTTTAGACTGCTACCCTTGAGCGGACAACTCAAGGGGGAAGGCTCGGAACTGTCGACTGCACCGTTGATCGACTAGTTTTATCGCAAATATGCCTTTCCGAATTTAAGGGATAATGATATAGGAAGAGCGCAAGCACTCATTATAAGCGTTGCTATAGGATTTGTTTGGCACGAGTGGAGTATGATGTTGAGCATGATTATGCAATAATTAAAAGCATGTTGACATGTATTTGCACATTAAGAAAGCGATAAATACAGCAGTTTCACAGTTTAAAGCAATAAAGGGAAGAAAACAAGGAAAATATGTCAGTTTTGCTTTTAATGAAGAAATCAAATGCTTAAAGGAATTAAACAGATAATTGCACATAGGGAGAGGTACAAATTCACAAGAATAATCTGAAAATGGTAAAAGCTTAAAAATCCCCAGTAGGGTCGCCATGCTGTCGCGCCCCCCTTTTTCGCGCGAAATCGGGTTTATGACAGTTGTTTGGGACAACTCTTTCCTTTTGGGAAAGGGGTTCTGCAATTTTGAAGAGTCGCCACCTAACGATTTTAAGGTGCGTTAGGGCACCTATGGGGTTCAACTACAACTACGTTTGATAACCAGAGATAGGGTAAGGGCTTGAAATTATCCCAAGGGGAAGGTGTTAGGCACCCCTCAGGATCCACTAGTGTGGTTCCCGGCCAGATAGTTTTGTGAATTTGTGCACTTAACAAGTAAACAAACAAGGCTCAAATAATAGGGGATTTTAAATATACAAGTGTTTGAAAACGATTAAATAAAGTAGGGTTTCGAAAAGAGTTATAATCTATTCGAAAAGAGTTATAATCTAAGCATGCTGATGAATGTAAAGGGGTCCTAGGCTTGTTTATAATATGGATCACATTAATGCAATACCCGGTAATCACTCCTCAAAAGAGGGGCTACACGTGGTATTAGCGCACCGGTCATCATATCCATATCTACCCTTCCCACCCCGTAAAGGTATTAAAGCGCGGATTGGTCTCGACCTCTATTGCGTGCTATTACCCGTCCCATTCCTATCAGTCCCGGAGGAATTTTAGGACTACTATTCCTACAAGAGGGAGGATTTTAGGCTGACTCGTAGGTTTAAAGGTAAAAAAGGCTAAGGCGACATACAAAAACATGTAGGACTGCATTTAAAGGGGAAACATGTAAGCAATTAGAAGGCTCATATAAACCTCCGCAAATAATGCACATAAATAGCACGACTCAAACACAGTTAAAGTCTGGATTTTTAAAAGGTCTTAAAGCAGGGAATTTGATCAGAACCGGATTCATTATATAGCTCAGATAAGAAGTCCGAATCAGGCCTGTCTGTTGGTTGTAACAATTGATAATTAACGAAGGCAGTTCCAGTTTTATTCAAGCAATTACCTGAGGCTTGCCTAGTCGTAATAATGATATCCTATGAGCACGATATCTATAGTGATGCTGTAAAGCAGTGATTAATTTTAAACAGGCGATTTGGATCCTATAAACATGCTTTCTAACGGAATTAGATCGAGACAACTGTTTGAGAAACTTATTAAAGAAACGGCAGATTAATTAACTAATCCTATTCAGAATAATGAACTAAATGGCTTCTCCAACTAAACTGGTTTTAAATTCTATAGGCATGATTTCTATTATAGTCACTTAGATCCTATAGGCATGGTATCTAAGTGTTAAAAGCTGACTTTGGACTTATAGGCATGATTTCTAAGGGAAACGAGTTTGGATACATGCTGTAACGAAAATCAAGCTTCAATTGCTTTATACCCTATAGGCGTGATATCTAATTGTAAAGCGGATTTTTAACCCTATAGGCATGTTATCTATTATTAAAGCCACTTATCCTATAGACATGATTTCTAATTGTGAAAGTGAAGCATCCAGAATTTATTGTTGATCGTATAGGCGTGGTTTCTAATTATGAAAGTGAAGCATGCAGAATTTATCGCTGATCCTATAGGCATGGTTTCTAGTTATGAAGCATGCAGCCTTTATTTTAACAAGCACTGATCCTATAGGCATGTTATCTACCCAATTTACCCATGATATATACAACTACCCACCCTTTTCAGTAATCTCCCGATATTGTTTACAAATTATTACAGTCAAAATGATTGAATTATAAAACAAGTGCAGAAATAAGAAATTACAACCAAAAGAAGACTGATCTTGACTTCCTATCTGAGTTATATAATTAATCACTTCAATGTTTCAAAGCCCTTCTCATACCTGAGTGTGTCAAAGTTCCCTAAGGATCTCAGGGGATCCCGGGCAGTGCTCACACCTAGGTTTACATAACCAAATAGAATGAGTGCAGTGTGGAAGGGCCAGCCCTTATGTGTCCAAGATCAGAAGGAACTCAAGGGTCCCAAAGCAAGGCTCACACAAGAGGGGCAGAACCTAGGTTCTAAGAGTATAGTGGAAGTGCAGAACAGAGATTTATTTAAATTGGGTTGGGAATAGTGAGTGGTAAAGTGTGTTTTGAAAACAGTTGTAGTAGTGAAACAGAATCAGAAATCATCCAAAGGGGCAAGGGATTATGGGATTCATTGTATAACCCTAGCAGGGGTCTGATTTGGTCGTGCACAGCAATAGCTGATGCTGGCATGGACACAAACCATCCAAAGGAACACAAACACATATAGGGAATATGGGGTTTGGGATTCATAAGGTAGCAAGTGCATAGCAAATGAATGACAGAGTACACATATAGGTAAGCATTAATTTAAAAGGGAAAGGGAACATACTACAGCATGCTAGTAACATAACTTGACTACAAAAACATAAGCAGAGGTAGACAAGAATGAGGAACTGAAGCAACTTAAAGAAACATGTTGTTGTTGAGACTTAAAAAATTAACTAGGACATACCAGTAGAGAAGCAAAGTGCAGTAAGGAAAAGTAAGCAAGATTCCACGGTCTAGCCTTGGCTTTCAGCCGGCTAGACAAAGCAATAGCACAAGTAGCAGTAAAGAAAGAGAGAGTTTTTGAGTGTAAGTGTGTGCTCTGAACATAAATTGTTCGTGTTTAAAAGAAGAGAGGGTAGGATATTTATAGTTTTGAAAACGAGTAGAAATTAAGGTAATAAGTAAAGGCTTAACACAAACATGGAAACAATCACAATCAAAATCAATTAACACAAGTACTTCCCATTAATCAAGGAAGTACTGCTCAAACGGATACTAACAAGGTTAATGAAGGAAAGAAATAAGTCTGAGACAGATTGATTCTTGCCATATAAAGGGGTAGTAAAAGCATGAAGTAAATAATCAAGTCTAAGTACAGGATATACGCTTAATTTTGGGAAAAGGCTCAAGGTAAAACATCTCAGTAATTAAAGGAAGAGAATCAATCAATTTAAATAGACGAATAAAATTAGGGTTCATAAGAAAACCTTTTGTAATCAGTCGCGACATTGAAGGAGTCAGAATCAATCAAGAAAGGGTCAAGATTTTGCACCTCAACATATAAATAGCAAGGAATGAACAGGCATGCAGAGTCAAACATGTTGACACAAAGAAGCAACACAAACATATAGTAGTAGCAGGAATAAGCTAGGATTCAGTAGTAAAAGAGATCTACTCGAAGCACAGTAGTCAACAAAGTCAAGTAGTTACGCAGAATCAAAAGGGAAGAGAGCATAGTAACAGGTAAAGAGAGTCATAAACCAGTAAAGGTCTCACAGTAACAATAAGTGAGGAAAACCTTTTAAGAAATTAGGGCTTTAATAATAGTCAAGCTTAAGAGATGATAGGAACTCAGAATCAGATAAGTCAAACAAGGAAAAGAACTTAATCGAACAAGTATACACTCAAACAAACAAGGATAGCTTCAGAACTCGGATAAGACCAAAAAACCTAGGGTTTTCAACATGCTGAATCAAATAGAGGGAAAGCATAAACAAGTTATTTGAACATAGTGAAATCATGAAACAACACCAAAAAATCAGAGAAGCGATCTTTAAAAAGAAGTTAAGAGAAACCCTAATCTTTGAAAAATGAAGAGTCACTTTGAAAGAAATCGGAGAATCTTTGAAAAACACTTAAGAAGTTCATAGTAAGCACAAATCTAAGATAGATCTGAAAGAAAATAGAAAGGTCTTAGAGCTAGGGTTTCAGAAAAGCCAGAAAAAGTGAGAGACTTTGAAAGTTACCGATCTAGCCAGAAAAGTCAAAGATCTGACTTGAACGGCCACGGATGGTCGGAGAAAGACCAGGGATGGCCGGAGAAAGGCCATGAATGGATGTTGAGCAAGGGCTGGACCAGTTCTCTTTGAGATCTGGTCATGAAATCGCACAAACGGGCCACCATGAGATGCAGGAGGCCGGTATACACCTCAAACTGCCATAGGAGACCATGGATTATGTGGGGATTGAGGTGGATTAGGGTGGAATTAGGTGCCGCCGGCTAGGGTTCATATGAGGTTGCAGAGAGAATTGAGAGGGAAAGGGATTCAGAGGCGGCGGGTGGTGAGAAATGATTTAGGTTTGCGGGTCGTTCAGGGTTAAAAATGGAAAGGGTGAATGCTGGCTGTTGATCTGAATGATCAACTGCCCTGATTAAAGAGGGTAGGTAGGGATCCGGGTTTGGGTCGGTTTATTTGAGATTGGGTCGGGGTTTAATTAGAATTGGGCTGGGGTAATTAGGGCCTGATTTGGGTTATAATTGAAACCCAATTTGGGCTAAAATTTAAATAGCCACTTTTCCTTTTTAATTTATAAAAATAGTAGATAAATTTCTAAAAACAAATTGAAAGCACTAAAATGATTTATAATATATAATTAACAATTTAAAAATATAGGACTTGATTTTATGAATATAAACGCAATTAAATCTTAAAAGAGGCTAATATTGCAATTATATGCAATTTAGCTTAAAAAATACTAAATAAATTTGTAAAAATATGCAAAAAAATTACCTTAGCTATATTTTAGCATAAATATGAAGATCCAATAAATGAATCATCAAAAATAATAATTTTGGACAAAATTATTGAGATTTTATGGATAAAAAAGGGAAATAAATTGATTTAAAAATCTTTAAAAATTATGGAAAAATAATAAAACATTTGGACATACTTATATATGCATATATATGCTATTTTGAAAGTATTTTGCATATTAAAAATAAATAGGGAAAAATTGGGTATCAACAAGCCCCAGGGTATTTTCTATAAATAGAACCTCATGAATCCTTTTACCCTTTTCGCTCATTTGACTTTCAATCTACAATTTGCATTGTCCACTCTACGCCCTCATCTGCACGAACACAATTACAATTCATTTTTCACCATTCATCTTACATCTGGTAATTTCACTCATTCATTAGCCTTTAATTTTGTACTTGTCTTCTTTTAATGGATAGTTTTTTACTTCTTCTTCTTCTTTTTTTCTTAATGACCTAGGGTTTATTAGTTACTAATTAAATTAGGCTTAAAATAGTTAGGATTTAGTGATGAACACCTAGTGGGGTTAACAATGTAGAAGATATTGCTAAATGCATAAAAATTTGAAACCCTAGGTAGACTCAGGCCGGTTTTGACTACCGCGGCCGCGGAGGTTTTTCCGCGGTCAGCGGTGGTTAAGTTCAGAGAAGCAAATATCATGGGTCCGCGGCCGCGATTGATTTTCCGCGGACAGCGATGCAACCTCCGCGGACGCGCTCCTTTTTTCGCCGCTCAGCGGTGGTTAAGTTCAGAGGGTGGGTAGTCTGATCCCCACACCTCCGTGGCCGTGATGCATTTTCTGCGGTCAGCGGTGAGCTTTCCGCGGCCGCGATGCATTTTTTGCGGTCAACTGTCTGTAATTTTTTCTGTGCATTGTTCTGCTTCTTCTCTTCACTGCTTCTTCTAGCACCAGTACTAACACTCTTCCACTCAATATGTTTGCAGACAATGGTTAAATCTAGAGGTGGCGGTGAGAAACAAAAGGGGGAAGCAGAGTCCTCCCGGGGTAAGGGACGAGGACAAATCAAGTTGACCCCAGCAATTCGGAAATCAATCAGACAAATGAGGAAAAACATTCGAGCTGCAGATAGAGCTATTTCCCACTCAGAAGGGAGTGAGTATGCTCCCTCCCGGGAGGACTCAGAGGGTGGCTCGGTACCCACAAATGTACCAGATTTCCCGGGGAGACTAAGACTGAGAGATGAACCTACACCCCCAGCCTCTCCTACTTCTCCTGCTTCTTCTGAGTCGTCTGATGGCTCAGCAGAGAGTAGTGATTCCTCAGCTTCAACCTCACCTACAGCTTCGTCACCTGGACAGGACCCCATAGATGTAAATGTTGAGGTACCGGATGACGAGAGAGGGGGTGATACCAAACGGGAGGCTTAGAGAGAACAAGAAACCCGGAGGTTTGGCAATGGAGGTTTGTTAGTGAGCTGGACTATCACAAATTCAGGGAGTGGTGGCCTCAAAAGTCACTCATACATGAGCGCCAGTTCATAGAGCGGGATCTTCTGCCTCACAACCCCAATGTGAAGCAGCACTTCACTGAAAGAGTGGGATGTGACTACTTCACCAGCAAGTTGCCGGAAGCGAACGAGCACTTAGTTAAGGAATTCTATGCCAATGCCTCCCATATCAAAAGGGGCACAAAAGTGACTAAGGTGCGGAACCTGAAGGTCAAGTTTGATGGGAAGACAATCAATGATTACCTGGGATTCAATGATGAAAATGAGGCACTGTACTTAGAAAAGGTGGTGATGGATGAGGCAGCTCGACCGTGATTGGCATCACTTCTGGTTCTCCCGGATACTACTCCAGCATGGTTGACAGCAGGGGTTCCTATCTTGAAGAACACCCTGAACTTTGAGGCAAAGGGCAGGGAGACCTTTGTGTGCAGCAAACTAGACCCCACTACTCACGAAAATACTATACCGGTTTCCCAGGCGATTGTAGTGGCGGCTATCATGGCGGGTTTCCCGATCAATGTCGGGAATATCATGTCTAGGGTGATCACCAGGGGGTTCAACGAGGGTGACAGATCTTACCCCTTTCCAAATTTCGTCACCATGTACTTGGAGGATCAGGAGGTAGAGAAAAGAGATTTCGATATCAAGGTAAAGCCCAAGAAGCCCTTCTCATGGTACAGCCTTCAGGGTCCAGACAACCCCAAATCCAAGGGATCCAAGGGCAAAGGTACTACTTCTACTGGCCAATATGAAGAGCCAGTAGTGGTAGTCACTACTTCACAGCCTCCCACTGCCATACCGGATCCTGCCTCCGGACCATCTACTTCCATGCCATCCTCAGTGCCCTCCTCCTCAACTACCCATTGACTGCTCACAGGTTGAACCAAACACCCTCCAACATCAACAACTGGATGCAGGCAGCAACTTTTAAGCTGTCTATGCTATCCAGTTCAGTGGCAGCCCAGTCAGTCCCCGCACAGCCTCAGGTGCCAGCTTCAATGGAGGAGTCCCTCAACGAGCTTCTGGAAAACCAGAAGAAGCTCCTGGACAACCAAAAGCTTATCATGGAAGCTCTTGCAGTTCAAGGAAAATCAATTCAGAAGCTGAGCGAGCAAACAAAGAAGCTAAAAAAGACTCGGGCCTCAAAAGAGTCGGTGAAGCAACTGAGGGGAGAGGTGGAGAAGATGAAGTCAGCTGGCGACTTACCATTGGAACTTTCATTGGCGGATCCAGTACCAGCAGCTCAGGCAGAGCAGGTTCAGGAGCAGGAGACTCAGGGTGTGCCCAAAAGGAGGAGAATGATGCCCCAGGTTGATGATGTGGAGATTCAGTTAGAGGAACGAGATGGAGGTATCCCAGGCACCCAGCCGCAGGACCCCATGCAGCCACAGGACCACATGCAGCCACAGGACCCGTGCCAAGTGATCCAGGCACCTAGCCGCAGGACCCCATGCAGACAGAGAACCCATAGGGAGTATTCTTTACTCTCTAACCCTCTATTTTTTTATCTTATTTTTGGTTTTTTAGCATTGAGGACAATGCTAGTTCTCATTTGAGGGGGTGGTCCTATTTTGATCTGATGATTTGATAGTTGGGTTGTAATGATGACACAATTTTTTTCATTTATGCTTATTTTGCACTTTTGGTATGTATATAACTTTACCATTTGTTTCATTTTTCATTATTTTTCAATCTAGGTCTGTATATAAAGTTACTCTCTCATGTATATATTCATTCCCTCTTATGTATATTCGTGTAAATCCCCTATTGTACATATTTAGTTTACTTTCCGCATTTTACTTCATAACTTCTTTTGCAACTTTCCTTAATAGCATAGCTTCTTATTTCATTTAGTAGCTTCTTTTTTGGTTCATAGCTTCTTATTTTACAAGTTTTTGTTATCAATAAGCCTTTGGTTTTCTTAATGCCACGGTTCTTTCGAAAGGTGGAGTTTGTGTGAACCGGGTGGCTCTTCCCAATGATGGATGGCATGACAACCTTCTTAAGGATTTGAGTCTGTTTTCTTTTTGTTTTTGTGTAAATAGTAGCTAGTGAGTAATAGTGCCTCAGGCAAAGCTTCACTTGGGCCTAACACATTTACCTTTGACCTTACGGTTAGAAACAAATTGGTGTGTATAGGATGGTGATAGTTGTGACCTTGAGACTCTTGTGTTGACTAAACAATCATCAAGTAGTTTTTCGGAACCATTTGCGTTGCTCAAATCTTAGCTAAGGTTGTTGTGGGCCCCTGACTCTGTCTCTTTAGCAATCCTATAGCTTGAGTGGTGAGGTATTGATTTGTAAGTCCAAGTCCCGTGCCAATGAGTCTAGAACTTGCCCTGAATATTTGTTGAGGCGAAATCCTAAGTGTAGCTCGACTTGAGAAGTGATTATAGGCTCTCCTTGATCCTAATTGAGACTTGAAAACATCCATAGCCCACCAATGATGATACCCCTAGTCAACCCCGTTGAGCCATAGCCCTTATTCTTTCAAGAACCATGATACAAGCCTTTATCCATTCTAAAATGATCCTCTCTTGGCACCCGATCTTTCCTTAGAACAAGGCAAAAACATAAGTTTGGGGGGAGAGACGAGGAATGCAAAAGTGATAAAAGGTACAAAAAGGAAGAAAAGAGAAGTAAAAAAGAAAGAAAAAAAAAGAGAGAAAAAGCCAAAAAGTCAAAAAGAAAGCAAACAATGAAGAAGAAATGAAGGGAGTCAATAAAAGCAAAAATGAAAGGCTTGGAAAGACTAGAAAGGAGAAAAAGGATTGACATGAATAAGAAAGAGTGACAGTTTGTCTCTCTAACCCCTAAGGAAGAAGTAAATGACTCAAAGAGTCAAGAAAATGTGAGCCAAAGTGAAGCAAATGAAGTGCTTAAGGAAAGATGAAACCTTCATAGACAAATATATCCTACCTTGAACCAAAAGCCTTCATTACATTCCTGCAAAAGCCCTATATGATCATGGGTTGAGTGAGCTTACATTAATGGTGACTCGCATAAGGGGCAAGCTTATGGTACTTAGAGCCGCACTTGTGACCTTCCTTTGAGAGAGATGAGTGTGTTTTCCACAATCCTCGTTCTAAGAGCTACATTTTAAAAGTGAGGTTTGCTTATGGAGAGTTGAGGGGTATGAGTTTAGGTTCCACAACGACCAATGTGATATAAAGAGTTTCTTTGATGAGTTGAGTCAACTCTTGATGCTTTTGTGTCGCACTAAAGCCATGGTGCTAAAAAGGTTGTGTATTGTTAATGATTCATTTGAGTTGAGGGTAATTGTTAGTCCCAATTGATGCTAGATGAGGTCACTTTAGGACAGCTGAATTTTCCTTTCTTTTATCTTGAGAAGGTGAGAATTACTTTGTTTGCTTGAGGACAAGCAAAAGCTTAAGTTTGGGGGAGTTGATAACTAGGGATTCTAGTCTATTATATGCTCCTTTTTGCTTAAGTTTTGGATAAAAAGTATCTACAAGTATTCCCGAAAGCTAGCTTATTGTGCTTGTTTGCAGTGTTTGATCAAAAAGAGACAAGGAAGTCATAACCAGCTCAAAAAGGAGTGAAACCTGCACAAGTTCAAAAGCTGGGTCAAAAGAGCGCTGACAGCAAATAAACAACCGCGGACGCGGAGGGTCCACCGCTGAGGCGGTCTTGATCTCGCGGTCTGCGGTGGCAAGGTTCAGAGAGTTGTAAGTTTGGGCTTAACGGTGATTTTGCGCGGCCGCGGTCGATTTACCGCCCTCGGCGGAAGCCAGATTCAGAGAACCAAAAGTGGAGCTAAAAATTGAAGACCGCGGTCAGCGGTTGGTTTTGCGCGGTTGCGGTAGTCTTAGCGCTGCAGGGGTCCATTTTCTGCTGTCAGCGGAGCCTCCGTAGGGGCATTTTTGTCCGAAAAATTTAGCTGTGTATAAATACTTCTTTTTCAGATTTTTAGGTCATCTGTTGTTCGGAGAGCACGTGAACCGCCCTTTTTTACCTTTTTGACTAATTTTATAACATCTTTAGCAATAAATCTTAGATTTTAATCTTGTAATTAATTTTTATGGCTTATAATTCATCTCAATCTTTGATTTCCTCTTTGATTATGAGTAGCTACCCATTAGCTAGAGTTGTGGCTCAACCCTAGTGTGGATATCTAATGGGTCTTCTATTTTAGGGCTTAAATGTTTATGGGTGAATGATATTTGGTCTGATTTATGCTTCAAATGTTGAATTGGTGGTTGCAAACACTAATTTGTGCATTTTTGACTTCGGCTCTTCTTGAGAAAGAGAGTCCAAGTTTAGGAAATTCAGGCCAACAAGGAATTGGGGTGCATTCAATCTCATTCAAGAGATTGATAGCCCAAATTAAAGGGTTAAACTTAGAGGTAGTCATACCCAAATTGAGCCAATTTTGCTTGCACTGTTTGAACACCCAATTAGGCTTGAGAAAGCCAATTAGGGCAAAGTCACTCAAACTACCGAGAGGTATAGAGTGAGTAGTTATGTGCAATGGCTATATCATGATCTCAATTGTAATAATTTTTCCCTATGTTTTAAATCCTGTTAGATACTCACCTAGGAGTGTTAGTATACTGTATTTGTAAATAATTCTTGAAATATAAATGAACATAAACAGAATTGAACAACGAAATAACAGAAAACCAATTCGAGCCCACTGAATTCACAGTGTTTCCTTAAGGAATTTAATCCCCTCCTAGTACCCAAGGTTATGGATTATTTCCTCCCAAGATAGAACGAATTACACACTGGTGTAGTGGTACTTCAAATCCCAGTGTTTCAGCGAACACAAAGTTCAGTAGCAAATCACACTTACTGTTGCTTTGTTTGATGCTAAAAGTATGCAGAAGAAGGAGGAGAAACTCAGAAAATCGTAGTGAAATTCTGAGTAGAATAGTGTTATATTTATAGCCAAAGTTGGGTTGAAATCTGAAGAGGTGCAACTCTTCAGAATGGCTGTTGATGCAAAACGGCCACAACATAAATGCCATTACATAAATGGCCATTTACTCAACAATAAAGAGGGAAAATTGAAGAGGGTAGTTACTTTTCTGTTACCAAAATAGAAAAACGGATTGGATTTTAATATTAATATTTAATATTAATATTCTGTTATTAAAACAAGTATTTAATAATATTTCTGTTAATATTTTACTATTAACAAATAAATTTGGTCCAAAAAGTTAATCAATCAATCGATCATTTGACCAAATCCAAATCCGAATCCGAATCCGAATCTGAATCTGAATCCGAAGGCGTAGCCGTAGCCGTAGCCGAAGCCGAAGCCGAAGCCGAGCCGAGCGAGCGACGACAACGACGGCGTGAGGCTTGCCTTCTTCTTAACTCGTTAAGAGCTAGAAGAAGAGCAATTGCTTATATACCCATAAAAAACCTCTTCCTCTTCCAATATGGGATAATGTCCATTTGCCGGGGGGGAAACTTAAAATTTCACTCAAAATTTCATTTTCCTCCATTTCCGATTCACCCTCTTTTAAGTATATAATATATTAATTAAATACATAAAAAAACCCAACAATCCCCCACATGAATGGGGAATGGCTATATCACGGAAGTATGCATGAAAAACTGTGTGATTCGCAAGCAAGGATTAATTGCATCTGGATAAGGAGGTTTCCCTTTGAACTTTCCGTAGTGAACTTATGTCGGATATACTCGATCAATCGGTAGATTTGATATCTTTGAACCGTCGAACTTTGGTGTATACCTAGACAACCACAAGTCAGACAACCAACCCTTAACCGTCTTTGGTTCTCATTGTTGTGTTCGTTTCAGCCATGAACACCGCCTGGTTTCATAAGTGCGTAGAGAACTGGCCTTACAAAGTTCTCCTTGAATCGGCTAACACTTCACACGTACATAGGTGATTCCTAAACGTGTCATCTCATAGATACACTATTTGATATACCCCGTATCAAATTTAGAAATCATTAAAAAGCCTTAATGCTTTATCCTTGGTACTGAATATTGTCTCATCGCGAGAATGGACCAAAAGTTTAGTTGATAATGTTTCATTAATGACTTTGTTTGATCTCCTTGAAACTAGATCTTGGGATCTCCAGTCTTCTAGGTAGAGTTACCGCCACTACGACTTGTTCTCGGCCACAGTCCCATTCCCCTTGATGACTTCTCAACTACTTCTCTAGTTAGGCCTTCTGTAAGTGGATCCGACACATTATCACTTGACTTTACATAGTCAATCGTGATAATTCCTCTAGAGAGTAATTGTCTAACGGTTTTATGTCTTTGTCGTATATGGCGAGATTTACCGTTATACATAACGCTCCCAGCCCTTCCAATTGCCGCTTGACTATCGCAATGTATGCATAGTGGTGCCAACGGTTTGGGCCAAAATGGAATATCTTCCAAGAAATTCTGGAGCCATTCAGCTTCTTCACCGGCTTTATCTAAGGCTATGAACTCAGCCTCCATTGTAGAGCGGGCAATACAAGTTTGTTTGGACGACTTCCAAGATACCGCTCTTCCACCAATAGTGAATACATATCCACTTGTGGACTTGGAATCAGTTGATCCGGTGATCCAATTTGCATCACAGTATCCCTCAATGACCGCAGGATATTTACTGTAGTGCAAAGCAAAGTCCTGGGTATGTACTAAATACCCCAAAACTTGTTTCATGGCCATCCAATGAGATTGACCTGGATTGCTCGTATATCGACTCAATTTACTTATAGCACAAGCTATATCTGGTCGTGTACAATTCATGATGTACATTTAGCAACCCAACACATGAGCATAGTCCAATTGTGATATGCTTTGGCCTTTGTTCTTTGCTAATGCAAGATTCACGTCAATTGGAGTCTTTGCAACCTTAAAGCCCAAGTGCTTGAATTTTTCAAGTACTGTCTTAATATAATGAGATTGTGACAATTCTAGACCTTGAGAAGTCTTATGGATCTTAATTCCCAGAATTAAATCAGCAACTCCCAAGTCTTTCATATCAAACTTGCTAGTTAGCATACGCTTAGTAGCATTTATGTTGGCAATGTCATTACTCATTATGAGCATATCATCCACATATAAGCAAACAATGACTATGTGATTTGGAACATTTTTAATGTACACACATTTATCACATTCATTTATCTTAAATCCATTTGACAACATTGTTTTGTCAAATTTCGCATGCCATTGTTTGGGTGCTTGTTTTAATCCGTAAAGGGACTTAACAAGTCTACAGACCTTCTTTTCTTTACCTGGAACCACAAACCCTTCAAGTTGTTCCATGTAGATTTCTTCCTCCAACTCTCCATTTAAGAAGGTCGTCTTAACATCCATTTGATGAATTTCAAGACCATAAACTGCAGCTAACGCTACCAACGTTCGTATGGACTAATTCTTGTAACTGGAGAGTATGTATCAAAATAGTAAAGACCTTCTCGTTGTCTATACCCTTTGACCATAAGTCTTGCCTTATATTTGTCAATAGTTCCATCTTCTTTCATTTTCCTCTTAAAGATCCATTTAGAACCCAACGGTTTATTTCCAGGAGGAAGATCAACCAATTCCCATGTATGGTTGTTCAATATGGATTCTATTTCACTATTGACTGCCTCTTTCCATAATAATGATTCCGAAGAAGACATAGCTTCTTTAAATGTTTGAGGCTCATTTTCCAATAAGAAATTCACAAAATCTGGTCCAAATGAAGTAGACGTTCTTTGACGTTTACTACGTCTTGGATCCTCCGGGTTAAGTGTACTTTCTTTTGTTTCTTCCCGAGGTCGTTTAGATTCTTCACCAAACGACTCACATTCCTTTTTATACGGATATATATTTTTAAAGAACTCGGCACTATCTGATTCTATAACCGTATTATTATGAATGTCGGGATTTTCTGATTTATGAACCAGAAATCGATATGCTTTACTATTAGTCGCATATCCTACGAAAACACAATCAACGGTTTTCGGTCCTATTTTTACCCTTTTGGGTTTAGGAACTTGCACTTTTGCCAAACACCCCCACACTTTAAAATAATTCAAGTTGGGCTTCCTTCCTTTCCATTTTTCATATGGAATGGATTGTGTTTTGCTATGGGGTACTCGATTTAGTATTCGGCTAGCCGTAAGAACGGTTTCCCCCCACAAGTTCTGTGGCAAACCAGAACTTATCAATAATGCATTCATCATCTCCTTTAATGAACGATTCTTTCTTTCTGCAATCCCATTGGATTGGGGCGTGTAAGGGGCCGTTGTTTGATGAATAATTCCATACATATTTGTTCAAAAGGAGATTCATATTCACCACCCCTATCACTTCTTATCATTTTGATTTTCTTGTTAAGTTGCGTTTCAACTTCATTTTTGTATTGCTTGAATGCGTCTATTGCTTCATCTTTACTATTAAGTAAGTAAACATAGCAATATCTAGTTCTATCGTCAATAAAAGTTATGAAATACTTCTTTCCATCGCGAGATGGTATTGACTTCATATCACAAATATCTGTGTGAATTAAGTCTAAAGAATTTGAATTCCTTTCAACTGACTTATAAGGATTTTTAACATACTTAGATTCCACACATACTTGACATTTTGATTTTTCACATTCAAACTTAGGCAATACTTCCAAATTAATCATTTTCCGCAAGGTTTTATAATTGACATGACCCAAACGTATATGCCATAATTCATTTGACTCAAGTAAGTAAGACGAAGCTGATATTTTATTATTATTTTCAATAACCATTACATTCAGCTTGAAAAGACCCTCAGTGAGGTAACCTTTTCCTACAAACATTTCATTCTTACTTATTACAACCTTATCGGATACAAAAACATATTTAAAACCATTCTTAACAAGAAGTCCAGTAGAGACTAAATTCTTCCTAATCTCGGGAACATGAAGGACGTTGTTCGAAGTCACCACTTTGCCGGAAGTCATTTTGAGAAATATCTTCCCAGATCCTTCAATCTTGGCCTTTGAAGCATTTTCCATAGAAATCGTCTTATCGGGTCCAACAGGAGCCTAAGTAGCAAAAGCTTCTCTAACAACACAAACATGGCGAGTGGCTCCAGAATCAATCCACCACTCTTTAGGATTGCCCACCAAGTTGCATTCGGAAAGCATGGCACATAAGTATCAACATCATCATGCTTTTCAACCATGTTTGCTTGACCCTTCTTCTTGTCTTTCTTCGGAGCACGACACTCCGTAGATTTGTGTCCGGTTTTTCCACAGTTGTAGCAGTTTCCACTGAACCGCTTCTTGCTTGGGTTGTATTTCGGTCCAGAAGCCTTCTTCCTCTTTTTGTTCTCTTCAACAATATTTGCTCCCATTATTGTTGAGTTTCCACGGCCTCTCTTTTCAGCAGCTTTGTTGTCCTCTTCGATTCTCAACCGAACAATGAGATCTTCAAGGGACATCTCCTTGAGTTTGTGTTTCAAGTAGTTTTTAAAGTCCTTCCACAAAGGAGGCAACTTCTCAATCATCGCTGCTACTTGAAATGCTTCATTGATTGAAATTTCTGTTAGTAAAAATACTAAGATTACTACTTTCAACATCAATATTAATTTGATATATACCTTCAGCAGGGAGATCGTGAATAATCACTTGCAATTCCTGGACTTGGGTAATAACAGACTTGCTATCTATCATTTTGTAGTCCAAAAACTTTGCAGCAACAAACTTTTTCAACCCGGCATCTTCGGTTTTGTATTTCTTTTCAAATGCAGTCCACAGTTCCTTTGACGTTTCCACGCCACTGTAGACGTTACACAAAGCATCCTCCAGCCCGCTTAGAATATAATTCTTGCACAAAAAATATGAATGCTTTCACGCCTCAATCACGAGAAAGCGTTCAGTTTCTGGAGTTTCATCGGACAGCACAGGAACATCTTCCTTGATGAACTTCTGGAGACTTAGAGTAGTCAAATAGAAGAACATCTTTTGCTGCCAGCGCTTGAAATCAATCCCGGAAAATTTTCCGGATTTCTCCGCCGGTGCCAATGCTGCCGGTGTTGTTCGGCTCGTTGAGGTATTGGCAGTCACCGTTGGAACAGCTTGGTTCACATTATCATTAGTCATTTCTGTAAAAGAATGACACAAACGTTAAAATTACGTAGATTTTAATCTCCAATAGAGTACAAAACCACAAAGGTTTTACTCTCCAAAAACAGTAAGTACAAATACAGAATATATACATTAAATTCCTTAAGCTTGTTAGTATACTGCATTTGTAAATAATTCTGGAAATATAAATGAACATAAACAGAAATGAACATAAACAGAATTGAACAACGAAATAATAGAAAACCAATTCGAGCCCACTGAATTCACAGTGTTTCCTTAAGGAATTTAATCCCCTCCTAGTACCCAAGGTTATGGATTATTTCCTCCCAGGATAGAACGAATTACACACTGGTGTAGTGATACTTCAAACCCCAGTATTTCAGCGAACACAAAGTTCGGTAGCAAATCACACTTATTGTTGCTTTGTTTGATGCTAAAAGTATGCAGAAGAAGGAGGAGAAACTCAGAAAATCATAGTGAAATTCTTAGCAGAATAGTATTGTATTTATAGCCAAAGTTGGGCTGAAATCTGAATAGGTGCAACTCTTTAGAATGGCTGTTTATGCAAAACGGCCACAGCATAAATGCCATTACATAAATGGCCATTTACTCAACAATAAACAGGGAAAATAAAGAGGAAAAATTGAAGAGGGTAGTTACTTTTCTGTTACCAAAACAGAAAAACGGATTGGATTTTAATATTAATATTCTTTTATTAAAACAAATATTCTTTTAATATTTTACTATTAACAAATAAATTTGGTCCAAAAAGTTTCGATCATCCGAATCCGAAGCCGAAGCCGAGCCGAGCGAGCGACGACGACGACGACGCGAGGCTTGCCTTCTTCTCAACTCTTTAAGAGCTAGAAGAAGAGCAATTGCTTATATACCCTTAAAAACCCTCTTCCTCTTCCAATATGGGATAATGTCCATTTGCCAAGGGGGGGGAAACTTAAAATTTCACTCAAAATTTCATTTTCCTCCATTTTCCATTCACCCTCTTTTAAGTATATAATATATTAATTAAATACATAAAAAACCCAACAAGGAGTAAGTCACATCCCTAGTGCCTTTCTACCAACTAAGAAAACCCTATACAAAAATATTATACTTAGCTTATTTTCTTGCATCATTAGTATTAAAATAGAATAGTGAACAACCAAAGAATGATTGGAAGTGCAATCAAGAACATAGCACATTGCTAGATTAGATAGGAACCCAATTCCAAACCTTTCTCAGCTCTCTGTGGATTCGATCCCGACCTTTCGGGTAAAAGCTACATCGACCGCTCTTGCAACTCTATAGTGGTGTAGGGTTGGCTCCGATCAGATACCATTGCTGAACTTGTACTCCAAGTATTCTCCCTTCTTATCCAAGTGATGAAATTGAAATGTGAACACGACATCGAAAAAAAATTTGTAGTACTAGTAACAGTTTAATGTCGTTTCCAGAATGTCCAAACACAGTACAACAACAACAACAACAATATACCTAGTGAAATCTCACAAGAGGGACCTGGGAAGGATAGTGTGTACGCAGATGTTACCCTTATCTTGTGCAGGTACAGAGGCTATTTTCGATAGACCTTCGGCTCAAGAAATGCGTCCAAACACAGTGTAGATCAAAATTCATGCATGCAGATATGGTCGGTGAACTATTGTCAAACGCATATCTCAAAACGGTTTTTAAATATTCACGTGAAACTGGAATTGGGATGTGTATTCGATACATAAAAGTTAAGGGACGACGTACAAGGTCGATATGGGCAGTCAGTGCCTCAGAACATTGCAGAAGAAAAAGAGGGGGGCTAATATCATGGCAGATAAACAAATAGTCGGTAAACATAAAAGTATGCACTGACTATACATAATTATATGTATATTATACATATATTATACATCTGCTGGCTATTTTTAGTTTAAGTGATTGGGTGGGCGGCTATTTAGGTTAATTCTTCAACAAAAAACGAAGATGAATTGTTCGCTTTAATTTGAAATTGGTTCGTGTATCGGTCAGAAATCTGACCAATCGACCGTCGTGGTATTGACCCCGTCTCAACTACGCTCCCCAAAGCAATGACCAGCGAACCTGACCTCGCCCAATCCGCATCAAATACGAAGCAAGCGTTGAGGTCGCCCCCTCTACCTGGTCGACCAAAAGAAGGCCCAATGGGCGTGAGGCCCTAACTATAAATAGGGAAGAAAAGAGTTATTTTAGGGGGGCTGCTCCAGATATTTTGGGACATTCTCTCACTCTCTCTCTCCCTCTCAAGAAAGGAAAAGAATATCCCTTCTCAAAAAAAGAAAAAGCCCCGGAAGAGGAGAGATAAACGGATTCCCTGAACCTCTCCCAAAAAAAAGGCAGGATCGATCTGGAGGATAGAAAATGGATTACTAGTCCCTGAACCTCTCCAAGGAGAGGCAGGGGCAATTTTCATGATCAATAAAGTCTCTTGAATGTCATCTCTATTACGTCTGCTATCCTGTTGCATCAGTTCTTAATTCGGTATTAATTATGGTTGGCTATGATTTACCCCTTTTTATACATTTGATTGATTTCCTTAAATATTGTTCGGCGCAACATTTTAAGTCAAACAGTTCGTGTATTTTCCACATATAATTGTGAAGCATTGTTTAGAAAGAAAACAAACGACAATGTACGTTAAAAGAAGACAAATAGGACGACTCTAACTATATTTCTTTCTTCTTTTTTTCTTTTCTTTTCGTTTCTTCTTTGGTGGAGTTAGAATTTCTGAGAATAATATATGTACCAGAATTTAAGAGAGGCAATTCAAATACTCACCTTCGGTGTGGAAATGTTATTTCCAGTAGACATCAGACTAACATCATAGACTAGGCCTCAGAAGATTTCTTATTGTTTGACTGGTGATTGGAGGTAACAGGCATTCGGAATAGTTAAGATGTGCGCAATCTGAACTAGACATCACCAACTAAAAGGGAAAAAAATTCTTCTTGTTAGGCGTAATTGATTTTCAGGCCTAGTTTGGGCCAAATCTTATCAATATATGCGTACCAAGAGGAGCTTTTTTTTTTTTTTTATAACTTCATAAGAATAGTACTAGTATTTGTTTTTATGTTACAATATATTTACAATAAAATATACAATGTTTTCATCAATTACTATTGGCGAAATACATAATCAGCCCCTCCAAGTTGTCCACAACGGTCATTTGAACACCTTAACTGATCCCTTTGTCATTTTAACATTTCAAGTGGCTATTAAATGTATCTCGTGAACATAATAGATTTTTTGATAAATAAAAACTAAATACATTAAAAAAATCTTTTTATTAACCAACCAACCCCCCCTCTTCATCTTCTNCTTCATCTTCTTCCTTCTCACTCCCCCTCTCGCCCCCCACCCCCTTCCTCCCAAATAACCCCTCACACTGATTTTCTAGCACCTTCCAAGAAATTGAATGACAAAAACCCACATAAAATTGAATGAAATTGAGTGGTGGTCAGTGATTTCCGCAATTTCCACCCATGAAATTGAGTGAAAATTGGATTCACCAGATTTCACCAGATTTGATTTTGAACACTCTATTCTTTTTCATATATAGAGAGAGAAAGTAAAAGATATCGTAATTCGTCTATGAAGAAGACATTTTACTAACATTCCAACACCCCTTTTGTATAATATGAACAAACAACACTATTTTCTCACTTCTTCTCCCTAGAAAATTCTGTTTTTCACTTCTTCCGAAGTATATTTTAGTCATGGCAAGGAACGGAGTATTTTCGCGGCGGTGGAGGGTGGAGAAGATGGAGGAGTTTGATAATTTGTGCCCGTCTTTTAATTCTTATGAAGTTCATGTTCTTGCTGTCGATGATAGTCTCGTCGATCGGAAAGTTATTGAACGACTACTGAAAATCACATCTTGCAAAGGTTGAATGAAAATCCAAACCCCCAATTCAGTTGTTGTGTTTTTATCCAAACCCCCAAAAAAAGATAAGCCTAATTTTAAAGATCTTCACGCGCTTAGATGTAAGTGTAACACACAAAATTTGCCATGTCAGCGTAAGGGGTTTAAGAGAATATACTTCTACCAAGCAGAGATGTCTATCTGGTCACATAACAAGTTAAGGTGTTCAAATGACCGTTGTGGATAACTTGGAGGGGCTGTTTATGTACTTCGCCATTACTATTTATCAAGTCATTCTATATTATAGGTTACCAAAAATTTATTTGACAAGATTTGGAAGAAGAGATTTTGACTTATAGACACTTAAAGTGCCACTATCAAGTCACTCAAAATATATATTTACAGGTAATTATTTATAAAAATTGAAATTTGTAATCTAAAAAATAAGACAAGTGATATAACATGTAAAAATAACTACTCCCTCCGCCACAATATAATTTATGTGAAAGCGTTCGAAATTTTAGAGACAAATGAGTTATTTTTTATCGCAATTTTTTCATATGTTTTTTAAATATTTTGAATTACTAATTATTGTGACTTATAGTATTTTTATATATATAATTTTCAAATATTTAAATTTTATTTTGAAAAACTTAAAATTTATATGATCAAATACATGGTCAAACTCAAAAAAAAAAAAAAAAGATATTATCACATAAATTGAGACAGAAGAAATAATTAACTATGTAATATTCTTTATTAACTCAAAATCAAAAGTAAGGAATCGTAGGATTGGGACCACGGTCTTTAAGGGTATCGATTTTTAGAGTACCTAAATGATAGCGTGGTTCATTAAAAGTCAAACACGTAAGAATTAAACCTTACTTTATAGGCAGCGGCACCTCCCTAATTATGTACCCTCGTTGAATATAACTCAACTACCAACTAATTCTTAATATCCTCCATTGTCCGGCCATTAATTTATTTCCAATATTCTCTCTATAAATACCCAAAGTTCTCACTAGCTTATGTACCAACACTCGAGCAAAAACATTTGTAGTATTATACCCTTCACTACTTCGAATCCTCACACTACACTCTATTTTTTTATCTTCCCCAATTTTTCAAGAATGGAAATGAATGGCAAGATTGCATGCTTTGTGCTACTTTGCATGGTGGTGGTTGCACCCCATGCCGAGGCACTGAGCTGCGGCCAGGTTCAGTCTGGCTTGGCTCCTTGCCTCCCTTATCTGTAGGGGCGCGGCCCTCTGCGGAGCTGCTGCGGCGGAGTTAAAGGTCTATTCGGTGCTTGCTCAAACCCCAGCTGACCGTAAGACTGCATGCACTTGCCTGAAATCGGCTGCTAATGCTATTAAGGGCATTGATATGGGCAAAGCCGCTGGTCTTCCTGGTGCTTGTGGCGTCAACATTCCTTACAAGATCAGCCCCTCCACAGACTGCTCTAAGTAAGTTTATCATCTTCTTCACTCTATGTTCTTACGCTATTAATTAGTCACTTGAAAATGTGGTACATACTTATTTTGTTACAACTGAATTGACCTGCATATTTGTTATAAAAAAATGAATATTGAGTCTAACTCGACTTGAAAACTAGTATAAATCATGAGGTGAAAATTATCCTAAGACTTTATAAGGAAATAATATTTTGTTCCCACAATCAATATGGGACACTTAACACCCCACCATGTTCAGGACTATAAGATATTTGGTGCGTGAAAAATATAACATGGGACCCAACAATGAATAATACTAAGAATGGTATGGGACTGCCTCTGATTTCATGCATGAACGGGCTCCGCGTTCATTTCGTTGGCAGAAACGATCCATTCCATTCAGGGCTTCGGGAAACCCAAAAACGAAGTCTTTTGACTTGAGAATCAAAATGAACCTAATAGAGCCTAATTCAAACCTTAAATTTGGTTAATGAGATGATAATTGTATTTACCTAGATAAGAAAACAACAGTCCATTCATTTAAGCAAGCACTGTGGGATACTTAACAATATTTATGGTCGTCTCTCTCACATGTTACAAAAGATGTGTCCTCCCTTGCTATCAGTTTGTCAAAGTTAAAAAAAATGGAGTTACAACTTACACGATGTTGATAAATTAGAAGCTCCCTCTCTATATATATATATATATATATGTGTGTGTGTGTGTGTCACAATACTCGCTATATAATTTTTCTGGATATTATTGGCTCATAGTTCCTTGGTTAATCTGCTGGTCTAATTTGGCGATGCAGGGTCCTGTAAGTTTGATGAAAGATCAGATTTTCACCACACTCTTTGGCAGTAGTGCAATCATGAACAGGAGCAGAATATAATAAGAATATGGATATCGAGTTTTTTGATCCAGCTTATGGATCCATTTCTATTTTGTGTCTGTTATCTCTTTCTTTTTTCACTGTCTTTTTGAGTAATAATTGAGTCTTGTAATGAACTTTGGTGGTTGGTAGTATTATAATCCAATATTGATATATAGAACAGCTATCTTATTAAGTTAATGTCCATTCCCCGCAAATTTAATCCCTTCTCTGTTCTCTCTGTGTTTTGATTTTATTTAACTTTTATTCATTGATGGTCGGAAATTATTAATCAGCCACATTAAATATTACTAGTAAGTGCTTACACTAACTTGAGTTGGTAGTCTTAAGAAATAGGATGGTAACATTGGAAATTGATAATGAGTTTAATTATATATATCGAACACGTTACCCAAAAATAAAAAGTGCGATTAATATATGTTACTTATTACAACATGTAAAAATAATCTGACAGTGTAAGAAAAAGATTACACCAACATTAGATAGTACTTAAAATGCTTTGATAGATTACGTTGAGTGAGGGGTTCATAAACCATAATATGGCTTATGACCTAATCTCTTAAAGCACAAATCCATCGTAGTGGAGAGGGAAACTCACGATCTAGTCTTTCATAATTAGTTAGGGTACAAGCGGTACATAAATATAGTAAAATAAATTAGGCAGAATAACCTAGTAGACCATTGCACTTGTTCCGATTTGATATCCTGGTCCTCCTATTTCACTTTTTTTCATCCAACTAATTTAACTTGATCAAAGTCTATATTTTAATCCCCTCTGACTGTCGACCAAGTACATGTAGCAACAAAATGGTTGACCTGAACAAAGTGTGTGTAATTCACGTGGACAAGGAGCGTGCATATAAAAATTTTGAAGAAGAAAGAATTAAAATAAGGAGAAAAAAATCATTAAAATAAGAATGAAAAATAAAATAAAAATAAAATAAAGATGAAGATAAAATAAGTAAAAAGAAAAAAGAAAATAGCAAAGAGACACTTCTTCTTCTACTTCCACTCCCACCCCCACAAGACCTCCTCTCCCTTTTCCCTATACGCTATTTCTTCTTCTTCTTCCCCACTGCCCCATCCTCCCACAGTCCCCCCACTCCCTCCCTTTTCATTTTTTCTCCTTATTCCTCTTCTCCACCACC